>NC_041385.1:543703366-543722911 GCF_002162155.2 Triticum dicoccoides | reverse complement strand
TCTCCATCCACCTGGGTCACACATACACATGCATATCTCACTCGCACTCGATAGGCCCATCTAAAACTCTATCTCTCTCCCTTGTTCTCTCTCCATCTCACATGCACACACACACACAATCTCATGCCCAGCTACCCAAGTATGATGGTCTCTCACTCAATTGTAGGCACACGCAGTCCCCCCTATATGTATATGACTAGCTAATCTTAGTCTCCATCACAAACATGTGCATGGTCTATCTCAATTTCTCTTGGGGCATCTTTCTATCGCGCACGCACTCCCTTGATCTCCCACCCATATAGTCCCCTCACGATCTCGAGGGGGTCTCTCTATCACAAACATACCCTCTCTCCCTCCCCATGCGTCCATGCCATCCATGTGTCCCTCTCGACCTTTTTTCCTTGTTGGCCAGACCTCTATTGGACATGTGCTACAGGGGTGTCTCTCTCCGTTGCAAACAATCACACACTAGCTATCTTCGTGTATCTCCTCGCCTCGCTTTTCCATCTCGGAGATGCATGCGTGATATGTTCGCATAAGAAACGAAAAAACACACACTCTCTCTAATTTATTGTTTGTTGTCACTTTCTCTTTCACACACATAGTGTTTTTGCACACTTACTCATTCTCCTTCACACGCACTTGATCTGTCTTGACTGAGGCACTCTCCTCGGTCCATAGCATATAGATTTATTGAAAAGTCAAACATTACAAAGTTTGACCATGTACGTGGAGAAAAAGAATTACATATAGTACGGCAAACATATACCATTAGATTCACCATGAGATGTAGTTTTGTATGATGTATCTTTGGTATTGTAGATATAAATAACATTTGCGTAAACCTGATCAAAGTTTCCAAAGTTTGACTTCTAAAAAATTTACATGAACTGCATTATCGAGCGGATGGAATATCTCTTTCCCCTCTCAGCTATCTGACGCACCACTCAGCCTTATCAGGGCTCCTCAATCTCTCTTAAACTTTATTGGTCAGTTTGGTTCATGACCTGACCCTCATGCCTTGATGGCCGGTACTGCCTGGTGTGGACATGAGATGTAAAATATTTCTGCCTGGCCAGGCTTGTGTGGTGCTGAAGCGTTTGGTTCATGCCTGGGCCAGGCAAAGCATCAACGTCCCATCAATAAATCCATGCATCAATTATTTAATGCTAATATCCATCCATGTTGCTGTTAGCCTCGTGGCCGCACGACCAGGCATGGCCAGGCGTTCGAAATCGGTCGCCTGGGCCAGGCTACTTGTAGTGTCTGGAGTTCAGCCAGGCTAATTAAAGTGCAAGGGGACCCAGGCCAGGCAAGCTTTCTTTTTCACAGGGTAGCAACCAAACAAGCATGCATGAAATCCAGCCACAACCCCAGGCCAGGCAAAAGATGCTCCGGACGCAAGCCAAACTGGCCTTATATCTCCCTGGTTCACACATACACATGTCTCGCTCGCGCTATACATATAGACCCATCCAACACTCTCCGCCCTTGTTCTCTCTCCATGTGACACGCACCCCCCCTAAGTACCATAATCCCTCACTCCATCATAGGCGCAAGCACTCCCCCCTCCTAAGTATGATTATCTCTTACTAGCCATCAGGAACACATGTATTGTCTCCTTCCATCCATACGTCTATCTCGATATCTCTCGGGGCATCTTCTATCGCGCACACACCTTGTCACTTGATCTCCCACCCATGTAGTCCCATCACGATCTCCAGGGGATCTCTCTATGACAAACATACACTCTCTCCTCCTCATGTCTGCATTTTCTCCGTACGTCTCTCTCGACCTCTCTTCCTTGTTTGTCAGACCCCTCTTGGCCACGTGCTAGGGGTCTTGCTCTCTCGGTTCCAAACAACCACACACTATCTCCTCACCTTGCCTCCGTTGACAAAGATGCATGTGTGATATGTTTGCATAAGACACGCACGCTTTTTCTCTACTTTTATCGTGTGTTATCCATGTCTCTTTCACACACGCACACACAATTTTTCACTCTCTCTCTCTCTCTCTCTAGTTAGGGACTCGGTCACGTCCATACATATGGATGTTTTGAAAACTCAAACCTCAAAAAAGTTTGACCAGGTATATGTGGAGAAAAACATTTACATCTGGAATGATCATTAGATTCATCACAACATGTACTTACTTCATACTATCATTTATCTTTGGTATTGTAGATATAAGTAATTTCTTTATAAACTTGGTCAAAGTTTCAAAAAGTTTGACTTAAAAAAATGTTGGAACTACATTATCGAACGGAGGGAGTAGCTCTTTCTCTCTCTCTCTCTGCTATCTCTCACGGGCCTCCCCTCTCACTCAAACTCTCTATACCGACGGATTATACGCTCACTGTGTCAGCGTATAGCTCCGTATATTGTTTAGTTGACCGGCCAACCAATCCACATGTTGCCTTGTCAGCTCGTGTTCTGTATCTTCGTGTGCTGACCCATGTGGCAGTGGGTGAAAATTAGTAAACTAGAGGCCCATCTGACACGTGGTGAAGTAAACAAAGTTGAAACCACTCGGGGTAGCACCCCGCACGCTAGTAAATTGAGGGTGCATTGAGGACAAACTTCTTGCGCACGAAGGATGCACTCGCGCACAATTCACCACTGCGCGGTGGCATGCACAGAAGGACGCACTTGCGCACACCCAGCACACAACACACACCAGCACACGTGTACACCAGCGTCGCCGCCGCTTGAGATGGACGGCGAGGTAGCCAACAAGCGGAGGTGGCTCGAGCCAAAACCTCATCCGGCGAGCCTGGACTTCATCAGTAGCCTCCCCGACGACATGCTGCTCGTCATCATCGGCCTCCTCCCCACCAAATCTGCCGTGCGGACCGCCCTGCTCTCCCGGCAGTGGCGCCCCCTCTGGCGCTGCGTCCCCCTCAACCTCACCGTTGACAGCTGCCTCTGCGACGGGGATTGCAAACGCATGGCCGCAATCTCCAAGATCCTTTCATCGCACCCTGGGCCAGCCAGACGCCTTGACATCCGCATGTTCAGTACCAACTGCAAGGTCCAACCCAAGTTCGATGAGTGGTTCTTATCCCCCGCCTTAGATCAGCTCGAGGAGCTCAGCTTTGAAGCTGGACGATGTCGCTCTCTGCCGCCGTCCGCGCTCCGCCTCACGCCAACGCTGCGTCGCGCCAGCTTCAACTCCTGCTATCTTCCCCAGATTAATGTCGCGCCCGCCCTTCTTCTCCCTCAACTCAAGTAGCTTGACCTCTTCGACATTGTCATCTCGAAGAAGGCTATGGAGCACCTGCTCCGCAGCTGTACTGCGCTCGAGTACCTTCGTCTTGAGCAGATCCACGGGTTCATTAGCCTCCACATCGCCTTGACGAATCTCCAATGGATTTATGTGTCTTGCTGGCCCCACAACAAGACATCAATTGGAAGAGATCACTCCAGCTGTTCCACATCATGGTTATTGAGAATGCGCCTTTCCTTGAGAGATTGCTTATGTCGGATCTAGAAGGTCCAACAAAAATCAGGGTCATTGACATGCCGAAATTGACAGTGTCGGTGTATTCATCTGCCAAATTCTCCGAACTCTTTATTGGATCCGTAATCAATCAGGTACAACACTCATCTTCTTCTCCGTCTTCTTGAAATTCACATTTTTAAATTTCTTCTTGATGTATTTACGACCGTCTTCCAGAAAATGATTCCCACAAGCTTGACCCAGTCCATGCACACAGTGAAGATCTTAGCACTAAAATCTATCGGCCCCAATCTGGATCAAGTTGTTAGATTCCTTACATGCTTTCCGTGCATGGAGAAGCTACTCATTGAGGTGAAACTTCTTTCCTATAAGTAAACGGTAATCACAACGTAGCTCAATTTTTTCGTAATTTTCCCAAATTACGATGACAAGTGTAGTGTTCAAAACTGCATCTATGCACTGCACCGAAAGAAATGTTTTTAGTATTTTTTCTCACGTGATCGCCTGCATCGTTTTTATGTTGTACTACTATAGTAGCCTAGGCTAGTCATAGTGGAAAGTAACTTAGACTACTCCAGTAACTCTATGGTTACCCTAAGAGCAAGTACTACCTCCGTACTGTTTACTCTTCCAATTTTGTAGTATCAAAATTTGACCATATATTTAACTGACAAAATGTTAATGCATGTCACTAAGAACTATATCGGTGGATTCGTATTTGAACATAATTTGAAATGGTGTAATTTTTAGTGACATGCATTGGCATTTTCTTGGGTAAAACTATGGTCAAAATTTTATACTAAATACGAGGTAGTATTCCCTCCGTCCCAAAATTCTTGTCTTACATTTGTTTAGATACGGATGTATCTAACACTAAAATGTAACCAGATACATCCGTATTTAGACAAATTTAAGACAAGAATTTTGGGACAGAGGGAGTACAAAAGTGGGCTATGTAGGCCAAAACATGTGCCAAATTCACTTGTGATGCATTTGGCATCGATGCCCCTCCATTGCTCACCTGGTGCCCCAATCTGGATCACCTACTTTGCCCGGTGCCAAATTAACTCCCGCAATGAAAAAACACTGCGTGGGAGAGAGAGAGGATTGAGGCAATAAAAAACACTTGTTTGGGAGAGTGAGAGGCTGGTGTAGTTGGTTTGATTGATTTTTTTATACATGTAGGTCTGTGTGAACAGCGGTGCCAACTCTCTCACATCGTGAGAGTGGTGCCAAAATCTTTTCATTTGACATCAATGTGTATTATGTGGCATACTTTTGCGAAATATGTCATTGGCCACATAGTGGAAGGCAACAAATGCCCAAGCTCTTCATGTGCTCCTAGTTAAATGAGAGGAAACACACACACACACACACACACACACACAGAGAGAGAGAGAGAGAGAGAGAGAGAGAGAGAAATATCACTAGCCAGCCAACCCTATCGTATGAGCAAATGATATTGGCACCTCTTGATGACACGGCAATCTTATGCAGCCAGCTGCTCTAATATGTTCTCTTCTTTTGCAGATAAAAAAAGACCCGAAAGTGAAAAATGTGCTTCACTATAACAATCTCATCGAATGCCTTGATCTCCATCTTACAGAAATGGATTTGATCGACTACCGAGGCAGCACATCTAAGATCAAATTGGCCAGGTTCTTTATTTTGGAGGCAAGTGTGCTCAAGGTAATGAGGTTTGGCGTTCTCTGGCGCAACAATGAATAGCGTGCTGATCACCGCAAGCGTCTAAGCCTAAATGACAAAGTCTTCGCAGAAGCTGAATTTGTTTTTGAAACATCAAGTGGCCAGAGACTCGAAAACTTATTTTCCCATTAGTGACTTGTCAGGGCGGTGGATTTTAGTTTGTACGATAATGCTGCATCCACCTAAAGTAACGAAAGTTCTTACGTAAACTTCCTAGTAATTCCCTCTTCGTAGGTGCAGCATTACTCCTAACATTTCTAATATCAGTTTGAAACTTTTAATATTGCCGTGTCCTATTCCTGCGTTTTCAAAATCCTGCGAATCAAACAGGTCCTGAGTTGGTGATGATGTTGTGCCTCCCATCTTTCACCAATAGCCGTCGGATCTAGATCTAGCGCATACAAACCAAGCTTCTCCATTTTTGCAAAAAGATGCACGCACGTGTTCCCTATTTACAAACAACTCCTTGTCTCTCACAATCAGCCTTATCTCCTCCCCACCACATCTAGAAGGTCGTGGAAAAATCTGGCGCGATGGCCGCTGCCGGAGCCGTCCACCCCCAATCTTGGTGTTCCGTGCAATGCACGGGCATCTACGCACGGGAAATTATGTCGAACAGGGCTAGTTGTAAGAAGGCTAGATCTACAGCCATGATGATAGTGACTGCAGACGGTGAGGCTGACTATGGTATGCCGAACACGGCGCCTATACTCAGGTGTCATCTCCAGCGTAGGGTCTTGTCATTTCACTGTGAGGAGTAGCACGTAATAATTTGACCAGCGGGTAGTACAGTGCTAGTACTCCTACTACTACATTGGTAGTACTACTACTAGTACTAGTAGCACCACCGTCTGGATTTAGGAGTACTACCACGTCCATCTGGATTTTAGGCTAGCAATATCTAGTAATGCATGTCACAAAAAATGTACTACTCCCTCTGTAAATAAATACATGTTGTTTTATTCCTATTGGCAAGAGAACTTAATGTTTTTTGCTAACTAGAGTACTAATAGGATTACATGCAATGAACTAAACACTGCATGTCATGTTATGTAGTCTCAAGTCATTGAAAGGATGCACAGGCCACATCTCTCATTGGTTGATATGTCACGAAATAAGAAACAAGGAGGGAGTTAATGCACCGTGCCTAAGTGTTTTGGGATTATTTGGTTTTCGTAAGGTGACTTACACAACATTTTTGTTTACATGCATTAACATTTTATTAGTTAAATCAAAGGTCAAAACTTGGCGCAAAATGCAAAGGGGACCAATAAACTAGTAAACATCAAACTTCTCTCGTTTGGCCCCAACTAGAGGTCCGGTGAGATGACTATACTGCACCGGCACGGAGGGGGACGCAGCTTCATTGACTTACGGCAACTGCCTTTGGGTGAATGACATGTGGGCCCAGGGGGTGGCTGGCCCACCTATCATACAGCCAAAGGCAGGTGCAGTAGAGGGCCGAGGAGTAGTACGAAATCCTATGCACCTAAGCATGCTAACCAAGGGCAAGAGTGATCACTCGAATCGCAAGATCAGTTGACTAGAAGCTAAGCTAGACCCATGGAGGCGATGAGCGCGAGCATCAGCCGACTGTGCCAGATGGTCCACGACGCCGGCCTGCAACCCGGCATCAAGGAACATCTCCAGGTAGTATTGCTTGAGGCCACCAGGGCGAGGGGCCGCTTGGACGACAGCTTTGTCTCCTTGTTCGACGAGGTCCTCGTCGGTTTCCTCGACAAGTTCACCATCGTCAAGAAGCTCGCGGACGACTTTGACGTAAGCCTCCAGCCGACGCGCCCAGGCTCTACGATGCCCGCCACCCTCAACGGCCACTATGGTGACAACCTCTTCGATGCACTGGTGGCCCTGCGACTGCCCGCCGTCGCTCCAGAGAATGTCCACCTCGAGGTCGCGCTCGCCGCGCAGTGCCTGGCGCAGCAAGACACCATCGACATAATCACCCACGTCTATGCGCAAATCGTCCACAAGGACTACTACATGCAAGAGGAGGACGATAGGACGCTGGCCTTCTTGGACCGCAGGGCAACCTTGGATGGCACTGTTCAGAAGCACGTTGAGCTCACCGCCAACACCGCTGCTCCTCACACGTTGGTTGGTGACCCGGCGCACTAGGGCGTGAGGATGTCGTTGATGGATCCATATGTATTTTTATCTTTTCGTCAAATCCATGTAGTAGTATATGATACTACAGTGATTATCTTACATTTCGCATCAACTACATAATTTTCGTACGTACTCCATGCATGAACGGCGCCAGAACCAAACTTCTCATTACTCAAGGAAAAATCGTTATTTTCTATCTATCGGTCGCGCCATGGAGCAGAACCAAATTTTACAAGTTACGAGTTCAAAAGAAAAAGTCTGCCGTGTTCGTGTCGCACCCCCACACGGTTGGTCCGGTATGCCGCTCAAGCGGGAATGCGTGCAGTGTTGCATTTTCACTTACAAGTGGGACCGCAGTTGAGCAAACCGACTATCAGCAAACCCCCACCCCTCCCACCGCGCGATGGCTAAGAAAACAGGAGGGAGAAGAGATGGCTGTAGCACGGACTCCAAGAAATTGGTGTCGGATGGGACTCGTGTGGGTGGCGTGTGCCGTACTGCTAGACGTGAATGCTAGTTATGGTCCATGCCACCCCACTATATCGATCCTATATCGAGGTATGTAGAACAAATTTCCTGCAGTCCATGCTCAGCCCTCCTCTATCTCTCTTCTCAGCCAGCCAGCGGACGCACAGAGCCCATCGTCTGTTTGCTCACATGTGGTCCCACGTGTCAGTGAAAACGCAAGCGTACCCACTAAACCTGCACATCTTTCACCTCGACGTGTTGGTGATGAAAAACAAATCCAATAAAGATCTTCGGTGGCCGCTTTCGGAGTTACTCAAGAGTAGTAAGATTCTATTTACAGTTTAACCCAAGATGCACATCTCGTGGCTTCAACTACCACTCTATTTTCTTTCATGACACGACCTGGATGCTGGATGTCCCACGTGTCGGCAAAAGGAGGAAGAACCCGACCAAATCTTCGGTTGTACTCTCGGATTAGACTAGTTGTGCTAACTTAAAAAATTTATTGTGTAGTCCCTCCGTTCCAAAATACTTGACTTCCATTTGTCCAAAAATGGATGTACCTATATACTAAAACATGTCTAGATACATATATATTTGGACAAATAGAAGGCATGTATTGTGCAACGGAGGGAGTAGAATGGATGCAAGTTTTTGTATTGGGAAGAAGAGTACATCCATATATTGATAGAGCGCAATTTAGTAGATGTTCTATCACTTTTAGCTAGCACAGAGGCTAGAGATGAGATTAGTGCACTTGTTCATACTCCTACTAGAATAGAGGCTAGACATGAGACTAGATGCGAGGAAGCAACGTCTACTTCTTCACACTCGAAGAAGAAAAAAGCACGCAAGATCGAGCCTCCGCAGATCAACAATGAATGCATCGAGTAGGCACTAATCCAACTTACAGGAGTAGTATTCTTGTGGTTCTTGTTTTCTTTGGTCTTGCTTTTCTAGTCAAAATTATCATTGGAGTTCGTGCAAAATGGAGGTCCGTTTGGGGTCGTGCGTTGGAGTTGGCCTTACAAGTGGGACCGCAGTTAAGGAAACCTACTATCAGCAAACCCCCACCTCGCCCGCCACGCGATGGCTGAAGTTAGAGAAACGACGAGGTTGAAGAGATTGCTCTAGCACGGACTCCAAGAAATAATATGGTGTCAGATGGATTTCGTGGTGGTGGCGTGTGTCGTACTCCTGGACGTGAATGCTTGTTCTGGCCCATGCCACCCTACTACTCCTACTATATAGTACTAGTATCGAGGATTCGAGGTGCTGGTTATGTACAGCGAAGACATTAACATATGGCTACAGTAAAAACACCCGCCCGACGCGCGAAGCGTGTGAAGCTAGTACAAATAGTGTACTACTATTGTTGATTGGCCTCATCCGATAACCTGTTGCAATGCATGTACAATTATGTATTCGGAAAATATTTTTTGCCTCGTCGCACCACTCACTCAGAGAAGTGACTCGAAAGCCATTCATAAATTTGGTAAGTTTATCACAGGCATATCATTTTATTACATACAACAGGTCATCAACCCACATCGACAACGACGATACATTATAAATACTAAAGTTTTCACCACACAACAAATAACAAGCAATGAAATGAACTTCAACTCAACCATTCCTCGGCGTTGGAAACGCTTGCTTTGAACCACAAGTGATTCTCTGGGACGGGCCATCCATTGTCGATTTGGAGACCAACGCAGGACTGATCATCCAGGCTGAAGCGGCCTACTATATCAGTACCAGGGTAGGGAACCACCCAAATGTCCGAGGTATAGACACAGTTGCTTCTCATAAATGGTAGTAACATTGTGTCAAGAGCAGTTGGATCGCCTTTCACCATCATTGGATAGTTTTGTCCAAGGAAGAGCGAGTTTTCTCCAAGACTATCAATTCTGAACCAGGGAGAAGGAGTTGGCGCTAGCACACTAGTATCCATCCCGAATATCATGCAACGGGTGTTGGAATAGGTCCGGAGAGTGCGACCATGGGAGACTACACCTGCTTCCTTAGCAGTAACATCATTAGTGGGCTGTATACACACAAGAAGAGGTGATCCATCGGAATTAGTTGCCAGGCACCAAAGAGTATATGGGCGCTGCTCTTCCTCATGCTCGTGATCATCACCATCGTCATCTCCCCCTTGGTTATAAAAATTTTCAAGTATAGGTGGTGGAATGTTCACAGGACCTTGGAAACACAAGAAGAAGGTTAACGGTGCCACGAGTGGTGGCAGCAAACACAAGACCCTCGTATTGAATTGCATCACAGTACTCATCCGTGTACAGAAACTGATTTTTGAGCAATATCCATCGAGTCAAACCACCAAGGACGACAACAAGCTTGTCAAAGATAGCAACAACTTCATAGTTGTTGTAATTCCAAGAGCGGTTGGGAACTCAACAAATTGCTATCTTCTGCAGAAGACAGTCACCATGATCGTATTTGAACATGCGTACAATACCGGTGTGCTCAACCTCTGGGCAGTCTGCTGAGATTTTTGGAAGTGGAACCCGGTCACGAGTGTACACATTCACAAGTTCCCACTCGCGGTTGGACCCAATGTAAACAACTCAATCTCCATTTGCGCCTGCCCAAGCCTTGCCCTCAAGCGATGGCATCTTATCATCATACGTATCATTATCAAGTGGCATCAACTTGCACAGGGCGAGGCCTCTGTCGTGCCGGCGCCAGTCATCAGGGTCAAGGCGAAGAAGATATGGGAGATCAAACCGCTCCTTGACTCTTGGGTTCCTTGTAATGATGTTATTAGTTGAGTCGAGAATGGGCTTGAACGAACCTGCCATGCTAGCCGAGGTGATGACATTGCACCGATCAATGAGTTCCTCCACCACGTCATCTTTCAGATTGGGGCAAGAATAACGGGGTCGTTTCCGGCCTGTTCCCTCCATGGAGAAGACGATCGAACAATGGCAGAAGAAAGGGTGAAGGGCTAAAGGAAAATGGAGGAGGGAGAGGAAGAGCGTGCGACAGCAGTTCCAAATCGAGGGGAAGGCAAAGAGTCAGTGGACGGTTGCCAGTTTGCCACGGTTCACAAAGAGGCGCCCCAGCCTACACATCCATTCGGAAATACTCCTATTACTCGCCGTCGTCTCACTAATATGTTGGAACGGGACCACATGCCAACGAAACATGGTGTATAATTTCTCGTGCAAAATGCGATCTGGCCGCGTTGGCCTGAGGTGCCGCATTAGTTATCGACCTTTATTTTTTTAATGGCGTGTCGTTCAGTTTTGAAGCACGACTAACTGGTACTGTATGCAGAGAAAATATAAACTACTCTACCACTACTCCACCTCCAGTACTAGTAGTATAAAAAGATATATAGGCTGGAGCTTCAGCGCTTTCTTGCCAAGGGCTGCCCACTTGATTCTCACACTACCACCCTCTCTCTAGATCTAAAAAAGTCGGCCCCTCTCTCCCTCCTCGCCGGTGGTCACAGATCTGCCAGGGAAGAAAAGGACGTGCAGCGTTCACGCACTCATCATCGGCGAGCGAGGTCACGCACTGACGACAAGGCCGTCCTCTCAGACCTAGCACCCGCGCGGGATGGCCTCCGTCCCCAAGCTCATTGTCGTAGTGTGTGCGGAGGACGACGACCACGAGCGAAGCCACTTCCCGCCGACCCTCGGGTATGCTACCTCTTTTCGAACCATACCCTTGTTTTATTGCCCCATCTGCCACGTCGTTGCATGTGGATCTTTTTCCACTCCACCATCTTCCCAATTTGCTATCCTCTGCTCTGCTGGCCACGCAGACGAAAACCATAATTTGCACTATTAAAGGAAACCCTACTTCATGCAGACTAATCCATGTCTGGGTTGAATAAGGAAAGGAAGGGAGACTGTACTGTCCAAGAGAGTAGGCATCGAACCCGCATCTAGGTTGAAAAGGGGAAATCAGTAGCTAAGGAACGAGTCTCATGTCTCTTGGTTGAAGAAGGGTAGAAAGGCATGACAACGCAATAGAGAATGACCAGGTCGATCAGTTTGTTGTCCTCACATAGGAAAAAGGTGGCTAAAGAGAACAAAAATGGGACGTAATCCACATATGCTGCCTGGATATTTGTTGCTCTGGGCAACCATACCTCCCTCACCACTCTGCGTGTGTGGAGGTACATCGTATTGGTGCGCCCACTGTCCAAATGGGCCTCCCATGCTCTTATTGCCACTTTTGTTGTTCTTACTATAACGCCAGCAGTCAAGTCAAGCAATGCTATTGCTAAAGTGATGCCACATTTAGCTAATGCCGCTCTCAGTCTAATGCCACCGATAAATTTAAGCCATGCCATTTAATGTCACTGGGTTATTTCAGGGTTAGCTGTTGATTGTGGATGTATTAAAGATTTTTCAGCTAAGGCATTCTAATGCTATTGCACAGCCAGTATACCAACGATGAAACTTGTTACTACCTTCAGATTTTTGCACTGTTAATGCTTATAGATTACATACCTCACTTTCATGAGATAAGTTAAATTTTTTGTACAGTGTCACCAAAATGCCAAGGAGCTGATGTCATTTTATTTTGGTTAAACTGCACAGACAATTATGAAGACAAAAGGAAAGGTCAAGAGTGGGCACCTGCTCCTCCGGCTATTCTCTTGATTCGTTCGATCAAGTTTTTATGTTTGATCAATTATCAAGATTGGAATAGCAATTTTTAAGGTCCCCCCAGTTCGAAATGATATTTACCTTGGAGGTACATGGTTTGCAATTTTTTATACGGTCATTAGTTAATAATGCTAGTTACCTTCAGACTTTTGTATTTGGTTTAATGTTCATGCACAGCTAGTATACTAATGCTGAAACTTGTTACCTTTACATTTTGTATTGTTAATTCTTGTAGAAACCTTCCAGTGCTAGAGTTTATTGAAATCTGTTCAGTAAAACCGTTGTATTGTACCCTGTAATAAACTAACTACTCTAATGTTGCACTAGCCACTGGATTAGTGTATATTTGTAGTATTCGAATGGTGTTGCATTAGCGTATGGACATAAATAAAGTGTGGCAAGCTTTCCCTGATATGTGCTCAAGAAAACTACTACATGTTTTTCTAAATACTAGACGTTTGGGTACTTTAAATTGAATCGCGAAAACATCTTATATTAAGGAACAGAGAGTGTAGAGTTCACTCAAATTATCCCGGTAAAGCTAGTCACACCTTTGTTAAAATTAATGTTCATTATGTTATCGGAGGAGGTCTGTATGTTTGTCTCTAATGCCTGTCGACTACATACCTGACATCACGATGTAATGTTAAGTCATTTCCTTTTGTACAGTGTCACTAAATTGTCAAGGCGGTGATGGCATTTTATTTTAGTAGAACTGCACAAAATTTTCTTAAAAGAAGAGGAAAGGTCAGGAATGGCTCAGTTTTTCAGAAAAAAACTATGTATGCCTTCCTGACATCAGCCGTTGTTGCTTTATTTATTCCTTCAAACAGGTGGTTAGAAACAGTCTTGCTACCTTTTCCCATTAAGAAATTTGAATGCTTATATTTACTAGGTGCTTGATATTTGTGCAGATAGAGATGTCTGACCGTTGCTATTTGGCAAACAAACAAAGTGTCCGCAATTTGCTAGTATAGTCACTGCATGCAGTGCCATTTGAAAATAGACACAAAGATTGGATAGTCACTTCATGGACTGCAGAAAAGTAGTACTGTACTATTTACTGGCCAACACTTGGTGCTTCATTGCTTTGGTCTGATTATACAATGGGCATCATTTTGCCTAAGTTAAAGTTTGTATTCTAAAAATAGTCTTGCGGTATGATCGAGAGAAGACCAAATCATATTGCAGTGGATGTTCCTCCATCATGTGTGGTTCATTCTGATGGTTCCAGCTGTTGGTGAAACCACTTACGTTTGCAAGAGGAATTGTAGACTTCACAAACAAATTTGTCTTTCAGTCTGTACTGAATGTTGGCCAAGAGAAGCATCCATGTTAGTAGGAAGAACAGATGTTTTTTCTAGATCTTTGCTTTTGGAGCTAAATATTTGTATATGATCTGTGAATTATTGAGATGCATTAACATGTTGATCTTATGTATGGGAATCGTACTAGTTAGTTTTAGTCGCGATGCAAGATCCGAAGTGGCTGATCTTTGCTTTTGGAGCTACATATTTGTATATGATCTGTGAATCATTGAGATGCATTAATAGTTACTCCCTCCGTCCGTAAATACTTGTCGGAGAAATGAATGTATCTAGACATAATTTAGTTTTAGATAGACCCATTTCTAACCATTTCTGCGAAAAGTAATTCCGGACGGGGGGAGTACTTATTTCTGTTCGCTCAGTGTTTACAAGTTACTGATCGATCACTAGCTAGCCTACAAATGTGCTCCTGGCAATTTTATTTGCGACGCAAGATGCAAAGTGGTAGTTTTTTGAATAAAAATGCCTACCTCTGAAGAAACTGACAAGCTACACTATCGATCCTACACGGATAAAAATGCCTACCTCTGAAGAAACTGACAAGCTACACTATCGATCCTACACAGATAAATAACAGATCACGCACGTACTACCTCCTTTCCGGTTTGCAGGGCTCAATTCAAGAAACAACCTACTCGATCCTACACGAATAAATAGCGGATCACGCACGTACTAGTACCTCCTTTCCAGTTTGCAGGGCTTAATTCAAACCTCTCACCAACCAAGGTACTCCCTCCTTCCGGGTTTATTAGTCCCGTGAGCAAAGCAGCAAGACCAAGGCATGGCAATAATTAACGGCATGCAAAAGTTTAAGCCTAATTAATTCCAGCGATTTAAGTGGTTGCATGCGTGCCCTCTGCTGCGACTCGTTGCATGCTGCTTCGCGTACTGCCTGTGAGCGATTCTGAGTGCCTGCATGCAGCTGGCCATAATTAAGGCAGCTAACTGATGTGAAAAAAGATACACTTTAATTGTTGCGGGATTTTTAAATCCGTGGAATCATTATTGATAAGGAGGGAGATGATTCGAGTGCACTCGTTTGACCGCCATGCCAGCGTGCGACTCAGACGGGACGGGACGGCACAGTCATAATTTCAGTTTCTCTAGTTTTCCATGGCAAGCTGGCGCGCTAAGCCATTATGCATTGAATTTTGATGACCGTCGCGCTACATTCCCCCTATAAGTACTATTTCCCGGCCTTCTCCGGTGCCACCGTGACCCAACTCGCGATATCCTCACAAGCCCCCGCCCGTCCGCGGTAGGCGACGCCGGAGGCGGTCACCGCCGGAACTAGTGTTTGGTTTTTCACCGGAAGGCAGGCGGAGGGAGGAGGCATTCTATCTGTCTTTATATGGCAATGCGGAGATCGAGGAGTTGTTGGAGCGCGACCGCATGGCGGAGGAGCAGGAGTTGTTGGTGCGCGACCGCCTGGCGGAGGAGCAGCGTATGGCCGATTTGCACCGCCAGCGGGACATGGAGCAGCAACGCACCGACGCTCTGAGTCACGAGAAGAGCGCCCGCAACTGGGACGACTACATGGAGGCTGGCACTCGGCAAATAGCCCTGGAGGTTGTCGGGCATGCACGCGTTCACGACGCCGATTTTTACTACCAGGTCGTCAAGTGGGTTTCCCGCTTGGAAGCCGAAGCTTCGGTGGACCACGCCGGCATGGAAAGGGCCAACGCGCGCGAGCAACGCGCCCTATCGCACCTCTTGCAAGTCTAAGGCGAGGTGCAGGACGCCGGTGCTGGCGTTTAGCGTGTACCACAGATGGCGGCCGGCGTCGTCTAGTTAGCTAAGAGTAAGTTAGTACTTGTACGCTACTAGAGTATTAGTGGGAGTAGATAGTTAACTTGGCTATGATGGTTGTTTACGTGGAAGTTCAGTACTCTATATGTGGATCAGACCTATTACTTTGCTCTGAATGTTGAACTTTCCGTTTGAACGTATGGAATGGGCTGTTATTTTTTTAAATGGTTGTATTTGTCCTCCACGGGTTTAGAGGCTGACTTGTGGGCCTAGCAAGTTGACGCGTACACAATTAGGAGATGATTGTACGTGGAGAGGATGACAGCAGGGACCCGCCAAGGTCATGGCAGTACGCAAGCAAGTGCCTCCTTATTTCAAGACAATAAAAAAATGGCTCCTCCTAGTGGATTTCTGACATCTGGGTCCCATGCCATTGTCAACGTAGTCAATAAACGAGAGAATTGCACAACGAGCGGCTGACACCAGGGACCCAGCAGCTCGCCCAGTTATTTTTGTTTTGGGTTAATTTGATAAATGCCACTCCAAATCTGGTGTATCCGAGAAATGCCACCGCAATTTCCAAACTTTGAAAAATGCCATTTCATGCCATTTCTAGTGGCACTTTTTGAAGTCTGGAGTGGCGTTTTTCAAAGTTTGCAAACTGCAGTGGCGTTTTTCAAAGTTTGCAAAAATTGCAGTGGCATTTTTCAAAGTTTGGAAATTGCAGTGGCATTTTTATGAATCGCCATAATTGGAGTGGCATTTATTTAATTTGTTTTTGAGACGGAAGCAGGGTGTCAACTGGGCTGTGCGGGACACTCTGGCCTGTCTAGACAGCCTTTTCTTTTATGTTTACCATAGACCAGCCCAGTAGTTTTTTTTTCTTTCTGAAAATGGCTAGCCCAGTTTTTTTGTGATTTGTCAAGTAAGTCGCTTTATCAGGCCTGTTGGGTTGCAAATCTTTCAAGACGAGGAGAGCTTCATTCGGTTGGCTGAGAAAATGGCCTATCGGTAATGAGAAATGGGTTGTACATTTTTAAAACACATTAAACTGGCAATTAGTTTCAATTATCTTTTTTTTTCATTTCGAGATTTTAAATTGCATTGATTTTTATGCATGGACAATTTATTGGATTTTATATTGATATACATTTATTTTTAAAATCAGTCTGAATGTGACTCGAAATTTTGGGATTAAAAACAGTTCAGACCGCACCGACATATGCAAAATTTTGTATAATTTTTTAACCGAGGCCACAATATGGGCTGTAATGCTAACAAAAAGAATATGGGCTCCAAAAAAACCCGTAAGAATTAGCAAATGGGCTGTAAATTATTTGAAATAATGGTAGATGGGTTGTATGTTGTTTTCCACAGATTTGAGGCTTTCCACAGATGGCCTGTATACTGTTGGATGTCCATCCAACGGCCGTCGTGCTTCTTCAATCTCTGCTCTTCCTGCTCCAGCCGCTCAAACAAGCGTCGGCGGGACTACCTACTCCCTCCTCCCCGCGGCCGGCTGTGCTGCCGCGCAGGCCTCATCGCCCCACTGTACTCCCATCGCTGGCCTAGCCATCCCTCTACTCACCCACAGTCCCACACCTGCTGTTATTCTCCGGCGATGGCAGACGAACCAGTAAACCCTCGTACAGTCGTACTCCCCTCCGCGTGGGAAACAACTACCGAGTCTTCCCTGCCTCCGTGTCATTCCCTTCCTAGGCCTCGCCGTCATCCACCGCCCTGGTGCTCTCGGCGTGGCGTGGTCAATGTGGTCAACGACCGACATGCATCTGAAGTGGACTGTACGTGGAGAGGCTGACAGCTGGGTCCACGGCCGCACGTAAGGAAATGCCTCCTTATTATGCGCAAAATAATGTTTCCTCCACCTGACATCTGGGACCCACCGAAAGGGCCTCTGTATTTCACGAAAAAAATATTACCGCCGCTGACAGCTCGGACCCACCAGCTATATCTTCGCACGCAAGGACCTTATTACGCACAAAAAAATGAATACTCCCCCTGCTAGCTGGGACGCAGTATAGTGGGCCTACTAAGTTGAAGGGGATGAAGGGCTTTGTCAACTTAGTCAATATGCATGATTCTAGCTCGACTGACCGTACGATGTCCATCCAACGGCCGTAGTACTTCTTCAACCTCTGGTCTTCTTGCTCCAGCCGCCCAAAGCAGTGCCGGTCGTGCCGCCTGCTCCTGCCTCCCGTGGCCGGCTATGATGCCGCGGAGGCCTCACTGCCCCCATACTACTCCCACCGCTGGCCAGGCCATCCCTCCACTCCACTCCACTCACACACACCCCTGTTATTCTGCGGTGACGGCAGCGCAGCCGAACCAGTGAACCCTCGTACTCCTCTCTACGTGGGCATCCACTGCCGCGTCTCCCTGGCTCCGGGTCGTCCCCTTCCTAGTCTTCGCCGTCGTCCACCGCCGTGGTTCTCTTGGCGCGGCGTGGTCAATGTGGTCAACGACTGAATTCCATCGGAAGAATACTGTACGTGGAGAGGCTGACAGCTGGGTCCACGGCAGCCGCAAGGAAGTGCCTCCTTATTACGTGGAAAATAATTATTCCTCCACGTGACAGTAGGGACCCACCGGACGGGCCACCAGTATTTCGCGAAAAAAACATTTGCCCTCACTGCTGGGACCCACCCGACGGGCCACCGTATTTCATGAAAAAAACGTTTCCCCTGCTGTCAGCTCAGACCCACCGGAAGTGCCTCCTTATTACGCACAAAAAAATGAATACTCCCCTGCTAGCTGGGACCCATCTTGGTGGGAGGCTGACTTGTGGGTCTACTAAGTTAACGGGGATGGAGGGCTTTGTCAACTTAGTCAATATAAACAATTCTAGCTCCAGTGACCGTACGATGTCCATCCAACGGCCGTAGTGCTTCTTCAACCTCTGGTCTTCTTGCTCCAGCCGCCCAAAGCAGCGCCGGTCGTGCCGCATGCTCCTGCCTCCCGTGGCCGGATGTGCTGCCGCGGAGGCCTCGCCACCCCTACTATTCCCACCGCTGGCCAGGCCCTGCGGCGACGGCAGCCTCACACCGCAGCCGAACCAGTGAACCCTCGTACTCCTCTCCACGCGGGCTTCCACGGTCGCGTCTTCCCCGGCTCCCCGTCGTCCCCTTCCTAGGCCTTGCCGTCTTCCACCGCCCTGGTGCTCTCGGCGCGGCGTGGTCAACGTGGTCAAGGAACGACTTCCATCGGACGTGGACTATACATGGAGAGGCCGATAGCTGGGTCCACGGCCGCAACAAGGAAGTGCCTCCTTAGTACGCGGAAAATAATTATTCCTCCACCTGACAGCAGGGATCCACCGGACGGGCCACCATATTTTGTGAAAAAAACGTTTCCCCCTGACTGCTGGGACCCACTAGCTACTTCGCACGCAAGGCTGCAAAAAACGATTCGCCCCCCTGACTGCTGGGACCCACCATCTACATCTTCGCACGCAAGGAAATGCCTGATAGTCTGGACCACCTGGTCGAAGCATGCGTAGCGTTGTCATTCTGGTCGCGAACGTGTACGTACATATATACTGGTCGATGTAGAGGCGCGCATGTGTCATAGTATAGGCGCGCACGTGTCGTAGTAGAGGCGCGCAGGTAGCATGTACATGTACGTACAACGGCCAGGGTGCAAGAAAGAAAATACGGTCACATACGTACACACAGGCAGGGTCTCGAACGCCTACTCGCGCATACGTACATGGTTGGGTTGGAATGGAGAAACAGCGTCGTCGTCGTGTTCATGGGGAGCCAACCGGCTGGGTCAGAACGGAATGCGTGGTCGTGTTCATCGGGAGGGCTTGGACGGAATAGGCGATGGAAACGAGGCCTGGCGTACTGCAGAATGGAGGAAACGGACCTCCTATGTTCGGAACAGGGTCCTGTTGATCGGGAGGGGTGTGGCGTACCGTAAAACGGAGGAAACGGACCTCCTATGGTCGAAATGGGGGTCCTGTTGATCGGGAGGGGTGTGGCGTACCGCAAAACGGAGGAAACGGACCTCCTACGGTCGAAACGGGGGTCCTATTGATC
>NC_041385.1:543612916-543702622 GCF_002162155.2 Triticum dicoccoides | reverse complement strand
CCACGGGCACCCCTCCATCGTCTACTATTCATCCAGCCCTCCACACCACGGGGTCCTGTTCATCCAGAGGCAACGCCACCGCTCACTGTTCATCCCCCCCCCCCTCACAACGCTCACTGTTCATCCAATTGATCGGCTTCAGTTAGCAGCAGTAGCGAAGGAATCGCTCGATCGGGTTCAGTTAACAGCCATCGATCGATCGCTCGGGTTCAGTAATGCGTAGCCTGCAGTGCAATCGCTCGGGTTCAGTTAGAGCCCAACGCCTCGCTCGGGTTCAGTTAGAGCCAACGCCTCGCACACACGCGCGTACGTGTACAAGAGAAACACGCATCGCTCGGTCGCCGACCGCCCACCATAACAGGGAACTCCCTGAAATTTTCCTCACCCTCGCTTCTACCACAGTTTTTTCCGTCATGGACGGCCCAAAGAATGTCATGCAGTTGCGTCTCCAGCCCGCCCAGGATGAAAAGCCCATTTTCTGTCATGATTTTTTGTCATAGAAGTAGGAGCCCACCACATCTATGATGATACCGGGTTTTGTCACAATTATCGTCATAGAAGTGTCATATGTATGACAGAATTTTTTTTCATTCGGCCCAAAATGTCAAGGATGTGTCTTTTTTTTGTAGTGTCTAGGGGGAGCTTTACTCTAAGAATTGAGCTAAAGCAACTCTAACGGTGTGAACACAACAATGCTTTATGTAAAAGGGTTAACCCCACTTGTGCTTAAATGATGAGTATGACCTATGAACAAATGTTCTCATTTGACTCCTAAGTCAATATACTCATATATAGATGACCTAGTCATTGCAAATTGCTTGATAGATGCTAGAGTGTTTGTCCATGCTTTGCCAGATATTTCATTTGCCATTTTATTGTGTGAGCATGTTGGTTGCATATTTTACTCATTCGAGGACATCCACTTGTTGCCTTGATTGTTTGGCTCTTTCTGTTTTACCAAGTGGATGGACAAGAATGCCTAAGAACCTTCTCTAGCTATCTATGCTTTTTCTCGTCTCAAACTCTATTCATGCTACATCACAAAGTTTGATCAAGTCAGATTCGAACCACTCTGTGTGAGGAGCACTCGGAGTCCCCGGTTCGTCATAGACTTAAACTTCAAAAACCTCTTTATGCATTTCGGTATGACCGAGTCATCCATTTCGGTCACACCGAGTTCACTAAGTTGATCTAGGTTTTCATCTCAGTGCAACCGATTTGAACATTTCGGTCACACCGAGTTGCAGCAACCGCTTGCGATTCTGCATCTTGGTGCCACCGAGTTGTTCCACTCGGTCACACTGATAGGGTCGGGATATATATATCCACGAGTGAGATTTTGGAAATTCTTCAAAAGCCCTCAGCCCACGCGTATCCTGCTCTGCCTCCTCGGGTCTCCGGATCGTCTCCTTGCCGTCAGCGACCTCCCGCTGCTGATTTCTGTCGACGTCAACGGGAATCTGCTCTGTCGTTGCCACCGTAGCGAACTCCCTCCGAACTAGGGTATGAGTTCGACCCGTTGTGCTCTCTTTTTACCTCCGATTCTAAGCATGAGGACAATGCCATGATCTTTGCCACATATGAAATCAATCTATCCAAAGAAAACTTCCTTTAGGTTTAGTTTGATTTGAAAATTTAGGGTTAGGTCTCCGCTGAACTCATCTCGGACCGACTGAATTGTAAAAATCGGTCTCACCGATTTGGCTTAGGCCATTGCACATGCGCTTTTCGGTCTGACCGAAAACTGCAAATCCGCGTGACCGAGTTCAATTCTCTGTGAAACCCTAGAAATCACAGTGTTTGCTATCAGTTTGTGTGCCAAGATGTCTGACCAGAGTGATAGCCAGAATAAATCTGAAGAGAAAATGCAAATGAGTGAGGGCACTAGTCCCTCAAGAAGCTATGATGAGGGCAGCAGGAGCACACCAAGTAACTTGCCCAAAAAGCCACTAGAACAAGAAAGAAGAGAACCTCATACTCTGAGGATGAGGACTATGTTGTTGTTGAGGATGAGGCCACCTCAAAGAACAAAGTGCTGAAGAAAGAGTATGGCACTGCTGCTGCAACAAAGCCTGGTAAGAACAAGAAGGCACCAGCAAGGAGAGACCCAATGTCAAAGCCAAGGAAAGCTCCAACAGGAGAAACCATGAAATTCACAATAGAATCAGATGATGGTGAGGCAGTTGGAGATGGTAAGAAGAAGAAGAAGAGGGCAAGAACCACAACTGCAAAAGTTCTTGGAAAGTCAACTATGGTAAGAGATTCAGAAGAAGAGGAAGAGGAAGAGGATGCTGCACCAGCACCCAAGTCACAAAAGCTTATGGGAGATGCAATCAAGTCAGGGGCTGCAACATCTAAGCCCAAACCTGCTCCCAAAGTTGTTGCTCAAACCACCAAGTTAGCACCTAAGAGAAGCACCAGAAACATCCCAGTGCCTGAGATGGAAGAAGAAGATGCTGAAGCCCAAGTGCTCAGAAAGCTTAAACCAAAGATTCCAGACCACGATGACACTCATCCAGTGGCAGAGGATATGAACATCAGAAAGGATGCAGGTCTGAGACTTTGGAGGAAGAATGATCCTTATGCTGTGAGAAGGAGAACTGCAGTGGACTATAGGTTCCACACCAAAGAATAACAAGATTTCTATGAGACCATTCTGCTTGACAAGAAGCCAATTGTCTGTGATATGAGATGGGTTGATTGGGAATATATCAAAGAGAATGAAGATCACTTTCCAGGTGTATATGACAGCTTCAAATCTTGTGAATTGACAAGTTTGTTGGACAGAAGCTCACCAAATGGAATGATGAGAAAATCATGCAATTCTACTCCACTACTCATTTCTATCCAGATGGAAGGATAGTGTGGATGTCTGAAGGTACAAGGTACCAGTCAACTGTTGAAGAATGGGCAAAGTCGATCAATGCACCAGAAGACCATGAGGATGATTTGGATGTGTATGCCAAGAAGAAGAAAGACCACAACTCCATGGCAAGTATGTATAAGGAAATTCCTGATGAAGCCCTGGAAACTCATAAATTGGGCTCGGTGAAATACTTGTTGTCTGGTCTACCTACTATCAACACCATCTTAAGGCATACTCTATTGCCCAAATCTGGAGATCATAGGATCATAAGAGGACATTCAATCAACTTGCTGCACATTTTTTATGTCCCTAAAAAATTCAAGATCATGAGTCTGATTGTAGAGACAATCAAGAGGACAGCTGCTAACCAGAAAAGATCTTGTGGGTATGCTCCACACATTCAGGTGCTCATCAACTCAAAGATGGGCACGGGCAATTACTTGTTGGACAAGGAGCACTCACCTCTCAAGCCAGAATTTGAAGACAACACAATTGTGATGGATGAGAATGAACCTTCATCAATGTAAGCACATGAGAAGAGAGCAAAGGCAAAGGCAGAAAAAGCCTCAAAGATGCCAAGTGTTGAAGAGGCATCTCAATTATTCTTGAAGAGAAAACAAGATTAACTTAGATTTCTGATCCAATCTACTTTGAGGATTGAGAAGGGCTTGGCCACCCTGACTCAGAATCGGGAGAGTTTGGAGAGGATCATTGAACAGAAATCCTATGATCTTGATCTGAAAGTGACTGAGATGCAAACAACAGTTGAGCAGCTCGAGGAGGAAGCAGAGGAGAAGAAAGGGAAGGCAACTACAGATGCCTTTCAGCGAGTGCCAAGAGGTCAGAGGTCAGCTGCAGTGCCAGTACCCGATACTAGAGCTACCACATCTGCACCAGCAGCTACAGCTTCAGTGCCACGTCCAGCAGCCACTCCACCAGCTCCAGCTACATCGACACAAGCTTTCGTCCTTGGATTCATCTCTACACCACCTCACGGAGACTAATCCTGAGAGACGCATAGCACTATGCATATTTGAACTTTTTGGTAACTTGTTGCCAAAGGGGGAGAAATATGTATAGATCATAGGCTTCGAGAGAGGGTGTTGCTTTTTGTCTCTCTTGCTATTTGTTTAGTTGGACTTTATTGTGTTCTTGTTTGATACCTTATGTCCTTGTGTGAGATACTTGTATGATCATGTGTTTGATCATATGCTACTTTAATGTTTGCTTGGATGATATTATCTCTTATATCCATATACGAGCATTCACTTTGCTTGCTGATGAGTGCATGCTTTTAATTGCTATCATTTTGAGCGCTCCACCAAGATGTATGTGACATGGAAGAGTAGCCCATGATACTAATCGATTGTGCATTTGCATTCAAAAGCAAATCTTAAATAATGCACAAATTTAGGGGGAGCTCTTGCTTATCACATACTTCTCAAAGCAACGATGTATTTCAATCTTATTATCATTTGTTGAAGCTTTGATCTATATGTTGTCATCAATTACCAAAAAGGGGGAGCTTGAAAGTGCAACTATCCCTGGGTGGTTTTGGTAATGATAACAACATATAGCTCATTGAACTAATGCTATTTTAAGATGAATATTTCAGGAAAGTTCAATGATTGGCATGGCATGGATTAGGAATGTGGACCCCTCAAAATGCTAAGGACAAAGGATTGGCTCAAGCTCTAAAGCTTAAGACTCTACATTTTCTATTTCAGTGATCCAAGATCACATTGAGTCCATAGGAAAGCCAATACTATTAAAAGGGGATGAGGTGTTGCTTAATGGCTTGCTTGCTCAAAATGCTTAGTGATATGCTCAAAAAAACCTCAACCACTTTCTCATATCCACATATGTCCCAAACCAAAAGTCAAACTCGGCCCCACCGATTTGATCTATCTGGCGCCACCGAGTTCATTTGACATAGGCACTGCCAGAAACCCTAGTCACTTCGGTCTCACCGATAGGGATCTTGGTCTCACCGAGATGGGATTGCAAACTCTCTGTTTCCCTTCATAACATTTCGATCTAACCGAGATGAGCCATCGGTCCCACCGAGTTCACAATGCAAACTCTCCGTTTCCCCTTTGTAACGTTTCAGTCTCATCGAGATGAGCGAATTGGTCCCATCGAGTTTGCCTGACCAACTCTCTGGTTAGCTTATTACCAAAGTTGGTCCCACCGAGTTTGTGTAATTAGTCTCACCGAGATTACGTCATGCCCTAACCCTAAAGAAATCGGTCCCACCGAGTTGACATGTCGGTCCCATCAAAATGCCTAACGGTCACATTATGAACTAAATCGGTCTGACCGAGTTTTTTGATTCGGTCTCACCGAGTTTGGTAAATTGTGTGTAACGGTTAGATTTTATGTGGAGGCTATATATACCCCTCCACCCTTTCTTCATTCGTGAGGAAAGCCATCAGAACGTGCCTACATTTCCAGCATTCATTTTCTGAGAGAGAACCACCTACTCATGTGTTAAGGTCAAGATATTCCATTCCAACCACATAAATCTCGATCTCTAGCCTTCCCCAAGTTGATTTCCACTCAAATCATCTTTCCACCAAATCCAATCCTATGAGAGAGAGTTGAGTGTTGGGGAGACTATCATTTGAAGCACAAGAGCAAGGAGTTCATCATCAACACACCTTCTATTACCTTTTGAAGAGTGGTGTCTCCTAGATTGATTAGGTGTCACTTGGGATCCTCCGTCAAGATTGTGGAGTTGAACAAAGGAGTTTGTACGGGCAAGGAGATCGCCTACTTCATGAAGATCTACCCTAGTGAGGCAAGTCCTTCGTGGGCGATGGCCATGGTGGGATAGTCAAGGTTGCTTCTTCATGGACCTTTCATGGCTGGAGACCTCCATGGACTCGCGCAGCCGTTACCCTTCGTGGGTTGAAGTCTCCATCAACGTGGATGTACGATAGCACCACCTATCGTAACCACGCCAAAAATCTCCGTGTCAACATTGCGTTTGCTCCCTCCAAACTCCTTCCTTTACCTTCATATGCAATGATTTACATTCCGCTGCTATACTCTTAGAATTGCATGTGTAGATTGATTGCTTGACTTGTGTAAAGTTGCTAAAATATGCCAAGACTTAAAATTGGGGAAAAGGCTAGATTTTTATTTGGTCAAGTAGTCTAATCACCCCCCCCCCCTCTATACATACTTTCGATCCTACACCAGAGGATCCCGAGCTTGGCTACTACGTGGAGATCTAGGGCCATGAGTAGTTCAGAGGTCCCAGGCAGGAGGCCTGCGCCTTTTCGATCTAGATTTATTGTTTCATTTTGCCTTCTTAAAGCACCCTTGTATTTGCCTGTAGTTAGACCGAACTCTTGGTATAATATCGGGTCTTGTGACCCTGGCTTGTAATATATTGTTTCTTTATTTAAATTTGAGTCGTAGAGTTGTGTTGTGATATTATACCGTGAGTCACTGATCTTGATTATGCATGTTGCGTGGATGTTTAGTGCACGATTAATTTCGGGGGCGTCACACCTAAAGTTGACACTATTCCAAAACCATTTTTAATAGTATTACAAATTTTATTATCAATAATAGGTTCACTACGAGGCTCAAATAAATTCTCAGGATCACAAGAGGCATCATAATCATCACCGCAATCATGATTACACAATTGACGTTCATGGAATTTATGCTAACATCATTGTAATCATGCTTTTCATTCAAACAACCACCATGAATCATTTTATTAGTTTCTTCTTCAACACATCATCATAATTTCCAGATTCATGATTTTTAAGAAATACTTCATAAATATAATTAAGTGCACTCAACTCCATCTTTTCTTTCAAAGAACTTATTCCAATGGCATTTTCATCACCCGAAATTGGTTTAGCATAATTGAAATTATTGAAAAGATTAACAAGTGGATGAGGATCCATATCATTAAATTTTAGCAAGCGAAGATGCAAGCAAATAGAAGGCACATGGTAACACAAGCAAACATGGTGACATGCATATTTTTGATATTCTTGATTTTTTATGAGGAGGAGGGAAAAGAGAAGGCAAATAAAAAAGTAAATAAAAAGGCAAAAGGCAAATAAGATAAGAACAGGAAAATGATAAGTTTGTGCAAAGGCACCTAGTTTGTCTGGTGAAGCCTCCTCGAAATGGCGCCAAAAATTCTTTGGCTACTTGTAATAGTGTTGTGATTCCCCAAAGAGAAAGGGTGATGTAGTATAGTAGCAGATAGTATTTCCCTCAGTTATGAACCAAGGTTTATCAAACCAATAGGAGATGACACACAAATAACTTTAGTAGTACCTGCACAAACACACACACACACACAAACAAACAAACAAACAAATGCTTGTAGCCCAACAAGGCAAGGGGCGTGACTCCCCTTGTTATTGCCCATTGCAAGTATCAAATCTGGTAGTGGTAGATATAATAAATAAAAGTAAAATTAAAATTAAAAGAAAACAACAAGGAATTATAAGATTTGTTCTACTTTAAAGGTCAATGGACCCGGGGGCCATAGCGTTCACTAGAGGAATCTCTCATAAATAACATCGATGGGTAAACAAATTACTATTGAGAAATTGATAAAATAGCGCATAGTATTATGATCATCCATGGCATAATTAATATATAGGAATTACGTCCGTGACAAGTACATCGTAATCCAACTGCATCTAGTACTATTACTCCACCCCAAAATCGCTATCCAGCATGCATCTTGCTACTTGTGATAGGCGTTGGGATTCTCCAAAGAGGATGAGTGAAGTAGTGTAGTAGCAAAAAGTATTTTCCTCAGTTAAGAACCAAGATTTATCGAACCATTAGGAGACACCACACGGACAAGATAAATGGTACCTGCACACACACAATCAAATGATTGCACCCAACGACAGCAAGGGGGTTGTCAATTCCCTAGTTCTCGCCAATTGCAAGGACGAAATCCGGTAGTGATAAATAGATAAAATAAGAAGGAAATAAAATTAAATAAATTGTAGCAAGTATTTTTTATGGTTTTACTAAATATAAAGTGATTGGACCTGGGGGCCATAGGTTCACTAGAGGCATCTCTCTCCTAAGCATGACAGGTTGGGCAACTGATAGAATAACGCATAGTTATGATGATTCTTCATGGAACACATTGGCATTATGTCTGAGACAACTAGACTGAAATCCATCCACATCTACTACTATTACTCCGCCCCTCGACCGCTATTAATCCAGCATGCATCTTAGGGTATTAAGTTCATAACAAACAGAGTAATGCTTGGAGCATGATGACATAATGTAAGCAAATAGGCACGGGTGCAGGCGCGCACCCCCCCACTCCCCTTGGCGCCCATCTGGGCCGGCCCATGTGCAGGTCGGGATGCTGCCTATTTTTCTTCTCCTTTTCCTTTTGTTTTTTTCAATTTTCAATAATTTAGGATATCAAAAGGTCCTAAATTTCAGAAAAAGTTCCGAATTTTGAATAAATAATGATGAATACAGAAAAATATTCATGATTTCAAAAAACTATTCGGGAGTTAAAAAAATCACAGTTTAAGAGGACGTTCAAGAATTTGAAAAAAAACATGTTCACAAATTCAAAAAAATCATGAATTTCAAAAAATGTTTATGATTTCGAAAAATGTTAATGATTTCAAAATATGGTCGTGATTGCAAAAAATGTTCATGATTTCAAAAAATGTTTACAATTACAAAATTTGTTCACAAATTCAGAAAATGCCACGAATTTGTAAAAAAAGTTCACGAATTTAAAAATATTTCACGATTTCAACAAAATTGATCATGAATTTAGGAAATGTTCATGGTTCAAAAAATGTTCAACATTTCGAGAGAAATGTTTCACGAATTGGAAAACATATTCATGATTTAAAAAATTGTTCACGTCTTAAGAAAGATATTTGTGAGTTTTAAAAAATGTTCACGGTTTCAAAAAATGTTCATGATTTAAGATATTGTTCATGAATTTATTAAAGCAAAATCCCCACTTTAATTTTTTTTTAACATTTCATAAAATGTTTATGATTTCAAAAAGTTCACAAATTATAAGATTCTTGCAAATTAAAAAAACAAGTATAAAAACAAAAATTGAAAACAGAGAAGAAAAGAAAAACAAAAAGAAAACAGAAAAGGAACAAATAGAAAAGAAAAACCAAAAAAGAAATAAAGAAACAAAAGAAAACCAGGAAACCTAATTCAGGGAAGGTTCTAGAATCTTCCCATAACCGGTCGGGGGTGAAACCCCGAATGGGCCGGCCCAATGAAACAGCACCGCGCAAGGTGGGTACGCGCTACATCGCTTCCCAACGACCTATGCGCTATATAGGAGCGAGCGATTCCTATTTAGCGCTGCATGCGCCGGTTATTGCTGTTTCTGCAAACCGGCGCCTGCAACAGCTTTAGCTGGGCTCGGCCCGTTCCATTTTTCCCATCGTAAACAAAAATTTATACACACCTTCATTGTGATTCCATCCTGCGACCTCACGATCATTGGCATGACTAGCAAAAGGGTATTTGCGTTGCAATGGGGTAAAAGAAAATATTTACCACCAAAATTAAATGCATTAGCCCATCTAAAAAAATAAATGCATTAGCAATCGGAAGAAGTGAAAAACTCACTATAACCGATAAGGAGCAAAATTATATGTATTTCTTATATGTGCAAATGTACAAACAATCCTCAACCACTAACATTAAAAAAATCTACATCGAATATTCGTTATGATGATCATGTTGTTTAGTCTTTGTGTATTTTTTTTAAAATAATGCTTGTATGATGCTATAGGTACAATCAAGAAAGTATAAAACAGAAATATTATATTTGAACCGCCAAAGCAATATACTTACATTGTTAGTTGAATTCCCTCTAACAGTGCGCTTGTCTCATGCTCATGGAATGATTCCTCCCTGTCAATGGTATACTGTCCATCTGAAACTTCAAGCAAACAACCATGCAATGGTATACAGTCCATCGGAAACCTTCAAGCAAACGGCCATGCTCCATATAGCACAATATTTTATCCTTTACTTCACCGGTAACCGGCCTACGCTCCATGCCCATGGCACGCATGCGGTGTCCTAACAATAGTAATGCACACGACGTGGCTAACCCTCTCATGTGAGAGGAGTGACTCATTTCACCTCACGGACTCGGGATACAATTCATGTGTGGCACAGATATCATGTACCATATATGCATAAGGATCAGGGTGGCCACCGGTGCCTGCACGAGCAAACCTCGGTACTAAAACCCATGAAATGAGATATGCAAGAAAAAACACAGATGAGGTAGCGAGGAAACAAAATTAAGAACATCTTAAGACATTAGTTGTATTGAATTTGGAGTAAATCTACTACTAACCAGCACAGAGCCTTGTTGTCGACAGGGGCGCAAATGGCCATCTATGTAGCCGTTGCTACGTTCTACTCCCTCCGTTCTGAATTACTTGTCTTGGATTTGTCTAGATACAGAGGTATCTAGCACTAAAATGAGTCTAGATACATCCGTATCTAGACAAATCCAAGACAAGTAATTCGGAACGAAGGGAGTACCATGATAGAAACTCCATGATCAAGTCCGCCTTCCACGGCAGACTCAAACCACCACCGCTTGCCTGGGGATGTCGATGGCATCTCCCTGATGTGGTCGTGGACAGTCGTGCGACTCCCATGATGATGCTCATATTGCTCGTCATCACGCCGTCCCTCTTGCTCTTCTTGACAATACGTGTTTATATTAGAAATGTTAGAATGATATGCATGTAGCCAACAAATTAACAAACTGAAACACGAACTAACAAAACAACGACTTGACATTCTTACTACATCAGAAAAGTTAAATATTAACAGCTATATAAGATTGTAAAGCATGTACCAGTACAATGGGGTGTGAAACTAAACTTCATACGAGTTACGAACACTACATAGTCAAAAGAGAAAAAATGCAATCGAATTTCATCCGCTTGAAAACGGAACCTGAAAGCTTCCGTCGATGAATCCCCTTTGCTGCTTGAGTTGTAGACAAATCTCGTGTTGTTCTTTGAGTCCTAGACGAATTGGTAATATCCAAGGAAAAAAGATGACGAAGGTGAAAAGTAATGGAAGAAGGGTGATTAGACTTAGTATCCAATGTATCTTCCATAGCTGTACTATCGGTGGTCAAGGCCACCGGCACTATCATGGCATGGGTCGTGCTGTGCACAGCGAGCACGTCCGACGCCAAGACCGGCTTGCAGCTGAGCCACGTCCATCACGTCGTTGTGTGTGCGAGGCTAGTTTAATGTAGCCGCGTGCATCCAGCGGCCGTGTGCACACACGATGGGAGAGACCTGTTTGTAGTCCGACTGCAAGCCGGCCATCCCGCTCAGGTTGGACCTCCGCTTGAGGCCGTCCAGTCCAGTCTATGCCCGCGTGGAGCAGCTGTGAGCACTTAGATCAGAGACACCGATGTGTAGTGTCGCGTAGAGGTCGGCCTTCAAGTCCATAGTTGTACATGCTTGTAAAGACCATCTAGTACTCTAGTCCCAGGTCTGCGCTCTGCATATTGAATACATCATGGAAAAGAGCGGCGCTAGGGTTGTTTTGAAGGCGACGAACGGAGGGCTGGAGGCGCCGGTGAGTTCATGGGGAAACAACCATGCAATTCTCATTTTCTGAAGAAAAAAACAATGCTGATCTAACCCTGGTAGGGTAGATATTCTGAAGAAAAAATGATGAGGATCTCGACACTTTTAACATCAGGCCCTAGAGGGAGATGTGAGGCCATGGTACCGTAGGAGCAAGAATTTGTTAACATTTTCTTAGGAGAGAATTTGTTAACTTAAGTGACACGAAAAGGTTTGGTAGCAGTCTGATCGTAGTACAACTTGACACGCATATGGGAAAAGAACCAGACATAGACCCTCGCTTCTGCTTCTATTATTTCTTTCCTATTTTTCCACGTGCGGGCTATACGGGCAAGTTTAATTGAATTGAATTGACATATGAAGAACTATGAAAACGTTCATCCTTTATTATTAGGTAAAGATGCGCTAACCACCAAACCATCTAGCGTTAGCTGCACTACTACAGCTTCTTCCTCTTTTCCTTCCTACGTCTTTTTCTTTTTCTATTTCTTTTTTATTTTTCTTTGTTGTTTTTCCTTTTTTGTCTTTCTTTTTTATTCGGAACGGCTTTTGTTCTGTTTTTACTCTTTTTTTGTTTTTATTTTTTATTTGGAATGGTTTTGTTTGTTTTTTTGTTTTTCCCTTTTCCTTTTTTTAATTTGAATGTCATTTTTTTCAAAATTGATGAACTCTCCAAAATTGATGAATTTTTTTCAAAATGAATGAATGCTTTTCAAAGTCGATGAATTTTTTTTTCAAAATTGATGAACTCTTTTCAAAATCAATGGACTCTCTTTTCGAAATCAATGAACTTTTTTCAAAATCAATTATTTAAAAATAACGATGAACTTTTTTCAAAGAGATTTATATCGGTTATACGTTAATGCTGTACTAAGTTAAATATTAACTACGTCGGGTTTCTACCTATATAAAAAAGAGCTAGCATGGTCTGGTGGTTATCCTGCAAAAAGAAATCGATACGATCCACGTCATAATCCATATTGGATTCCCAAATTTATTTAAAAAAATAAGGAGCAATCATAGAATTAGAGAGAGATCTACAAAAGGAAATTAACTCTGTAAACAATAGATTTAATATTTCTACCGAACCTTATAGACAGCCTAACATTCTTGCAGAATATATAGCTTTCCAACTTAAAAAAATAGAGTTTCATTCCAAAAGGCAATGAAAAAAGCCATTGAATTAACTGAAAAAGCAGATATAAGGGGAGTAAAAATAAAAATTGCGGGTCATCTCGGAGGAAAAGAAATTGCACGCACCGAATCCATTAAAAAGGGTAGACTTCCCCATATTCACGATTAGGATGAGCTTCTTTTTTCACGCTTTCTTTACTGAACCGGTTGGTGGGCCGGCTCGCTAGGGGTCGCTAGCGAGCGCCGACAGCACTAACCGGCGCCTGTAGCGCTGCATAGGAGTGTGCGTTGTTGAAACCTACCATAGTTTCCTGACTGGTTTTTGGAGGCTTCTAGAACATTACACCGCCGGTTTTTTATGTTTTCTTCTACAGTTCTTTTTCCATTTTCTGTTTCCTTTCAGTTTTTTGCTTTTTTGAAAAATTCACAACTTCAAAAAAAATTCCTGTTTTCTAATTTTGTTCACAAATTTAAAAATGTTCCCTTTTTAAAAAACTCTCTTACTTAAAAAAATCAAAATTTCAAAAAATGGTCCTGTTTTCAGTTTTCGTTCGAAAATTCAGAAAAATATTAGCATTACTTTAGAAATGTTTCGGTTTTCATAAAATGTTCATCTTTTTCAAAAATTGTTAAAATTTTCCAGAAAAGAAATCTCGTTTTCCATAATTGTTCACAAATTCAAAAAATGTTCATGTTTACAAAAATTGTTCAGAAACTCAAATAAAAGTTACTGTTTTTCAAAATTTGTTCACGAATTGCCAAAAATTATTCTCAAATAAAATATTTTATTTGGAATTTCAAGAAATGTGTTGAGAAATTTTGAAAAATACTTCGGATCTACCGCTGCACTTGGTTCTTAAATGTACGCACTATAATTTAGACAGAAACTTTCACGGGCTAGCTACACTTGGTCACAAGCGGGGGTTGTGAGTTCGATTCCTGGCTTTTTTTAAGGGAGGGTCGATTCTTGGCTTTCACATCGGTTCTTTTGTGTAATTTTACTTCGTTGTTGCTCCTTTAAGGGCCTGCCCAGGCGGGACTCCCCCAAAGGGGAAAACAGAAGAAGAAAAATATGGAAAGCCCAATATGGGGTGATTACGTATGGGAAAAGAAGACGCACAAAAATAGTACCACCTCAGATACAAAAAATATTTTAAAAATATAATATGGGTGAATGGACCAAAATATCAGAGAAAGGTACCTTCCCTTAACATTAGGCATAGATTTACCATTAGTGTTTATGACTTTGTTTCATTTTCTATAGTATTACTCCCTCTGTTTCTAAACATAAGTATTTTTAGAGATTTCAATACAAACTACATGCGGATGTATACAAACATATTTTAGAGTGTAGATTCCCTCATTTTGCTCGGTATCTAGTCCCTTATTAGAATCTCTAAAAAGACTTATATTTGGGATCAAAGGGAGTATTATTTATAGTTACAAATTATTGCCTTTCATGTTTATCACTTTCAATTTGTATGATCTAGCATTTTCTTAACCGTTTGTATGACTTGCTATAATGTATATTGACTTTGGAAATAGTATAATTACCAACATAAAGTAATAATTAACTTGTCAGAATTGTAATGCGATGGATCAACGACTAATAGATCAATATTAAAATAAGTTGACATGTAAATACAGTATAATTTCTCAACAAATGCACAATATGTATACCATTATAATACTACAAATTTTCATTTAATATAAGTTTGACAACATTTCAAATGATACAATTAAAATATAAATTTTATAGACAATACCATTAAATAGATAATACTCATACATTTAATCAAAAAGATTCCAACATCTTTTAATGATCACATCAATATAATAAGCATCAAATTATGAAAACAACAATATGATAAGACAAGTATTACGTGAAGTTTAAGTTTCATTTCAAAGAACTTGTCCTTACATGTTCATAGTGTTAAGTTTTAAGGGTTGTAACTTATTTCAACAAATTTTACACAAATATATTAGTAGCATTGCTTTGAGCTTCGTATGATTCAAATTCAAATAATCTGATATTATAAAGACTGGATATGGCGGACAGAAAAGTTGTTCGGGGATTTTTAGTAAGCATAAGAACCAACCAAAAATATGAAACATGACCTCACCAACTATACCATAGATTAAAATCATGTACTTGAAGAAATACGATCATTACCAAATGCACAAGAAAATGAACCCATTTGGTCAAATTTGCACCTTCTTGTACCAAATATACTGGTGTGTGTGTTCGTATCTTCCAAGGCCTTCAACCTATGCAAACAAATGATGATCCCACTGCTTCCCCAGCTGAAATGAGGCATGTAGGTGGATGTTCGTCTTCGAGCGACAAGAACATAAGAACCAAGAGGAACTAAGAAGAACAACAAAATAATGGCATGTTGAATCATTTTTGCTCACACCTTTTGTAAATATATGTCTGTTCCTTTCTATTTTCCAGTGTTAAGGAACCCCACGAAACAGTTATCTAGCCCCACACCAACAGGTATATCGGTGTGATATATGAATGCATTATACACAATAGGGAAAATCAAAATATGTCTGTACGTAATGTAGTGTCACCAATCTTGTCACAGAATGGTGGCCCACAATCTGCGTGCCCCCGCACCTGCGTGTCGCAAATCCCCTTCCCTAGAATCGCGTCAATCCAGCAAGTCTCGTGGATGTCTTCTCAAATGGTTCTACATCGAGCCTTTGAGAGACAGCTACACGCAACAAGGACAAAGCCACATTGTATAATGCATGTTGAGAGTGCATACATACTCTCCCTCTTTCAGGTTGTTGGGCCTATCTTATTATCTTTATTTTTTTCATTTGTTACTCCTACTTTCATTTCTCTTCATCATGGGTTTAGATTTATAGACACATTAAATTGCCACATGTAAGGACTAAAAGAAAACAAACAACAACCAAGTAGCAGCTACAGTCTGCGAAAAAACCAAGTTAAACAGCATAAGGCTGGCACGGGGCATGAAGCATGGGCAAAAGAGCTTAGGCGCATGGCATCGGTGGGATACCAGTTACGTGGCGTAGTGATGTGGCAAAGAAGCAGCTACCGTCTACGAAGAGGCAGGACATTGGCAACACGAAGGCCAACAATGCAGCATCGGGCCTAAGTGGTTGCGGCTACTACACGATCTAAACGAGAGAAGAGAGGAAACCTTATCTCGACATGATTTTGCCGTTAGTCCAAAACATTTCTGCTATTGATGGAAAGACTAAGTTCCTACAATTTGTAGTTGAGCCCTCATTCTCTATGGATTTTAAGTCAAGCCCTCAAGCTAATCCTGGGGATGGACTGCCCGCCCGACAACCATGGTTGGGTCGAGCCGGGCTTCACATTCGGACTGGGCTTGGGCTTCTGCTTTTCATGATTTTGGGTCAGGCCTGCCATGGAAATGGAAAAAAAATTGGCTGGCCTTCGGGCTTGAGTTCAGGTTGGGCCCGAGCTTAGAAAAGGGGTAATTTGGGGGCTTTGCACTAGGATTAGTCTAGGAGATTGAAGCTCGGGCTTTTGCAAGCCCGGACTTTGTCTGACTAATGATCGGGTTTACCTCGGACTTACCGTTATTATGGTTTATCAACACGTCATTGGGCGAGGCCGGTCCACCCCCGCGGCCCCGATCGGCGGTTCCACCAGAAGATGACGTCTTTGCGTTGTCGGTTGAGGTACACCAACTTCTCCTTGATTGATTGGTGTACCAGAAGGTCATCTTGACATTGTCTGGCATGGGAAAAACTCGCTGGCCTTCCTTGCCTACCCTCCTTGATCAGTGGTCGAAAGAGGATGATGCTTACCATGGTAACCCCTTGCCAGGCCACTAGGTTGACCTAGCAACTGACATCCTCAACCGCTCAACTCTGTCTTCAGCCACGAGTGGGAGCTATCCTCCTAATTTCCGAGGAAATGGCATAGAGGCGTCACTAAAACTTGCATTGCATGTTTAATTGCCTTGTTGCATGTGATCCATAAATGCGATATTTTTTCTCCCATTGCAATGCATGGGCATATGTGCTAGTTTCAACTCAAGGCCAAAATCATGTCAAGCCAGTAAATCTCGTGGACATTTGAAAGTGTATCTAATCCCTGGGTGGTTTAGGTAATTCATAACAAAAAATGAACTAATGCCCACTCAAAGAATATTTCAGGCAAGTTCAATTTAGGTACAACAATTAGGATGTGAAATTGGAACCCACAAAATGTTAAGGACAAGTGTTGGCAAATCCTCAAGACTCTCCTTTTCTATTTAAGTGATCCAAGATCAAATTGAGTCCATAGGAAAGCTAATACGATTAAATGGGGATGAGGTTTTGAAAATGAATTCACTTCTCAAGTGCTTAGAGATACTGGTCCAAAAATCTAAGTCACACTCTCATTTTCCACTATGTCCAAAATACTAAAGTTCATCATGGTCCCACTGAAGCATATACACCTAGACTCACCGAGATACTCTTGACATAGTCGTTGCCTACCCTACACCCTAGCACCTCGATCCCACCAAGTTGGCCCTTCGGTCCCACCAAAGAGCACTAGCGAACTTCTGTTGCCAACTAAAATCCAGTCAAAATTTTCGAATGGTTTTAGTTGGCGACACCGAAGTGTGGAAAGTGCTTAGGTCAGCATGACTCAGTCTCACCAAGAGGTTTCATCCAGTCTCACCGAAAAGCCTAAAGTTTAAACCTTTTGTTCAGGTCGGCCTCACTGAGTGGTTTCACGGTCCTACCAAACTGTGCATAAAGGTGTGTAACGGTTGAATATTTGGTGTTGCCTATACATACCCCCACCCATTCCACCAACCCTCATAGAGCAACCAGAGCGAAGCATACACTTCCCATATGCATTTTTCTCAGAGAGAGCTCCAAATCCTTGTGCTGAGATCAAAGGGATTCCACTCCAACCATAGAACTTTGATCTCTGAGCACCTCAATTGCTTTCCACCCAAATTTGTCTCCTACAACATAGCCATAATCCATGATAGAGTTTTTGAGTGTTGAGGAGACTATCTTTTGAAGCATAAGGGCAAGGAGTTCATCATCAACAACAAAATCTATTACCTTTCGGGAGAGTGGTGTCTGCTAGATTGGTTAGGTGCCACTTGGGGGCCTCCAAATCGAGTGGTATGAATAAAGGACTTTGTAGGGGCAAGAATATTGCCTACTCCGTGAAGAACTATCCCAAGTGAGGCTATTCCTTCGTGGATGGTGCAATATGCAAGGTTGCTTCTTTGTGGACCATTTGTGGGTGGAGCCCTCCGTGCACTCACGCAACCGTTATCCTTCATGGATTGAAGCCTCCATCAACGTGAATGTAGGATAACACCACCTATTGGAACCACTGGATAGATCTTCATGTCACCATAGCGTCTGCATATCTCCAAGCTATTCCTCTAATTACAATCGCTTGCAAAGTCTTTACTTTCCGCTCCCTACTATTAGACTTGCATGTGTAGGGTGTATATAGACTTGCCAGAATTGTTAAAATCTGTCAAGAACTAAAATTGGGAAAAAGATGAAGTTTTTATTTGCCAAGTAATCTAATCACCACCCTCTAGACCTACTTACGATCCTACAACGTCTTCTCGGCAGATCATAGTCCGCTCGCAGGTTAGTGGATAGGGAGCAATCATGTACCCACACACGTGGTACAAGGCCGGGCCACTCTGATGTTCCTTTGTCTTTTTGTCACTGGTTTTGAGAAGGTTCATCCCTTGACTGGTTTTTCTTTTCGTCTTAAAAAAACTTTTCTCTTTTTTCCTTTTCCCATTTCTAAATTCATGAATGTTTTTGAAATTCAGAATTTTTTTTCCAAATTCATGAATATTTTTTACAATTGGAAACTTACTTTGATAATCAAGTGTTTTTAAATGCATAAACATTTTTAAATCTTGAACATTTTCCAAATATGGGAATATTTTAAAATTCTTTATCATTTTTTATATTTTGGAGTAGTTTTTAATATGAACTTTTTTAACTTCTAAATAGTTTTTGAAATCAAGGAACATTTTTCAAATTCATGAACTTTTTTACAATCCATAATATTTTACAAATTCGTGTACATGTTTAAAAATTCATTTAAAAAATAGTAACATTTTTTGGAGACGAAAAACTATTTCAAAGTGACAAATAATTTTTAATTTTGGAAAAGAAATGAAAATATAAACCAATTTTCAAATTCATGAATATTTTTTAAAATTAAGAATATTTAAATTTGTGAATACTTTTTGAAGTTCGGTAGAACATTTCTCAAAATTTTATGAATGTATTTTTGAGTTCAAAAAGCAAAAGTAAAACAAAAAACTAAAAGGAAAAATATAAACATGGCAGCCCACACATAGGTCGGCACAAAGCGCACTCGGGGTGCGAGTTTGGCGGCTATCCACCGTGTACCATGTGACGTAGGAGGTCTCAGTCTTCTACCCTCCCTTAACAAGAGCTCCTATACGACGCCTTAATCTCCGGTTCAGCTTGTTGACGTCCACACGCATGCTCAATTGTGCCAACCCATTAAAAAGCACAACACTCAGTTCGATTACGCGCAAATTTGGTCACTCAGTTTGTTTGTTGAAAGGTTGACCCTGACAACAAATTGTTTGACGTATTGACCATTGGCTTTTCAAATTAAAAGAAAATGGGAATTTGAAAAGAGTTGAACAATTTTATAGACAAGTTCACCAATATGAAAAAAGTTCACGAAATACAATAAAGTTCATGAATTTGAAAAACAAAAAAAGTTCATGGATTTGAAAAGGTTCGTGAATTTGAAAAAGTTCATGAAAAAATATCACACATTTGAAAACAAATCACGGATACAAAAAATGTTCACAAATTTGGAAAAAAAGTTCATGAATTTGAACAAAAGTTCACGAATTCGATAAAAGTTCATGAATTTGGAACAAATTCAAGACAAGTTCATGTAAAAAAATCATGAGAACGTAAAATGAAAAAGAAAAAGAAAAAGGGAAAAATAAAAACGAAGAAGGAAAAAAGGGAAAGGAAAAAAAGAAAACAAAAAAACGAGTGGGGGGAAGAAATGGACCGGCAACCCATTTAGTCTAGTGAGCAGGGGGTGTGCGTCTTGTACAAAATACACACTATTTGGCGTTGCGCCAAATAGAATTGGGGCCCCCTAACAAAGGAATTTTTTCTATTGGTCGTATATGGTTCTTGCGTCCCTATGCATTGCTTTAAACTACCCTATTAATTAATCATAGCCACTTTCTCTACTCCATCTTTTCTCTTACCAATAGGTTTATGCCAACAAATTGACACCATGCTATGGAAATTTTTCTAGGGGGGCAAGAATGGTGAAAGTAAGGTGGCGTGGTGTCGTGGAAGGTTCATACAATGCCCAAATATCAAGGAGGGTTAGGATTTCGAGACACATAACTGTTTAACTTAGCTATGTTCTCTAAGAAAGCGTGGAGGCTTGTCCAAGATCCGACCTCTCTTAGTGCAAGAATCGTCAAGGTTGTATACTACTCGGAGATAGATGTGATGCAAGCTGAACTAGGCAACAAACCTTCCCAAATTTGACGGGCGGTGTGCGCTGGTATCTCGGTTTTGAAACAAGGCCTTATCAAAAGGGTTGGTAATGGCCAGTCGATCCGGGAATGGGAGGACAGCTGGTTACCTCACGATTTCATGCTGAGAACAGTTCATCCGAGAACTCCGAATCCTCCATAGTTGGTCTCGAATTTTATAGATGGACATACTTATTCATGGAATAAAGAAAAAGTGATTTTCATCCACCGGACGCTCAGTTGATACTTTACATTCCTTTAAGCTCACAGGACATTGATGACTGCCTGGACGGGCACTGTGAGCGCAATGGCATGTTCACTATGAGGTCTGATTATAGGATGCTCATTGATACGAAGTGCGGACGTGAGGATTGGCTAGAAGGCAGACCATCAACGTCGAAAACTGCTATGACCCAGAATCAATGGAAGAAATGGTGGAGAGTAAATGTCCCGAGGAAAGTTAGAAATTTTGCATGGCGACTAGTTCGAAATTCAGTAAAATTTGCAATAATACGACGGATAATTAGCAACATGCCCTGATTGATTGTAATATGGCAAAATGTGTATGACCACTTGTAGACGAAGATCTTGTTGAGAACCTCATTCGAGTCAAATTAGAGGATGCTAGGATATATTGCTTATGGAGCTAATGGATTCTTTGAAAGATGATGAATTTCTCAAAGTGCTGGTCCCTTTATGGGCAATCTAGTGGGCACGGAGAAAAGCTATCCATGAACAGGAGTCTTGGTCTCCGCTGAGCATTTTTAGTTTTGTGCAAAGTTACTTGGCATATCTCGCATTGGTACCTAATCGGTAGAAACCAGCAGGGGCACTATCTTCTTCAACACTGGGTCACCAACTGGCGAGGGGAGAGTGGAAGAAACCCATGCAGGTGTGTATGAAACAAAACAGCGATGCTGTTGTAGGGAGGCATGGAGATAAAGGCTCATGTGCAGTGGTTTCGAGACCAAAGCAGACGATACATAGGTGTGTCCGCGTTGGTGGTACATGATATGGTGCAACCTAAGATTTGGAAGCTATTGCGGTGAGGGAGACGTTTGCGTTGGCGCATGATCTTTAATTACCAATATACATATCTCCTCCTGAAAGAACATGCGGTGCCCCCATGTTTGGTTTTGGTAATTGATGACAATCTCTATGCACTAATGGCTGCCTTGAGTTATATTTGAAGGGTTTGTCCATAGGTATTGCTTGAAGAGAATTTCTTGGTTCCAAGGTTATTAGAAGAAGAATATGTGTTGACCAAGGTGTTATTCAAGGACTTATCCAAAGATTGGTCATGTGAGAGTTGAGACTATTGCAAGCATGTCTTGAAGAAGAAGAAAATTGTGTGAACATTCATGTTTACCTTCAAGACATCATCCTAATGAAGAGAGTTCGAAAGACACAAGGTTGATCAAGACTAAGTACAAAGAGTGATTCAAGTTGATCAACACAAAGAGCGTAGAAGATGTACCAAGCGGGATCAAGTGATCCCATGGTATGGTAAGCATTATCCATTACGCTTTGTGAACTAACCCATGGTCTACGTGAGAGTTCTATGTGGGGTTAGATATGTTTCCATGGGCTTGCGTCAAGAGGAAGATATCATACAATCCATGGAGAGGATGACATCAAGTGGTGATCATCATCAATATTGCGGTGTGCAAGTTCAAGTGGAGCATCATGAAGAGTACACGTCCTTGATGCTTGCCATCCATTGTGGTGATAATGTACTAGTGAATATGTTCTAAGGAGTGTCTCACCCATAGTGGAGTATGGGGGCAATCTACTAGTCTTCATCAAGCTAGCGCAATCAAGAAAGGTTGTACAAGTTGAGGAGGTCAAGATCTTCATCATCTAGCTCAACTGGATTATGCACAAGGCAAAGCTAGCACAATCAAGAAAGGTGGTACGAGTTGAGGAGGTAAAGATATTCATCATCTGGATCAAATGGATTATGCACAAGGCAAAGGTTTGCCCTTGATAGGTTCTATTTTACCGGTCTCATGGTGTTAGTTGGGAGACCGGATTATAGGATCGATAGCCGTACTATCAAGGGGGGCTCTCGAGTGAGTAGCTTATTCGTATCGTTCGTAGAGAGCTCAAACATTTCCATCTTTGGCATCATATTTCTTGGTTCTTGTTTGGCTTTTCTATTTGTGAGGTTTTAGAGCTTGTGGTTATCTTCGTGACAAGCTCTAGTTCATCGAAAACCGATTTCCTATGCATCTTATTTTGCATTTTCGGTGTTGGAGTTGTTACCGGTCTTTTTTTAGAAAGGGTTCTCACCATTTTATTTTTGGTATTTCTAAATTGTTATTTCTTGATATTTCGATCAAGATTGTGTAAGCCCTTGTCTTTAGCTTTCCAACAAACTTGGTTTCATCAAATTCAGAGTTCGTTTGCAAAAGTTGTGTCCATTCAATTTTATCGGTTCCCGCATCTCTCTGCCTAGTGCGGGTGCCCTGGGTCACCCGAGCCCCTCCATAGTGACCTCTCTGGCCGGTCCAGGTGCCCGGGGTCTCTCCTCCTGGGTGCTTGGGGTCATCCGGGGCGCTCCCTCACCTCCTCTAATCACCCCGGGTGCCCGGGGTCTTGGACCCCCGGGTGTCCGGGCTCCTTTGGCACCTCTACTCGGCCCCCTACGGCTGCCCGGGGTTGGGACCCCCGGGTGCCGCCTCCCTGCCCTGTTTCTTTCCATGTGTGTGTGGGTGCTCGGGGTTTTGCCCCCGGGTGCCTGGGGTTGTATGTGTGAGAGTTGAGACTATTGCAAGCATGTCTTGAAGAAGAAGAAAATTGTGTGAACATTCATGTTTACCTTCAAGACATCATCCTAATGAAGAGAGTTGGAAAGATACAAGGTTGATCAAGACTAACTACAAAGAGTGATTCAAGTTGGTCAACACAAAAAGCGTAGAGGATGTACCAAGCGGGATCAAGTGATCCCATGGTATGGTAAGCATTGTCCATTATGCTTTGTGAACTAACCCATGGTCTACATGAGAGTTCTATGTGGAGTTAGGTATGTTTCCATGGGATTGCATCAAGAGGAAGATATCATACAATCCATGGAGAGGATGACATCAAGTGGTGATCAGCATCAAGATTGCGGTGTGCAAGTTCAAGTGGAGCATCATGTGAAGTATGTGGGAGAAATCTACTAGTCTTCATCAAGCTAGCGCAATCAAGGAAGGTGGTACAAGTTGAGGAGGTCAAGATCTTCACCATCTAGCTCAAATGGATTATGCATAAGGCAAAGCTAACACAATCAAGAAAGGTGGTACAAGTTGAGGAGGTCAAGATCTTAATCATCTAGATCAAATGTATTATGCACAAGGCAAAGGTTTTCCCTTGATAGGTTTCTATTTTACCTGTCTCATGGTGTTAGTTAGGAGACCGGGTTATAGGATTGATAGCCGTACTATCAATGGGGGCTCTTGAGTGAGTAGTTTATTTGTATCGTTCGTAGAGAGCTCGAACCTTTGCATCTTTGGCATCATGTTTCTTGGTTCTTGTTTGGCTTTTCCCTTTGTGAGGTTTTAGAGCTCGTGGTTATCTTCGTTACAAGCTCTAGTTCATCAAAAACCGATTTCCTATACATCTTCTTTTGCGTTTTTGGTGTTGGAGTTTTTACCGGTCTTAATTGAGAAAGGGTTCTCACCATTTTATTTTGAGTATTTTCTCAATTTATATTTCTTGATATTTCTATCAAGATTGTGTTATCCCTTATCTTTAGCTTCCCAACAAACTTGGTTTCATCAAATTCGGAGTTCATTTGCAAAAGTTGTGGCCGTTTCAATTTTATCGGTTCCCGTATCTCTCTGCCTAGTGCGGTGCCCGGGGTCCTTGACCCCCGGGTGCCCGGGGTCACCCGAGCTCCTCCATAGTGACCTCTCTGGACAGTATGGGTGCCCAGGGTCATCCAGGGCACTCCCACACCTCCTCTAATCACCTCGGGTGCCTGGGGTCTTGGACCCCTGGGTGCCCGGGCTCCTCTGCCACCTCTAATCGGCCCCCTCCGGGTGCCCGGGGTTGGGACCCCCAGGTGCCTGGCCCCTGCCCTGTTTCTTTCCATGTGTGTCCGGGTGCCCGGGGTTGTATGCCTTTTTCTCTGTTGGGTCCGGGTGCCCAGACCCCTTTTGCCCGGGTGCCAGGGGTGGCGGCTGTGTGCAACAGCCACATTTTTCTTTGGGATATTTATACCCCCATCTTACACCTTCAACCCCAACCCCCTTGCAAGCTTTTGCCCCCAACATTGTTGACATCTTGGAGCTTGCTATCTCTCAATCCCTCCATGGATTCTTGCTTGTTTGGGGGGGGGGGGAGGGGACATCTAGATCCACATTTCCACCAATCAGTTCTCCTCTCTGTGAGGGGAACCCCTTGGATCTAGACCTTGGAGTTCTTGGTGTTCTCCTTCTTGTTCTTCCTCTCATTTTCCTCCATAGCTTGCGTTGCTTTGGTGGGATTTGGGAGTGAGGGACTTGGGCACTCCGTGTGCCCTTGCCATTGCATTAGTTGCATCGGTTTGAGTTCTCCATGGTGATACATGGAAGTGAAAAGTTGAGAATATTATAACTCTTGGGTGCTTGGTACCCTAGAGCTTGTTCCTCTTGGGTGCTTGGGCACCCTAGACGGTTGGTGGTGCTTCAAAGCTCAATCATTGTGGTGTAAAGCTCCGGGCAAGCATTGGGGTCTCCAATTAGGTTGTGGAGATCGCCCCGAGCAATCTGTACGGGTTCCGATGACCACCCCCAAGGGTTGCCAAAGTGTACGGGTTCGGTGACCGCCCCCAAGGGTTGCCATTTGAACGAGTTCGGTGAACGCCCTCAAGGGTCCCTTAGTGGAATCACGGCATCTTGCATTGTGCGAGGGCGTGAGGAGATTACGGTGGCCCTAGTGGCTTCTTGGGGAGCATTGTGCCTCCACACCGCTTCTAACAGAGATTAGCATCCGTAAGGGTGTGAACTTTGGGATACATCATCATCTCCCCGTGCCTCGGTTATCTCTTACCCGAGCCCTTTACTTATGCACTTTACTTTGTGATAGCCATAGTATGACATGTTATATATCTTGCTATCACTTAGTTGTTTATCTTGCTTAGCATAAGTTGTTGGTGCACATAGGTGAGCCTAGTTGATTTAGGTTTTGTGCTTGGCAAATTAAACGCTAGTTTTATTCCGCATTTGTTCAAGCCTAAACCGTAATTATTTTAAAGCGCCTATTCACCCTCCTTTAGGCGACATCCATGATCTTTTGATTGGTATCAGAGCCTCGTCTCTCTTTATAAGGCTTAACCGCCTAGAGAGTAATGCTGTCGACTAGGGGTTTAGGATTCTCTAACACTCCTAGTTTCGATGGCACGAATTTTGATGTTTGGGTAATTCGCATGCTTAATCTCTTTAGGGTCATGGACCCAAATTTAGAGTGAATTGTAGATATGGGTTTTTCTCCTTCGAAGGATCCCCAAAGATTAACTTTAGAGAATGAGAAAAACTCTTAATCTCAATGTTCAAGCTTCTAATGTGCTTTTTGATACTTTGAGCAATGTAGTTATGTTTCAACTCATGATGTTTCGGGATACTCATGATTTGTGGACAAAGCTTCAAGACAAATATGGCGTGTCCAAGATTTGTGGGGATGATTGTCCTCCCTCCACCTCCGGTCGTATAGTATTCTCAACTTCTTCTACTTTACCTACATGTGGTTTGCCACAAGGTAATGATATGGTGAGTAGTTGTGTTCATTGCAATGATTATAGTGGGCTTATTATTGATGGTCCTTCATCACTTTCTTATTGCAATGCTTCCTCTTTGGACTTTAAAACTTCGAGCACTCCAAATGTTTCACATGCTTGTGTTAATTGTTCTTGCATATCATATAGAAATTTCTTGACTAAATCTCATGATGATATGCTTGCTATGTCTCGTTGCCATGATAAAAATGCCTCTATTTCCTCGAGTTTTTGTGCTAACAATGTAGAGGAAACCCAACACCCCATGGAACAAGATGTGGTCTCGAATGGTGCTTCAAGGGATCCAACATCATCAACTATTGTTTCTCACTTTTGCCTTATGGCTAAGGCTTCAAATGTATCACCCACTTTGAATCCTGATATATCTTGTGATGATGATGTTGATTATGATAAGAATGATGATAATGAAGAGGATGATAATGTTGCCTCCTTAAAAATTAAGAGGGAAATGATTTTTAAAGCTCTTCATAAGAATAAAATTGCTCGTTCCAACTTCACAAAAATCATGTCTATTGCTGTTGAGGGCAAGAAATATATTGAGGAGTTGGAGTCTCATCTCGAGGAGCATGATGTCACCATTGAGAAAATGGAAAGTCATGAGCGTGATTATGCTAATGAGATCGCAGACCTCTCTCAAGCTCTTGAACTTGAACAAACCACCAAGGAATATCTTGAGGTGACCTTTTCTCTAGAACTATCTAGAATAAAGGAATCCCGTGATAAATCCCTTGAGGTGGCCAATGTTTTCAAAACTAAAAATGAGAAGCTTGAAGTTGCTCATGCTAAACTCCTTGAGGACTTTGAGCACCTCGAAAATGGCTCAAGGGTCATTAAGGGTGAGCTCATCGGACTCACCGAGTCTCATGCACAACTTGAAGCTTCATATTTAAAAGAGCTTACCAAGTTGCCTTCTCCTCTTGCTATTAATGATGATGCTTGTGCTTCTAACTCTATTTCTTGTGAAGCATCCATATTCAAGGAGAATGTTGAGCTAAGGGCTCAACTTGAGTTGCTATCTAGCAATTATGGGAAATTGGAAGAAAGTAATGTAAATCTCACAAGCTCTCATGTTGATCTTCTAGTATCCCATAATGTGCTAAAGATATCTCATGAGGCTATGATCACTAAGGTAACATCTAGCAAGTCTCATGTGGGTACTAGCACTACTTTTAGTCAAAATGCTATATTGTCATGTGCTAGTCCTCATAAATTCATCTACTCACAATGTTGCTACATCTTGTGATGAATTGCTTTACTTTCCTTATTGCTCTAACGATGCAGCTTATACTTCCTCTAGTACTTGTGTTGATACTAACCATGTAGAGGAAATCAAAGAGCTCAAGGCCCAAGTCACTTCTTTGAAGAAAGACTTGCAAAAGTGTCATGAAGGGAAGTCCACACTCAACAATATCTTGATTATGCAAAAATCCCCCAATGACAACGGTGGACTTGGATTCAAATCCAACAATAAGAAGAAGACCAAGATCAATAAGAAGAAGAATGGCCAAGAACAACTCAAGAATCCGGCCAAGATTATTTGCTTCAAGTGCAAAACTGAAGGGCATCATGTTAGATCTTGCCCATTTAAGAAGAAGCGCATTAATGACAAGCAACAAGGGAAGAAGCCACAATTTCAATCTCATGCTCAACCTCAAGTTGAAGAAAGGCCACTTCCCAAGAAAACTCAAGTTAAAGGTTCTCGTGTTGAGAAATCAAGTGAGAAGAAAGTGAAGAGTAGACGTTGCTACTTATGTCATGAGAAAGGTCATGTCACTTCTTCATGCAATAGTGGTAACTTATCCAACCCAATTATTATTGATGATATCTATTCTCTTGGGAAGGATACAATTGTCAATGTGGTTTCCAAGTTTGTTGGTACTCAAAGTGGTGTCAAGAAAAGAACCATTTGGGTAGCCAAGCCTATTCTGACTAACCTCTTAGGACCCAACTTGGTTGGGGACCAACAAGCTCAAACTTTATCAATAGGTGTTGTTGGAGGGTATTGGTGACTTGGCTACTTTATGAAGAATTAAGGGGACTTCATCATTTATATTGTCTCAAGCCAAGACATTCGGATTATCATGTTTCTATCTTATATCCAATGTTCCTCCTTGCGGTAACTTGTACTTAGATTGTTTACATTGAAATTACTTGCCCCTTTGCATGTTGTGGTTTTGTACCTTGCATGTGCTTGTATATGATGTGCTTCCGATTTTCTTGTCTTGAGAAATCAAGTACGTGTGAGTCATGTGTTAAGCCTTATTTGCATCTTGGTTGTATATTAGTTGGCTCTTGTGAGAGATTAATGGAACATCCCATTTTGGGGAGTGATGTGCTTTGTGCACCTCATGGTCCCACAAATGTGTGTACATTAGGAATACCACCTAGTATTGATATTACAAGATTATCTAGTCTCTATGTGGATGTCTTCTCATGGGAAATTCAAATTCTAAATGATCCATTAATTATCTCTTCTTTGCATTTCATTTGCCTCTTGTTAAGTTTTCTTTGGTATAACATTATGGGGGAGTAATGTTCTGTGTGCATATTATAAGCCTAGAAAATGTGTACATTTGAGATATTGTCACCTAGGGTTGATATTGTAAATTATATTGTTCCTATGTGGCATGTTAGCTCTACAAGTTGCGAATTTTCGTATGTGTTTGGTGTGAAGATGACTTTGGATATATTTGCTATCTACCACCGGGACTTATCTCCAAAATACTTCTTGTCTCTTGATAATTGGTACTCACTTATGTGGTAGAAATTATTGATCATCTTCATTGGTTTTTGTTTTCATTTGCCTCATCTCTTGCCAAGATTGTATCAATTCCCATTGCCTTCCTTGCCACTTCTTGATCTTATTGCTTTCTTGATCTTGTCCAAGTGTTTTCTAGATATAGTGAAAGTGGTGATCCCACCTTGTGCATTTTGTATTCGAATGAAAATTCTCTATAATGCACAACTCTTGGGGGAGCTATCCTTTTTTATATAGAACACTTATCTTGTGATCCATATCAAGTGTGTGTTGGTGGAAGGCAGGCCGTTTTTTTGGGGTACTTTGTGCCATCATGAAACTTTGTAGAGGGCTTGGTTTGTTTGGAACCATCCCCTCTTTTGGGAGTTCGATATCTTTCTTTTTTGTGTGGATCAATGGATATCTCATTTCTTGATGTATCTTGATATCTTCCAAGTGACGATTTCTCCTTTTGGTATCCTATTTTTACTTGGTATTTCTTATTCATTTGGTATCAGTCCTTGAAAGTCTTGAGCATGCATAGCTACTTCATGTATTTTCTTTGGCATGCTTTCCTTCTTTGACCCAATATATAAGGGAAACTCCACCAAGTCTCAATTTGGATGAGATGTGCATGAAATTCATTTTCATATATACATGCACATATATATGTGGAGTTTGTCCTATGTATTGGTGTTTCTAACTCTCTTGGTCCCAAGGAATTTGGGTACCATTTAGTTTATGTTGTTGTTCTAGGAACAATTGGATGCTCGGCTCACTCACAAGGAAGGTGTTGTCACCATGTGCTTACTGGAGTCAAGCTAGGATGATCAATGAAATGCTATCTACCCTCAATTGGTATCTACTACATCCTTCCAATGCTATCTCGATAACAAGTATCATCATCTACTTCATGCACACATTTCTTGCATCAACCTTGTGTAGTTTGTATCATGGCATGTAATTCATTCTTTCTTGTGATACTTGTTTCCTTTCTCAAAGCATCCCAATGATGATCTCTTATTGCTAGTTCTGATGTCGCTGATGTTCGTGTGGTTGGAATTCATTTATGTACAATGACCATATCTAGCCACCATGCTTTCAAGCAAATATCTTATTGGTTTATTTATGACTTCCTTGTGGATATCTTATTATTTCCTTTTTGTAACTATTTCGTGTGTACATCCTTCTTTATGGATTGATATCATCATAATCTTCATCTGCCTAGAATCTTATACACTTGAGAGAAGTTGCATATCTAGTTGATATCCCTTTCTTTCGCATCCACCTTTTCCTTCTTGTATTATTTCTTTGGTGGCTCCATGAAAGTGTGTGCCTTATGTGTGGGTCTTATCTCGTTACACCTTGATGCACTCTTGTGTGGTGAAGATACTTGTTTTCTCTTGCTTGTCTCGATGAGGCTTTTTCCATTTGGTTGGTATCCCTCCTCTTGACAACGCTATCATTTTCTTTCTTCACCATGGGTTGTCACAAGCGTTGGTTATTCTTTTTGCATATTGAGTGTGCTTGTGAACCCCTTTGCTTTATGTGTGTGGGAAGGACATGTCTTGCACCTTGCATCTTATTTATTCAAGACTATGTTGATGCTTAATGCTCATCCTTATATTAGTCTTCTCAAGTGCTTTGGCATGACTCACACACATCATTTTGGTTGAGCCTATTTCTAAGTTGCCTCTTCTATATGTTGGTCAACCATTTGTTTGTTGCAAGTACTACTCTTAGTTTCCTACATGCCCGCTTGCACTTGTTGTGAGGTTTTATTGATTTTGTGGGAGTGATGATCTTATTTTGTGCACTTTGTATCCAAATTCAAAAAATTCTTACTTATGCACAAATCATGGGGATCTTCTCTAGTTTATTTAGAACACTACTACACTCATATCATAATATCTTTTATTCTTGTGGCTTGTAGGATCATTGATTTAGTTGGTTCAATTTGTATCTTTGATTGCTTTTAAATTGGTATCTTTTGATTGCTTGATTGCTTGTTTCTCTCATTGTTATGTCTTTGTGGCATATCATCCTTTAGCAATCTTTGGATCCTCAATATAGTTTTTCTTCCTCCATTTTTTTGGATATGTGTATTGCATTCCACTCTTTTTGAGAAATACACAATTTATGGAGGAACACATTTTATATTGGCCTTCTATGCTTTTTCACCCATTTTGTTAATCAATGCCATTGGGGGATAAGTTTTAGAGAGTTTTGCGTGGAAGTTTAGAGAGCTACTTATTCTTGCTTTGCTTTTGTACCTAAGCGTTTACATCTCATATGCATGCAATATTGGTTATTGCATTGCATGGTGATGCATAATTCCTTGTATATACTCTCTTGAAAGTGATTTTCATCAATTACCAACATGGGGGGAGATTGAAAGAACATGCGGTGCCCCCATGTTTGGTTTTGGTAATTGATGACAATCTCTATGGACTAATGGTTGCCTTGAGTTATATTTGAAGTGTTTGTCCATAGGTATTGCTTGAAGACCATTTGTTGGTTTCAAGGTTATTAGAAGAAGAATATGTGTTGACCAAGGTGCTATTCAAGGACTTATCCAAAGATTGGTCACGTGAGAGTTGAGACTATTGCAAGCATGTCTTGAAGAAGAAGAAAATTGTGTGAACATTCATGTTTACCTTCAAGACATCATCCTAATGAAGAGAGTTGGAAATACACAAGGTTGATCAAGACTAAGTACAAAGAGTGATTCAAGTTGATCAACACAAAGAGCGTAGAAGATGTACCAAGCGAGATCACGTGATCCCATGGTATGGTAAGAATTATTCATTACGCTTTGTGAACTAACCCATGGTCTATGTGAGAGTTCTATGTGGGGTTAGATATGTTTCCATGGGCTTGCGTCAAGAGGAATATATCATACAATCCATGGAGAGGATGACATCAAGTGGTGATCATCATCAAGATTGCGGTGTGCAAGTTCAAGTGGAGCATCATGAAGAGTACACGTCCTTGATGCTTACCATCCATTGTGGTGATAATGTACTTGTGAAGATGTGCTAAGGAGTGTCTCACCCATAGTGCAGTATGGGGGGGCAATCTACTAGTCTTCATCAAGCTAGCGCAATCAAGAAAGGTTGTACAAGTTGAGGAGGTCAAGATCTTCATCATCTAGCTCAACTGGATTATGCACAAGGCAAAGCTAGCACAATCAAGAAAGGTGGTACAAGTTGAGGAGGTAAAGATATTCATCATCTAGATCAAATGAATTATGCACAAGGCAAAGGTTTGCCCTTGATAGGTTCTATTTTACTGGTCTCATGGTGTTAGTTGGGAGACCGGATTATAGGATCGATAGCCGTACTATCAAGGGGGGCTCTCGAGTGAGTAGCTTATTCGTATCGTTCGTAGAGAGCTCAAACCTTTCCTTCTTTGGCATCATATTTCTTGGTTCTTGTTTGGCTGTTCTATTTGTGAGGTTTTAGAGCTTGTGGTTATCTTCGTGACAAGCTCTAGTTCATCGAAAATCGATTTCCTATGCATCTTATTTTGCGTTTTCGGTGTTGGAGTTGTTACCGGTCTTATTTGAGAAAGGGTTCTCACCATTTTATTTTTGGTATTTCTAAATTGCTATTTCTTGATATTTCTATCAAGATTGTGTAAGCCCTTGTCTTTAGCTTTCCAACAAACTTGGTTTCATCAAATTCAGAGTTCGTTTGCAAAAATTGTGTCCATTTAATTTTACCGTTTCCCGCATCTCTCTGCCTAGTGCGGGTGCCCTGGGTCACCCGAGCCCCTCCATAGTGACCTCTCTGGACGGTCCAGATGCCCGGGGTCTCTCCCCCTAGGTGCTTGGGGTCATCCGGGGCGCTCCCTCACCTCCTCTAATCACCCCGGGTGCCCAGGGTCTTGGACCCCCGGGTGCCCGGGCTCCTCCGCCACCTCTACTCGGCCCCCTCTGGGTGCCCGGGGTTGGGACCCCCAGGTGCCGGCCCCCTCCCCTGTTTCTTTCCATGTGTGTGTGGGTGCTCGGGGTTTTGCCCCCGGGTGCCTCGGGTTGTCTGCGTTTTTCTCAGTTGGGTCCGGGTGCCTGGACCCCTTTTGTCGGGGTGCCCCGGGTGACGGTTGTGTGCAACGGCCACATTTTTCTTGGGGGTATTTATACCCCCTTCTTAAACCTTCAACCCCAATACTCTTGCAAGCTTTTCCCCCCACCATTGTTGACCTCTTGGAGCTTTCTATCTCTCAATCCCTCCATGTTATCTTGCTAGTTTTGGGGTGGGGGAGAGGAGATCTAGATCCACATTTCCACCAATCACTTTCTCCTCTATGTGAGGGGAACCCCTCGGACCTAGACCTTGGAGTTCTTGGTGTTCTCCTTCTTGTTCTTCCTCTCATTTTCCTCCATAGCTTTCGTTGGTTTGGTGGGATTTGGGAGTGAGGGACTTGGGCACTCTGTGTGCCCTTTCCATTGCATTAGTTGCATCGGTTTGAGTTCTCCACGGTGATACGTGGAAGTGAAAAGTTGAGAATATTATTACTCTTGGGTGCTTGGTACCCTAGAGCTTGTTCCTCTTGGGTGCTTGGGCACCCTAGACGGTTGGTGGTACTCGGAGTGAAGGAAATATGCCCTAGAGGAAATAATAAAGTTATTATTTATTTCCTTATTTCATGATAAATGTTTATTATTCGTGCTAGAATTGTATTAACCGGAAACTTAGTACATGTGTGAATACATAGACAAAACATATAGTCCCTAGTATGCCTCTACTTGACTAGCTCGTTAATCAAAGATGGTTATGTTTCCTAACCATAGACATGTGTTGTCATTTGATGAGCGAGATCACATCATTAGGAGAATGATGTGATGGACATGAACCATCCGTTAGCTTAGCATTATGATCGTGTCAGTTTCATTGCTACTTGCTTTCTTCATGACTTATACAAGTTCCTCAGACTATGAGATTATGCAATTCCCAAATACCGGAGGAACACTTTGTGTGCTACCAAACGTCATAAGGTAAATGGGTGATTATAAAGGTGCTCTACAGGCGTCTCCGAAGGTGTTTGTTGGGTTGGCATAGATCGAGATTAGGATTTTTCACTCCGTGTTTCGGAGAGGTATCTCTGGGCCCTCTTGGTAATGCTCATCACTATAAGCCTTGCAAGCATTGTAACTAATGAGTTAGTTGTCGGATGAAGTATTACGGAACGAGTAAAGAGACTTGCCGGTGATGAGATTGAACTAGGTATGATGATACGGACGATCGAATCTCGGGCAAGTAACATACCAATGACAAAGGGAACAACGTATGTTGTTACGGTTTGACCGATAAAGATCTTCGTAGAATATGTATGAACCAATATGAGCATCCAGGTTCCGCTATTGGTTATTGACCGGAGACGTGTCTCGGTCATGTCTACATAGTTCTCGAACCCGTAGGGTCCGCACGCTTAACGTTCGATGACGATTGGTATTATGAGTTTATGTGATATGATGTACCGAAGGTTGTTCGGAGTCCTGGATATGATCACGGACATGACGAGGAGTCTCTAAATGGTCGAGACATAAAGATATATTGGACGGCTATGTTCGGACACCGAAAGTGTTCCGAAGAAGTTTCGGATGAAATCGGAGCGCCGGAGGGTTATCGGAACCCCCCGGGGAGCTATTGGGCCTCGATGGGCCTTAGTGGAGAGAAAGAGGGGCGGCCAGGGCAGGCCGTGCGCCCCCTCCCCCTTGAGTCCGAATAGGACAAGGAAGGGGGGGCGCCCCCCTTTCCTTCCCCCTCTCCCTCTCCTTCCTTCCCCTTCTCTCCCTTTAGGTAGAAATCCCCTCTTGGGGGCGCGCCCTAGGAGGGCCGGCCGGCCTGCCCCTTTCTCCTTTATATACGGGGGCACGGGGCACCCCAAAGACACACAAGTTGATTGTTTAGCCATGTGCGGTGCCCCTCCATATATTTCCACCTCGGTCATATCGTCGTAGTGCTTAGGCGAAGCTCCGCGCCGATAACTTCATCGTCACCGTCACCATGCCGTCGTGCTGACGAAACTCTCCCTCGACCTCAGTTGGATCTAGAGTTTGTGGGACGTCACCAAGCTGAACGTGTGCAGATCGCGGAGGTGTCGTACCTTCGGTGCTAGGATCGGTTGAATCATGAAGACGTACGACTACATCAACCGCGTTGTCATAACTCTTCCGCTTTCGGTCTACGAGGGTACGTAGACAACACTCTCCCCTCTTGTTGCTATGCATCACCTAGATAGATCTTGCGTGATCGTAGGATTTTTTTTTAAAAATTACTGTGTTCCCCAATAGTAGTATCCGAGCCAGGTCTATGCGTAGATGTTATATGCACGAGTAGAACACAAAGAGTTGTGGGCGATAATAGTCATATTGCTTACCCGCATGTCATACTCTGATTCTGCAGTATTGTTGGATGAAGTAGTTCAGACCGACATTACACGTACGCTTAGTAGAGACTGGTTCTACCAATGTGCTTTGAACACAGGTGGCTACTGAGTGTCTGTTTCTCCAACTTTAGTTGAATCGAGTGTGGCTACGTCCGGTCCTTCTTGAATGTTAAAACAACACACTTGACAAAAAATCGTTGTGGTTTTGATGCGTAGGTGTAAGAACGGTTCTTGCTAAGCCCGTAGCAGCCACGTAAAACTTCAAAAACAAAGTAGAGGACGTCTAACTTGTTTTTGCAGGGCTTGCTGTGATGTGATATGGTCAAGGCATGATGTGATATAAATTGTTGTATGAGATGATCATGTTTTGTAACAAAGTTATCGGCAACTGGCAGGAGCCATATGGTTGTTTGTAGGACCTTGAAGTAAGTCTAGAGGGGGGGTGATTAGACTACTTGACCAATTAAAAACTTAACCTTTTCCCAATTTTACAGTTTGGCAGATTTTAGCTATCTTAGGACAAGTCAAGCAATCATCACACAATTCAAGCAAGCATGCAAAGAGTATATAGGCAGCTGAAATTAAAGCATGCAACTTGCAAGAAAGTAAAGGGAAGGGTTTGGAGGATTCAAACGCAATTGGAGACACAAATGTTTTTGGCGTGGTTCTGATAGGTGGTGCTATCGTACATCCACGTTGATGGAGACTTCAACCCACGAAGGGTAACGGTTGCGCGAGTCCACGGAGGGCTCCACCCAAGAAGGGTCCACGAAGAAGCAACCTTGTCTATCCCACCATGGCCGTCGCCCACGAAGGACTTGCCTCACTAGCAGTAGATCTTCACGAAGTAGGCGATCTCCTTGACCTTACAAACTCCTTGGTTCAACTCCACAATCTTGTCGGAGGCTCCCAAGTGACACCTAGCCAATCTAGGAGACACCACTCTCCAAGAAGTAACAAATGGTGCATTGATGATGAACTCCTTGCTCTTGTGCTTCAAATGATAGCCTCCCCAACACTCAACTCTCTCTCATAGGATTTGGATCTGGTGGAAAGAGGGTTTGAGTGGAAAGCAACTTGGGGAAGGCTAGAGATCAAGATTCATATGGTAGGAATGGAATATCTTGGCCTCAACACATGAGTAGGTGGTTCTCTCTCAGAAATGGTAAGTTGGAAGTGTAGGTTTAGTCTGATGGCTCTCTCCAGGAATGAAGAGGAGGTGGAGGGGTATATATAGCCTCCACACAAAATCTAACCGTTACACACAATTTACCAAACTCGGTGGGACCGAATCGTTAAACTCGGTTGGACCGATTTAGTAAACCTACTGACCGTTAGTGATTTTCGGTGGGACTGACATGCATCTCGGTGAGACTGATTCGGTTAGGGTTAGGGCATAACGTAATCTCGGTAAGACCGATTACAAAAACTCGGTGAGACCGATTTGGTAATAAGCTTTCCAGAGAGTTGGTCAGGTAAACTCGGTGGGACCGATTTGCTCTTTTCGGTGAGACCGAAATGTTACAAAAAGGAAACATAGAGTTTACATTGCAATCTCGGTGGGACCGATCGCTCACTTCGGTTAGACCGAAACGTTACGAAGGGAGACAGAGAGTTTGCAACCCCATCTCGGTGAGACCGAGATCCCTATCGGTAAGACCGATTTGCTTAGGGTTTGGGTCATTTGTGGATGTGGGAAAGTAGTTGAGGGTTTTGGAGCATATCACTAAGCACATGAAGTAAGAGGCTCATTAAGCAACACCTCATCCCTTCTTGATAGTGGCTTTTCCTATAGACTCAATGTGATCTTGGATCACTAAAATGTAAAATGAAGAGTCTTGAGCTTTTGAGCTTGAGCCAATCCTTTGTCCTTAGTATTTTGAGGGATCCACTTTCATCATCCATGACATGCCATTCATTGAGCTTTCTTGAAATAATAGTCTTGGAATAGCATTAGCTCAATGAGCTATATGTTGTTATAAAATACCAAAACCACCTGGGGATAGTTGCACTTTCAATCTCCCCCTTTTTGGTAATTGATGACAACATATAGATCAAAGCTTTGACAAATGATAATAAAATTTAAATAACATCGTCGCTTTGAGAAGTATGTGATAAGCAAGAGCTCCCCCTAAATTTGTGCATAGTTTTAGATTTGCTTTGGACTGCAAATGCACAATGAATTAGGCTCATGGGTTACTCTTCCATGTCACATACATCTTGATGGAGCGCTCAAAATAATAAACAATGAATACATGCACTCATCACCAAGCATAGTGAGTGGTCACATAAGATAGATAGGATAGTATCAAGCATGCATAAGTGTAGCTTATGATCAACCACATGATCATCAATGTCTCACAAGCATAGTATCTCAACCAGAAACAAACAAAGATTGAAAAACCACCAAATAAAGCAAGAGAGAACAAAAGCAAGACTCTCTCTCTCGAAGCCTATGATCTATACATTTTTCTCCCCCTTTGGCAACAAGTTACCAAAAAGTTCATAGAAAATGCATAGTGCTAGATCGACTCTCAGGCTTGATCTTCTGGTGGTGGTGTCCTGATAACTCCAAGGACGAAGGCTTCAGTTGATGTAGAGGGTGCTAGAGTTGATGCTGAAGCTGGTTGCACTAGAGCTGAAGAGGCAGTAGCTAGTGCTGAAGATGTTGCTCTAGTGTCTGGCACTGGCACAGCAGCTGACCTCTGGGCTCTGGGCACTCTGGCAAACACATTGGTGGTAGTCTTGCCCTTCCTCTCCTGCATGTCATCCTGCAGCTGCTCCACAACTGACTGAATCTCAGTTACGTTGACATCTAGATCATAGAATTTTTGTTCCATGATTCTTTCCAGGCTCTCCTGGTTTTGAGTTAGGGTGGCCAACCCCTTCTCAATCCTCAGAGATGATGCTATCAAGTAACCAAGTTGCTCCTGTTTGGTTTTCAAGAAATATTCAGATGCCTCCTCTTGAGATGGCATCTTGGCAGCCTTCTCCCTCTTTGCCTTCTCGTTATTCTCCTGAGTTGAACTGATTGTGGATCATCTTCATTCATAACAACCTCATTGTCCTCAAAGTCTGGATAAAGTGGAAAGTGTTCCTTATCCAACAGATATTTTCCTGTGCCCATCTTTGAGTTTATCAATTCTTGAATCTGAGGTGCATATCCACAGCTCCTCTTCTGATCTGCTGCAGTCCTCTTGATTGTTTCAATGATCAGGCTCATGACTTTGAACTTCTGTGGCACATCAAACACATGCAACATGTTGATGGCATGCCCTCTGATCATGTTGTGGTCACCTGACTTGGGCAACAGAGTGTGCCTCGGAATCCAATTGATAGTAGGCAGCCCTGACAACAGAAAATGGACTGATCCAAAAGTGAAAGTCTCTAGGGCTTTGTCTGGGATCTCCTTGTACATGTGTGCCATGGTATTGTGTCCCATTTTCTTTTTGGCATATACATCCAGATCATCATCATTTTCCTTTGGGGCATTTATCAGTTTTGCCCATTCTTCTACAGTGGATTGGTACCTTGTACCTTCAAACATCCAAACAATTCTTCCATCTGGGTAAAAATGTGATGTGGAGTAGAATTGCATGATAAGTTCATCATTCCAATTTGTGAGCTTTTGCCCAACTAAATCTGCAACTCCACAAGCAACAAAGCTGTCTTGCACTCCAGGATAGTGTTGTTCATTTTCCTTGATGAATTTCCAGTCAACCCACCTCATATCACAAACTATGGGCTTCTTGTCAAATAAGATTGTCTCATAGAAGTCCTGCTGTTCCTTTGTATGGAACCTGTAATCAATAGCAGTTCTTCTCCTTGTGGCATATGGATCTGCCATTCTCCACAGTCTCAACCCTGAATCCTTCCTGATTCTCATGTCCTCAGCCACAGGATGGGCATCATTGTGGTCTGGTATCTTGGGCTTGAGCTTTCTTAGAACCTGTCCTTCTTCATCTTCCTCATCAGCAACCTCAGGCACTGGGGCCTTGTTCTTCTCAGCAGCTGGAATACTCCTGGTATTCCTTTTTGGTGCAGACTTGGCCTTGGGGGCAGCTTTGGGTGCTTCCTTAGGCTTAGATGTTGCAGCCCCAGATTTAATAGCATCAGCCATAAGCTTTGGTGCCTTTGGTGCTGGGGCAGAAAGCTCTTCCTCTTCCATCATGGAAGGTTGCCCAACAACTCTGGCCATGGTCTTATTTACCCTTTCCTTCCTCTTCTTGCTTTCATCAGCTGGCTCTTTGGGATCAGGATTTTCAGGCAGTAGAGTTGATGCTCTGGCCTTGGGCATAGGTTGCCTTCTTGCAGGCCTTTTAATGTTCATGCCTGGCTTTATATCCTTTGCTGAGCCATATTCCTTCTTTAGCACCACTTTCTTGGAAGTAGCCTCATCTTCTTCAGCTTTGTAATCTTCATCCTCTGAATCTGAAGTTCTCTTCCTCCTTTGCCTAGTAGCAGCCTTAGGCAGGTTGCTAGGAGTACTTCTGCTCCCTTCATCTGAAGTTAAGGGACTAGTGCCCTCACTCAAGTCCATCTGCTCTTCTGGCCTGTTCTGGCTGTCACTTTGTTCAGACATACTACAAATCTGACTGCTGACCCTGTGAAGAGTTATATATGAGATAGAAAAGATGAGCATCACAAAATGCAGAGGTTTTTGCAAAAGAATGACTCAAAAGTTTAGTCTTAGTTTTCCACTGAAAGCATTTCGGATCCACCTATTTTCAAACTCGATGATACCGAAGCAGTTTTGGAACCTAAACTAATGATCTCAGTTGGACCGAGTTTCAGTTCGGTGGTATCAAGACTGCTAGGGTTTCACAGAATCCTCAAATCGGTTGCACCGATTAGTAATTCTCGGTTAGACCGAGAGTCACTAGTGCAATGGCATAAGCCAAATCGGTGAGACCGAATTTTTCAACTCGGTGGGTCTGAGATGGTTTCGGCGGAAACCTAACCCTAAAAATTTGAATCACATCTAATCTATGAACTACTTTGGCTGGATAGAAGAGTTTCAATAGTGGCAAGAATCAATATGAAAACAATGTGCCAGGAATCAGACGTGGATAGCACAAAGATTAAGTCCATACCCTAACTTGGCGGTGGACTTGCTACAACGGCAACGGTAGGGACAAAATCCGTTGATGGCGGCGGAGACCAGCGACAAGAGGCTGCTGGCAACGAGGAGACGATCCGGAGACCATGATCGCAGAGCGACCTGTTGCGCGGGCGAAGGGTTTCGGAGAAATTTCCAAAATTTTGCCAGTGTCTATATATAGCCTAACCCTGTCGGTGTGACCGAGTGGAACAACTCGGTGGCACCAAGATGCATAACTGTGTTCAGTTATAGCAACTCGGTGTGACCAAAAAGTTCAAATCGGTTGCACCGAGATGGAAAACTCAGATCAACTTAATGATCACGGTAGGACCAAAATGGAGGAATCGGTCAGACCGAGAATCACAAAGAGGTTTTGGAAGTTTAAGTCTATGACGAATCAGGGACTCCGAGTGCTCCTCACACAGAGTGGTTCGAATCTGACTTGATCAAATTTTCTGATGTAGCATGAATAGAGTTTGAGACGAGAAAAGCATAGATAGCTAGAGAGGGTTCTTAGGCATTCTTGTCCATCCACTTGGCCAAAAGAAGAAAGAGCCAAACAATCAAAACAACAAGTGGATTTCCTTGAATGAGTAAAATATGCACCAACATGCTCACACAATAAAATGGCAATTGAAATATGTGGCAAAGCATGCACAACCAATTCTAGCATCTATCAAACAATTGGCGATGACTAGGTCATCTATATATGAGTATATTGACTTAGGAGTCAAATGAGAACATTTGATCATAGGTCATACTCATCGTTTAAGCTCAAGTGGGATTACCACTTTTACATAATGCATTAATGTGTTCACACCATTAGAGTTGCTTTGACTCAATTTTTTGAGTTAAGCTCCCCCTAGATGTGAGATCCCCCCTTAGAGGGATGAACTAACCTTGGGTTTTGTCGATGATGACTTCATGTAGGTGTTGAAGATGTAGATGCTCAATGTTGATGTAGATCATTTGGAGCAATCCTTTGGAGTGAGTTGCACTTTCAACTTGCCTACATGGGTTAGTCCCGCAAGGAACAAACAAGAATATCCATAGACATAGAGTGATGCACACACAAGATGATGTCCATGAAAACATTAGGTTACCTTGTCCCTTGCCTTACCAACAAGAGGGTTTGTGACTCCTTGAACTAGTGCAAGATGTGAAAGTTGATTGCACTTGTTCTTGCCAAAAAGATATGAGTGAAGAATGTTGGCGGAGTCACCCTCAAGAACTCTCTAGTTCTTCTTCTTCGGGATCCACATCATCTTGATGGGAATCCTTGGAGTTGTAGTTGTACTTGATGAAGTAGAACTTGACGTAGTCTTGGGAATCCACTTGACCGAGACCTTGGGTGCTTCTTCAAATGCATCAATCTCTTCTTGAAGCTTGTCCTTGCCTTTGTTCTTGTGGTCTTGTGGTGGAAGATCATCTTGAGCTTGTGTCCCCTTGAAGGAAGTTGGATAATACTTCCCTTGTAGAGGAACAAACTTTGTCTTGGGGTATTGATCTTCTTCCCACTCAACTCCATTGGCGTTGAACTTTCGTTCAAAACCAACACCTTGATTCTTCCGGTGTCTTCCTTGCTTGCGTACAATTTCCTCGAATTGCTTACTCCCGGCAAGGCTCTTGTAAACACCTTTCTCTATAATTCCCTTCAATAAGCTATTTTCTTTCTCAAGTGTAACTTGGCTAAGAGAATCATTAGTGGAATCAAGAGAACTACTAGAAGCAACAACATTGGATTTAACAATATTATTGTTACTACTAGAGGAAGTATCTTTCTTGTACTTGTTACTAGACTTGACTTGAGGCATGTAAGTAGATAAGAGTAAACGCTTGGCAATGTAAGAAGAACTTTTCTTGCAGAGCTCATCATTGATTGCCTTTAAGAACTCATGCTCTTGCTCAAGATTGAGCTTTTCAAAGCGTAACTTCTCATGAGCCCTTAAAAGTTTTCGATGATCTTCGAAGATAGTTTCATGAGCCAACTTAAGAGTGTTTAGTTCTTTATTTAGAAGCTCAATTTTCTCCTTATCATTGTCATTTGTTTGATTAGCATGATTAATTGACATTTCATCATAGTATTCATCACTAGAGTTGTCAACAAGTAAATCATCATCCACAAGCAAGTCATCTTCATCACTATTGAAATCAACATACTCAGGATGTGTTACCTTTGGACCTTTGGCCATGAAGCATCTTCCAATTCCTTCATTTGGTGAATCAAATATGTCGTAGGAGTTGGTTGACACAAGTGCTAGACCGGCAACACCTTCATCTTGAGTATGTTCGGAGTCGGAGTGATAGCTTCTCTCAGAGTGATTGTCGGAGTCACAGCTGGAAACCCATTCACCAACATGAGCTTGATGTCTTCGTTTTGTGTAGCTCCTTGATGACTTGTCCTTCCTTTTCGAATCCTTGCTTCTCCGTGAGGGTCTTCGTTCATAACGATCATCTCTCCTCCTCCTCTCTCTTGGTGGTGATTCTTCTCTTTTGCTTCTTCTTTTTGGAGAATCTTCTCTTCTTTTGTAGGGTGCCGTACACTCATTGGAGTAGTGTCCAGGCTTCCCACAATTGTAGCAATTGCGCTCTCGACTAGAAGATCTCTTGTCATGATAAGACCTTGACTTGGAGCTTCTTTCTTTGCCTCTACTCTTGTAAAATTTGTTGAAGTTCTTCACCATTAAGCTCAATTCTTCATTGAAGGTTTGTTTCTCACTTGATGATGTGGGGGCTTCACTTGAGGCTTTGTAAGCACCACTTGACTTGTTGTGAAGTTCCTCCTTATCCTTGAGTGACATCTCATGAGCAACAATTCTTCCAATGACTTCTGTTGGCTTGAGATTTTTGTAGTTTGGCATCATTTGGATCAATGTGCACATGGTATCATACTTTCCATCCAATGCTCTTAGGATCTTCTTGATGATGAATCTGCCGGTCATCTCTTCACTCCCTAAGCCGGCAATCTCATTTGTGATAAGTGCAAGCCTAGAGTACATTTCAGCGACACCTTCACCATCCTTCATTTTGAACTTGTCAAGCTGATTTTGGAGCACATCCAACTTGGATTCCTTGACGGATTTGGTACCTTCGTGCATATCAATCAAAGTATCCCAAATTTCTTTTGCATTCTCAAGACGGTTGATTTTATTGAATTCTTCGGGGCACAATCTGTTGAAGATGATATCACAGGCTTGAGCGTTGTATTGCAGCATCTTCAATTCTTCCGCATTCGCTTCACGGTTCGGTTCTCTCCCATCGAAGAATTCACCTTGCAAGCCAATACAAATAATTGCCCAAACAGCGGGGTTAAGTCTGAGAATATGCATTTTCATCTTATGCTTCCAACTAGCAAAATTAGTACCATCAAAGTAAGGACCTCTACGGTGATAATTTCCCTTGGTAGACACCATACTCTCCTAGGTTGTGAAACCAAGGCTATGACCACCAAAAGCTATGGAAATCAAAGCAAATGGAGACTAAAGCTCGGATACCACTTGTAGGACCTTGAAGTAAGTCTAGAGGGGGGGTGATTAGACTACTTGACCAATTAAAAACTTAACCTTTTCCCAATTTTAGAGTCGGCAGATTTTACCTATCTTAGGACAAGTCAAGCAATCATCACACAATTCAAGCAAGCATGCAAAGAGTATATAGGCAGCGGAAATTAAAGCATGCAACTTGCAAGAAAGTAAAGGGAAGGGTTTGGAGGATTCAAACGCAATTGGAGACATGGATGTTTTTGGCGTGGTTCCGATAGGTGTGCTATCGTACATCCACGTTGATGGAGACTTCAACCCACGAAGGGTAACGGTTACACGAGTCCACGGAGGGCTCCACCCAAGAAGGGTCCACGAAGAAGCAACCTTGTCTATCCCACCATGGCCGTCGCCCACGAAGGACTTGCCTCACTAGCGGTAGATCTTCATGAAGTAGGTGATCTCCCTGCCCTTACAAACTCCTTGGTTCAACTCCACAATCTTGTCGGAGGCTCCCAAGTGACACCTAGCCAATCTAGGAGACACCACTCTCCAAGAAGTAACCAATGGTGCATTGATGATGAACTCCTTGCTCTTGTGCTTCAAATGATAGTCTCCCCAACACTCAACTCTCTCTCATAGGATTTGGATCTGGTGGAAAGAGGGTTTGAGTGGAAAGCAACTTGGGGAAGGCTAGAGATCAAGATTCATATGGTAGGAATGGAATATCTTGGCCTCAACACATGAGTAGGTGGTTCTCTCTCAGAAATGGTAAGTTGGAAGTGTAGGTTTAGTCTGATGGCTCTCTCCACGAATGAAGAGGAGGTGGAGGGGTATATATAGCCTCCACACAAAATCTAACCGTTACACACAATTTACCAAACTCGGTGGGACCGAATCGTTAAACTCGGTTGGACCGATTTAGTAAACCTAGTGACCGTTAGTGATTTTCGGTGGGACTGACATGCATCTCGGTGAGACCGATTTGGTTAGGGTTAGGGCATAACATAATCTCGGTAAGACCGATTACACAAACTCGGTGAGACCGATTTGGTAATAAGCTTTCCAGAGAGTTGGTCAGGTAAACTCGGTGGGACCGATTTGCTCTTTTCGGTGAGACCGAATGTTACAAAAAGGAAATAGAGAGTTTACATTGCAATCTCGGTGGGACCGATCACTCACTTCGGTTAGTGTCACATCCCTAGCCTTACCTTGCACTAGACTAGCACTTGTCTGTTGCATCATGTTTAAATTCTTTTGAAACTTGAAATGGGGATGTCCAAACCCTAGCATTAAATCAACTCAACTGGGATGGATTAAAATCTTTTTCAATAAACCCAAAATGTCCCTAAGAAAAGTTCATGATTTCTGGTTAAGGTGGAAACTCTGCCAAAAATGATGAATATATTCTTAGATCATTTGGGATTTTTGAATTAAATCATATTGTATTTGAGTTTGGGCATTTAAATACTATAAATAATTTAAGTGCTCAATTAATTCTAAACTTAAGTGTGGGCTATTAGGAATAATCCCAATAGAGCCCACAATTATTGCAAGATTTTTGGAAACGTTTTAGTATTTTTAATAAAGCTCAATATCTACAGAAAAATAGAAAACAGGAAATAAAACAGCGCAACCTTACCTGGACTTACCTTGAGGCCCACCAGGGATACCAGCCCACCTGCGCGGCCCGTTACTGTGCAGCCCAGCTGCCAGTCATCTTCCTCCCCCTCGCCCCGAAGCAGCTGCGTGCTGGATGCACGCGCGTCGATGCCGGCCATCTCCTGCTTCGCGCTGGAGGCCTCCCCTTCGTCCTAATCCGCGTCTGGCGACGCCACGCACCCCCTGGGCCCTCCCACTCTCTCCCGTGCCTTCTTCCTTCTTCTCTGGCTCTCTCACTCACGCGACCGAGAACCGCCGTCGCCGCCGCTCGTCGCAGTCGTAGCCACCACCGTCGTTCCACCCTACCAGAGTGGCCAAAGGCTCCGCCTCGACGCCCCCGACCTCTCCATGGAGCTACACAACACCGGGAGCCCTGCATCGCCGCCCACGCTGTCTTCCCCATCCCCAGCCGCCCGAGATCGCCGGCTTTGCTACGTCGCCGTCCGACCTCCCCCGAGCTTGCCGTCTGCTCCAACCGACTCGCCGTGAGCCCCTGCCTCCACTCCCCTTGCTCCCGTGCTCTTTTTCTCGCCATGGCCACCGTTCCGCCGGTGACCGATTCGCACCGCCGCCTGAGCTCCTCGCCGCCATGGCCAGAGGCCGTGTTCGTCGCTCCTGGGCACGTGAACGTGTCCAGACCTCGCCAGGAACCCAACCCGCACCCCAACTCGCTCTCTCGAGCGCTGCAACCGCGTTCCCGCACCAGGCCGAACTCCGGCCGCCGCTCCGCCCGTCGCCGCCGCCGCTACACTGCACCCCGGCACCTCCCGCTACCTCCTTTAGATGCGCCGCACCGCCAGCTCGCCGTAGCCGCAAACCACGCGCGAAACGGTGCTCGTTAGCGCCGTTCCGAGCAACTCCGGCGATCCTCCGCCGTTGGGTTTGGTCGCCGGCATCCAACTCCGGTGGCTGATGACGTGGCACCGTCATTAGCACCTAACTAACCCCCCTAGGGTCACTGACAGTGGGACCCGCATGTTTAACTCAGCGGGCTAATTTTCCTGGTTAAGATTAGTTTATTAACCCAGCGGGACCCATGTGCCAAAGTTGACCGTGCTGACTTGGCAGTTGACCAACCCCACACGTCAGGTTTGACTCTGGTCAACCGTGTTGACTTGCTGACATCATGCAAGGGTCATGCTGACGCAGTAAAGTATTTCAAGAATTAAAATAAATCAGGAAATGATTTATAAATTTCAGAAAATACCCTAAACTTCAAAAATTCATAGTAATTCAACCGTAACTCCAAATGAAATAACTTATATATGAAAAATTGTCAGAAAAATCCAATCTATCCATCTGTTAGAACAATTTATAGTTGCTGTTTAGCACAAATCATATTAATGGCATTTAAATATCCACATATGGAGTTTGAGTTTGAATCTTGGATTCAAACCAACCTCATTTAATCTGGTTTTAGTTGCATTAGCACAAACCACAGCATATTGCCATGTCACATTAATGCATCATATTGTTGCATTGCATTGATTGTGTTTCCTCTCTGTTGCCGGTAATTGTCCCCCTTCAGTAGACATGTTTCGACGATGAGTTCGATGACACCGATGAAGAGCTATACTATCTTCAGAAGTGCCAGGCAAGCAAAACCCCCTTGTTCATTCCGATACAATCCCACTCTCTCGCTCCTGCTCTCTTTTACTACATTAGGACAACACCGATTCAACTGTTACATGCTGCGCTAGTTGAACCCCTTTATCCTCTGCATGACCTGTCATTGCCACAGTAAATAGATGAAACCCACTAGCATGAGTAGGAGTTGTTTGAGCCTTGATGTGCCTACTCATTCATGCTTGTTTGTCATGCCTGCTACTACTTAGAGTTGAGTCAGGTCTGATTCATCGGGGATGAATTGGAATGTGGTGAACATGTCCTACTGGTGAGAGCTAAGTGTGTGAACACGATTCGGTAAAGGTAGCGGTGAGAGGCCAACATGGTGGGTTGTCTCATTGCAGCCATCCTCAGGAACTGAGTTCTGTGTTTGTGACCCATGACCAGTTACTACCACGCATTGGAATGCTTAAGTGCCCCTCTCGACTTATTAATCAACTCAATCTCTGTCCAGGAGTTGCAACTAGTTTCTGGTGTTTGTAGGTAGTGTTAGTAGTCTACCAAGTGGCACCCGGTACAGGTGGGCTTGGGACAGACTAGGCACAGTGGCCGGTGTACCAAGTGGCACCCGGATGGTGGACTTGGGAACCCTGCACACATCGTTTGGGGCCGTGAGCGACACCCCGGCCGGATCTCCTTGCGGATGGAACCCGAATAGGCGATAAACCTGGACGAGAGACTTGTGTGGTTAGTCAGGTCGTGGCCGACACCCTCGCTGGGCTTCCGCTTGAAGGTTTCCGAGTACATGTCATGTAAACGGCGGTAAGTGGTGAGAGCGTGTGTGAAGAAGTACACCCCTGCAGGGTTAATATGATCTATTCGAATAGCCGTGTCCGCGGTAAAGGACTTCTGGGTTGCCTGTACAGTTCATAGACAAGTGAAAGTGGATACTCTAAAATACGCAAGATAAGCGTGAGTGCTATGGATGGCGTTCTCGTAGGGAGACGGGAGCGGATCCATAGTGGTGTATTGACATGGTGAATATGTGGACTCGTGTGCGCCACCTCAAAAGAGTTACTTGCGGTCGTAGTTTAGGATAGCAACCGAGTCAAAGCTGGCTTGCTGCAGTTAAACCCCACCATCCCCTTTGTTGATAATGATGCATATGTAGTTAGTTCTGATGTAAGTCTTGCTGGGTACATTTGTACTCACGTTGCTTAATTTATGTTTTTGCAGAGAGACTTCAGTCTCGCTAGTAGTACTGCGTGGACTTTGACGTTTAGCTTGTTACCTCAGCTACGATCTTGTGCCCTCGGCAGGATCTGGTAGATAGTCAGGCTTCTCAGCCTTTTTCATCTGTAGATGTCTGTACTCAGACATGTTAAGCTTCCGCTTGTGCTTGACTTGTTTGCTCTGAATGTTGGGTCATGAGACCCATGATTGTAATATCTCGCTCCTCGGAGCCTATTGAATAAAATACTTGAGTTGTAGAGTCATGTTGTGATGCCATGTTGTATTTGCACATATTGAGCATATTGTGTGAATGTTATTGAAATGCTTGGTATGTGTGGGATCTGACTATCTAGTTGTTATCCTTGGTAGCCTCTCTTACCGGGAAATGTCTCCTAGTGTTTCCACTGAGCCTTGGTAGCTTGCTACTGCTCCGGAACACTTAGGTTGGCCGGCATGTGTCCTTCTTCGTTCCTGTGTCTGTCCCTTCGGGGAAATGTCACGCGATGTCTACCGGAGTCCTATTAGCCTGCTACAGCCCGGATTACCGGAGTCCTGCTAGCCCAGTTGCTACAGCCCGGATTCACTCGCTGATGACCGACACGTTCGTTGCTGGGTCATGTATGCCTGTCCCTGTAAGTTAGTGCCACTTTGGGTTCACGACTAGCCATGTCAGCCCGGGTTCTTTGTCATATGGATGCTAGCGGCACTATCATATACGTGAGCCAAAAGGCGCAAACGGTCCCAGGCCAGGTAAGGTGGCACCCGTGGGAATACCGTGCGTGAGGGAGCAAAGTGATATGATGTGTTACATGCTAGATCAGTGTGACATAGGATCGGGGTCCTGACAGCTTTGGTATCAGAGCTTGACTGCCTGTAGGATTACCAAACCAAACCGGTCGAAGTTGAGTCTAGAAATTCTTTAGTTATATAAGGGAATTGATTGTGGGTTGAAACGTTACGATGGGAAACAGAGAGTTTGCAACCCCATCTCGGTGAGACCGAGATCCCTATCGGTAAGACCGATTTGCTTAGGGTTTGGGTCATTTGTGGATGTGGGAAAGTAGTTGAGGGTTTTGGAGCATATCACTAAGCACATGAAGTAAGAGGCTCATTAAGCAACACCTCATCCCTTCTTGATAGTATTGCTTTTCCTATAGACTCAATGTGATCTTGGATCACTAAAATGTAAAATGAAGAGTCTTGAGCTTTTGAGCTTGAGCCAATCCTTTGTCCTTGGTATTTTGAGGGATCCACTTTCATCATCCATGCCATGCCATTCATTGAGCTTTCCTGAAATAATAGTATTGGAATAGCATTAGCTCAATGAGCTATATGTTGTTATGAAATACCAAAACCACCTAGGGATAGTTGCACTTTCAATCTCCCCCTTTTTGGTAATTGATGACAACATATAGATCAAAGCTTCGACAAATGATAATAAAATTTAAATAACATCGTCGCTTTGAGAAGTATGTGATAAGCAAGAGCTCTCCCTAAATTTGTGCATAGTTTTAGATTTGCTTTGGACTGCAAATGCACAATGAATTAGGCTCATGGGTTACTCTTCCATGTCACATACATCTTGGTGGAGCGCTCAAAATAATAAACAATGAATACATGCACTCATCACCAAGCATAGTGAGTGATCACATAAGATAGATAGGATAATATCAAGCATGCATAAGTGTAGCTTATGATCAACCACATGATCATCAATGTCTCACAAGCATAGTATCTCAACCAAAAACAGACAAAGATTGAAAAACCGCCAAATAAAGCAAGAGATAACAAAAGCAACACTCTCTCTCTCGAAGCCTATGATCTATACATTTTTCTCCCCCTTTGGCAACAAGTTACCAAAAAGTTCATAGAAAATGCATAGTGCTAGATCGACTCTCAGGCTTGATCTTCTGGTGGTGGTGTCCTGATAACTCCAAGGACGAAGGCTTCAGTTGATGTAGAGGGTGCTGGAGTTGATGCTGAAGCTGGTTGCACTAGAGCTGAAGAGGCAGTAGCTGGTGCTGAAGATGTTGCTCTAGTGTCTGGCACTGGCACAACAGCTGACCTCTGGGCTCTGGGCACTCTAGCAAACACATTGGTGGTAGTCTTGCCCTTCCTCTCCTGCATATCATCCTGCAGCTGCTCCACAACTGACTGAATCTCAGTTACCTTGACATCTAGATCATAGAATTTTTGTTCCATGATTCTTTCCAAGCTCTCCTGGTTTTGAGTTAGGGTGGCCAACCCCTTCTCAATCCTCAGAGATGATGCTATCAAGTAACCAAGCTTCTCCTATTTGGTTTTCAAGAAATATTCAGATGCCTCCTCTTGAGATGCCATCTTGGCAGCCTTCTCCCTCTTTGCCTTCTCCTTCTTCTCTTGAGCTTGAACTGATTGTGGATCATCTTCATTCATGACAACCTCGTTGTCCTCAAAGTCTGGATAAAGTGGAAAGTGTTCCTTATCCAACAGATATTTTCCTGTGCCCATCTTTGAGTTTATCAATTCTTGAATCTGAGGTGCATATCCACAGCTCCTCTTCTGATCTGCTGCAGTCCTCTTGATTGTTTCAATGATCAGGCTCATGACTTTGAACTTCTATGGCACATCAAACACATGAAACATGTTGATGGCATGCCCTCTGATCATGTTGTGGTCACCTGACTTGGGCAACAGAGTGTGCCTCAGAATCCAATTGATAGTAGGCAGCCCTAACAACAGAAAATGGACTGATCCAAAAGTGAAAGTCTCTAGGGCTTTGTCTGGGATCTCCTTGTACATGTGTGCCATGGTATTGTGTCCCATTTTCTTTTTGGCATATACACCAGATCATCATCATTTTCCTTTGGGGCATTTATCAGTTTTGCCCATTCTTCTACAGTGGATTGGTACCTTGTACCTTCAAACATCCAAACAATTCTTCCATCTGGGTAAAAATGTGCTATGGAGTAGAATTGCATGATAAGTTCATCATTCCAATTTGTGAACTTTTTCCCAACAAAATCTGCAACTCCACAAGCAACAAAGCTGTCTTGCACTCCAGGATAGTGCTGTTCATTTTCCTTGATGAATTTCCAGTCAACCCACCTCATATCACAAACTATAGGCTTCTTGTCCAATAAGATTGTCTCATAGAAGTCCTGTTGTTCCTTTGTATGGAACCTGTAATCAACAGCAATTCTTCTCCTTGTGGCATATGGATCTGCCATTCTCCACAGTCTCAGCCCTGAATCCTTCCTGATTCTCATGTCCTCAGCCACAGGATGGGCATCATTGTGGTCTGGTATCTTGGGCTTGAGCTTTCTTAGAACCTGTCCTTCTTCATCTTCCTCCTCAGCGACCTTAGGCACTGGGGCCTTGTTCTTCTCAGCGGCTGGAATACTCCTGGTATTCCTCTTTGGTGCAGACTTGGCCTTGGGGGCAGCTTTGGGTGCTTCCTTGGGCTTAGATGTTGCAGCCCCAGATTTAATAGCATCAACCATAAGCTTTGGTGCCTTTGGTGCTGGGGCAGAAAGCTCTTCCTCTTCCATCATGGAAGGTTGCCCAACAACTCTGGCCATGGTCTTCTTGACCCTTTCCTTCCTCTTCTTGCTTTCATCAGCTGGCTCTTTGGGATCAGGATTTTCAGGCAGTAGAGTTGATGCTCTGGCCTTGGGCATAGGTTGCCTTTTTCCAGGCCTTTTAATCTTCATGTCTGGCTTTATATCCTTTGCTGAGCCATATTCCTTCTTTAGCACCACTTTCTTGGAAGTAGCCTCATCTTCTTCAGCTTTGTAATCTTCATCCTCTGAATCTGAAGTTCTCTTCCTCCTTTGCCTAGTAGCAGCCTTAGGCAGGTTGCTAGGAGTACTTCTGCTCCCTTCATCTGAAGTTGAGGGACTAGTGCCCTCACTCAAGTCCATCTGCTCTTCTGGCCTGTTCTGGCTGTCACTTTGTTCAGACATACTGCAAAAGCTGACTACTGACCCTGTGAAGAGTTATAGATGAGATAGAAAAGATGAGCATCACAAAATGCAGAGGTTTTTGCAAAAGAATGACTCAAAAGTTCAGTCTTAGTTTTCCACAGAAAGCATTTAGGATCCACCGATTTTCAAACTCGGTGATACCGAAGCAGTTTTGGAACCTAAACTGATGATCTCGGTTGGACCGAGTTTCAGTTCGGTGGTACCGAGACTGCTAGGTTTCACAGAATCCTCAAATCGGTTACACCGATTAGTAATTCTCGGTCAGACCGAGAGTCACTAGTGCAATGGCATAAGACAAATCAGTGAGACCGAGTTTTTCAACTCGGTGGGTCCGAGATGGTTTCGGCGGAAACCTAACCCTAAAAATTTGAATCACATCTAATTTATGAACTACTTTGGCTGGATAGAGGAGTTTCAATCGTGGCAAGAATCAATATGAGAACAATGTGCCAGGAATCAGATGTGGATAGCACAAAGATTAAGTCCATACCCTAACTTGGCGGTGGACTTGCTACGGCGGCAACGGCGGGGATGAAATCCGTTGACGGCGGCGGAGACCAGCGACAGGAGGCTGCTGGTGACGAGGAGACGATCCGGAGACCACGATGGCAGAGCGAGCTGTTGCACGAGCGAAGGGTTTCGGAGAAATTTCCAAAATTTTACCCGTGTCTATATATAGCCCAACCCTGTCGGTGTGACCGAGTGGAACAACTCGGTGGCACCGAGATGCATAACTATGTTTAGTTACAGCAACTCGGTGTGACCGAAAAGTTCAAATCGGTTGCACCGAGATGGAAAACTCAGATCAACTTAATGATCTCGGTAGGACCAAAATGGAGGAATCAGTCAGACCAAGAATCACAAATAGGTTTTGGAAGTTTAAGTCTATGACGAATCGGGGACTCCGAGTGCTCCTCACACAGAGTGGTTCGAATCTGACTTGATCAAATTTTGTGATGTAGCATGAATAGAGTTTGAGACGAGAAAAGCATAGATAGCTAGAGAGGGTTCTTAGGCATTCTTGTCCATCCACTTGGCCAAAAGAAGAAAGAGCCAAACAATCAAAACAACAAGTGGATGTCCTTGAATGAGTAAAATATGCACCAACATGCTCACACAATAAAATGGCAATTGAAATATGTGGCAAAGCATGCACAACCAATTCTAGCATCTATCAAACAATTGGCGATGACTAGGTCATCTATATATGAGTATATTGACTTAGGAGTCAAATGAGAACATTTGATCATAGGTCATACTCATTGTTTAAGCTCAAGTGGGATTACCACTTTTACATAATGCATTAATGTGTTCACACCATTAGAGTTGCTTTAACTCAATTTTTTGAGTTAAGCTCCCCCTAGATGTGAGATCCCCCCATAGAGGGATGAACTAACCTTGGGTTTTGTCGATGATGACTTCATGTAGGTGTTGAAGATATAGATGCTCAATGTTGATGTAGATCATTTGGAGCAATCCTTTGAGTGAGTTGCACTTTCAACTTGCCTACATGGGTTAGTCCCACAAGGAACAAACAAGAATATCCATAGACATAGAGTGATGCACACACAAGATGATGTCCATGAAAACATTAGGTTACCTTGTCCCTTGCCTTACCAAAAAGAGGGTTTGTGACTCCTTGAACTAGTGCAAGATGTGAAAGTTGATTGCACTTGTTCTTGCCAAAAAGATGAGTGAAGAATGTTGGCGGAGTCACCCTCAAGAACTCTCTAGTTCTTCTTCTTCGGGATCCACATCATCTTGATGGGAATCCTTGGAGTTGTAGTTGTACTTGATGAAGTAGAACTTGACGTAGTCTTGGGAATCCACTTGACCGAGACCTTAGGTGCTTCTTCAAATGCATCAATCTCTTCTTGAAGCTTGTCCTTGCCCTTGTTCTTGTGGTCTTGTGGTGGAAGATCATCTTGAGCTTGTGTCCCCTTGAAGGAAGTAGGATCATACTTACCTTGTTAAGGAACAAACTTTGTCTTGGGGTATTGATCTTCTTCCCACTCAACTCCATTGGCGTTGAACTTTCGTTCAAAACCAACACCTTGATTCTTCCGGTGTCTTCCTTGCTTGCGTACAATTTCCTCGAATTGCTTACTCCCGGCAAGGCTCTTGTAAACACCTTTCTCTATAATTCCCTTCAATAAGCTATTTTCTTTCTCAAGTGTAACTTGGCTAAGAGAATCATTAGTGGAATCAAGAGAACTACTAGAAGCAACAACATTGGATTTAACAATATTATTGTTACTACTAGAGGAAGTATCTTTCTTGTACTTGTTACTAGACTTGACTTGAGGCATGTAAGTAGATAAGAGTAAACGCTTGGCAATGTAAGAAGAACTTTTCTTGCGGAGCTCATCATTGATTGCCTTTAAGAACTCATGCTCTTGCTCAAGATTGAGCTTTTCAAAGCGTAACTTCTCATGAGCCCTTAAAAGTTCTCGATGATCTTCGAAGATAGTTTCATGAGCCAACTTAAGAGTGTTTAGTTCTTTAGTTAGAAGCTCAATTTTCTCCTTATCATTGTCATTTGTTTGATTAGCATGATTAATTGACATTTCATCATAGTATTCATCACTAGAGTTGTCAACAAGTAAATCATCATCCACAAGCAAGTCATCTTCATCACTATTGAAATCAACATACTCAGGATGTGTTACCTTTGGACCTTTGGCCATGAAGCATCTTCCAATTCCTTCATTTGGTGAATCAAATATGTCGTAGGAGTTGGTTGACACAAGTGCTAGACCGGCAACACCTTCATCTTGAGTATGTTCGGAGTCGGAGTGATAGCTTCTCTCAGAGTGATTGTCGGAGTCACAGCTGGAAACCCATTCACCAACATGAGCTTGATGTCTTCGTTTTGTGTAGCTCCTTGATGACTTGTCCTTCCTTTTCGAATCCTTGCTTCTCCGTGAGGGTCTTCGTTCATAACGATCATCTCTCCTCCTCCTCTCTCTTGGTGGTGATTCTTCTCTTTTGCTTCTTCTTTTTGGAGAATCTTATCTTCTTTTGTAGGGTGCCGTACACTCATTGGAGTAGTGTCCAGGCTTCCCACAATTGTAGCAATTGCGCTCTCGACTAGAAGATCTCTTGTCATGATAAGACCTTGACTTGGAGCTTCTTTCTTTGCCTCTACTCTTGTAAAATTTGTTGAAGTTCTTCACCATTAAGCTCAATTCTTCATTGAAGGTTTGTTTCTCACTTGATGATGTGGGGGCTTCACTTGAGGCTTTGTAAGCACCACTTGACTTGTTGTGAAGTTCCTCCTTATCCTTGAGTGACATCTCATGAGCAACAATTCTTCAGTGACTTCTGTTGGCTTGAGATTTTTGTAGTTTGGCATCATTTGGATCAATGTGCACATGGTATCATACTTTCCATCCAATGCTCTTAGGATCTTCTTGATGATGAATCTGTCGGTCATCTCTTCACTCCCTAAGCCGGCAATCTCATTTGTGATAAGTGCAAGCCTAGAGTACATTTCAGCGACACCTTCACCATCCTTCATTTTGAACTTGTCAAGCTGATTTTGGAGCACATCCAACTTGGATTCCTTGACGGATTTGGTACCTTCGTGCATATCAATCAAAGTATCCCAAATTTCTTTTGCATTCTCAAGACGGTTGATTTTATTGAATTCTTCGGGGCACAATCTGTTGAAGATGATATCACAGGCTTGAGCGTTGTATTGCAGCATCTTCAATTCTTCCGCATTCACTTCACGGTTCGGTTCTCTCCCATCGAAGAATTCACCTTGCAAGCCAATACAAATAATTGCCCAAACAGCGGGGTTAAGTCTGAGAATATGCATTTTCATCTTATGCTTCCAACTAGCAAAATTAGTACCATCAGAGTAAGGACCTCTACAGTGATAATTTCCCTTGGTAGACACCATACTCTCCTAGGTTGTGAAACCAAGGCTATGACCACCAAAAGCTATGGAAATCAAAGCAAATGGAGACTAAAGCTCGGATACCACTTGTAGGACCTTGAAGTAAGTCTAGAGGGGGGGTGATTAGACTACTTGACCAATTAAAAACTTAACCTTTTCCCAATTTTAGAGTCGGCAGATTTTACCTATCTTAGGACAAGTCAAGCAATCATCACACAATTCAAGCAAGCATGCAAAGAGTATATAGGCAGCGGAAATTAAAGCATGCAACTTGCAAGGAAGTAAAGGGAAGGGTTTGGAGGATTCAAACGCAATTGGAGACATGGATGTTTTTGGCGTGGTTCCGATAGGTGGTGCTATCGTACATCCACGTTGATGGAGACTTCAACCCATGAAGGGTAACGGTTGCGCGAGTCCACGGAGGGCTCCACCCAAGAAGGGTCCAGGAAGAAGCAACCTTGTCTATCCCACCATGGCCGTCGCCCACGAAGGACTTGCCTCACTAGCGGTAGATCTTCACGAAGTAGGCGATCTCCTTGCCCTTACAAACTCCTTGGTTCAACTCCACAATCTTGTCGGAGGCTCCCAAGTGACACCTAGCCAATCTAGGATACACCACTCTCCAAGAAGTAACAAAGGGTGCGTTGATGATGAACTCCTTGCTCTTGTGCTTCAAATGATAGTCTCCCCAACACTCAACTCTCTCTCATAGGATTTGGATCTGGTGGAAAGAGGGTTTGAGTGGAAAGCAACTTGGGGAAGGCTAGAGATCAAGATTCATATGGTAGGAATGGAATATCTTGGCCTCAACACATGAGTAGGTGGTTCTCTCTCAGAAATGGTAAGTTGGAAGTGTAGGGTTAGTCTGATGGTTCTCTCCATGAATGAAGAGGAGGTGGAGGGGTATATATAGCCTCCACACAAAATCTAACCATTACACACAATTTATCAAACTTGGTGGGACCGAATTGTTAAACTCGGTTGGACCGATTTAGTAAACCTAGTGACTGTTAGTGATTTTCGGTGGGACTGACATGCATCTCGGTGAGACCGATTCGGTTAGGGTTAGGGCATAACGTAATCTCGGTAAGACCGATTACACAAACTCGGTGAGACCGATTTGGTAATAAGCTTTCCAGAGAGTTGGTCAGGTAAACTCGGTGGGACCGATTTGCTCTTTTTGGTGAGACCGAAATGTTACAAAAAGGAAATAGAGAGTTTACATTGCAATCTCGGTGGGACCGATTGCTCACTTCGGTTAGACCGAAACGTTACGAAGGGAAACAGAGAGTTTGCAACCCCATCTCGGTGAGACCGAGATCCCTATCGCTAAGACCGATTTCCTTAGGGTTTGGGTCATTTGTGGATGTGGGAAAGTAGTCTTCTTGGTATTTGTGGATGAAGAGTCTTGAGCTTTTGAGCTTGAGCCAATCCTTTGTCCTTGGTATTTTGAGGGATCCACTTTCATCATCCATGCCATGCCATTCATTGAGCTTTCCTGAAATAATAGTATTGGAATAGCATTAGCTCAATGAGCTATATGTTGTTATGAAATACCAAAACCACCTAGGGATAGTTGTGAAGGAAATATGCCCTAGAGGCAATAATAAAGTTATTATTTATTTCCTTATTTCATGATAAATGTTTATTATTCAATCTAGAATTGTATTAACTGGAAACATGATACATGTGTGAATACATGGACAAACATATAGTCACTAGTATGCCTCTACTTGACTAGCTCATTAATCAAAGATGGTTATGTTTCCTAACCATAGACATGTGTTGTCATTTGATTAATGGGATCACATCATTAGGAGAATGATGTGATTGACATGACCCATTCTGTTGGCCTAGCACTTGATCGTTTAGTATGTTGCTATTGCTTTCTTCATGACTTATACATGTTCCTGTAACTATGAGATTATGCAACTCCCATTTACCGGAGGAACACTTTGGGTACTACCAAACGTCACAACGTAACTGGGTGATTATAAAGGAGTACTACAGGTGTCTCCAAAGGTACATGTTGGGTTGGCGTATTTCGAGATTAGGTTTTGTCACTCCTATTGTCGGAGAGGTATCTCTGGGCCCTCTCGGTAATTCACATCACTATAAGCCTTGCAAGCAATGTGACTAATGAGTTAGTTGCGGGATGATGCATTATGTAACGAGTAAAGAGACTTGCCGGTAACGAGATTGAACTAGGTATTGGATACCGACGATCGGATCTCGGGCAAGTAACATACCGATGACAAAGATAACAACGTATGTTGTTATGCGGTTTGACCGATAAATATCTTCGTAGAATATGTAGGAGCCAATATGAGAATCCAGGTTCTGCTATTGCTTATTGACCAAGAATAGTTCTAGGTCATGTGTACATAGTTCTCGAACCCGTAGGGTCCGCACGCTTAAGGTTTCGATGACAGTTATATTATGAGTTTATGAGTTTTGATGTACCGAAGGAGTTTGGAGTCCCGGATGAGATCGGGGACATGACGAGGAGTCTCGAAATGGTCGAGACGTAAAGATCGATATATTGGACGACTATATTCGGAGTTCGGAAAGGTTCCGAGTGATTCGGGTATTTTTCGGAGTACCGGAGAGTTACAAGAATTCGCCGGGGAGTATATGGGCCTTATTGGGCCATACGGGAATAGAGGAGAGAGGCTGAAAGGAAGGAGGTGCGCAGCCCCCTTCTGGTCCGAATTGGACAAGGGGTGCAGCCCCCTTTTCCTTCCTCCTCTCCCCCTCTTTCCTTCTCTCCTACTCCAACAAGGAAGGGGGGGAGTCCTACTCCCGGTGGGAGGAGGGCTCCTCCTGGCGCGCCCCTCCTGGCCGGCCGCACCTCCCCCTCCCTCCTTTATATATGGGGGCAGGGGGCACCTCTAGGCACAACAACACAAGTTGATCTATGGATCGTTCCTTAGCCGTGTGTGGTGCCCTCCTCCACCATATTCCACATCGGTCATATCGTCGCGGAGTTTAGGCGAAGCCCTGCGCTGGTAGAGCATCATCATCGTCACCATGCCGTCGTGCTGACGGAACTCATCCCCGAAGCTTTGCTGGATCGGAGCCCAGGGATCATTATCGAGTTGAACGTGTGCTGAACTCGGAGGTGCCATACGTTCGGTGCTTGGATCGGTCGGATCGTGAAGACGTACGACTACATCAACCGCGTTGTCATAACGCTTCCGCTTACGGTCTACGAGGGTACGTGGACAACACTCTCCCCTCTCGTTGCTATGCCATCACCATGATCTTGCGTGTGCGTAGGAATTTTTTTGAAATTACTACGTTCCCCAACAGTGGCATCCGAGCCTAGGTTTTATGCGTTGATGTTATATGCACGAGTAGAACACAAGTGAGTTGTGGGCGATACAAGTCATACTGCTTACCAGCATGTCATACTTAGGTTCGGCGGTATTGTGAGATGAAGCGGCCCGGACCGACATTACGCATACGCTTACGCGAGACTGGTTTCACCGTTACAAGCACTTGTGCTTAAAGGTGGCTGGCGGGTGTCTGTCTCTCTCACTTTAGCTAAATCGAGTGTGGCTACGCCTGGTCCTTGTGAAGGTTAAAACAGCACTAACTTGACGAACTATCGTTATGGTTTTGATGCGTAGGTAAGAACGGTTCTTGCTAAGCCCGTAGCAGCCACGTAAAATTTGCAACAACAAAGTAGAGGACGTCTAACTGGTTTTTGCAGGGCATGTTGTGATGTGATATGGTCAAGACGTGATGCTATATTTTATTGTATGAGATGATCATGTATTGTAACCGAAGTTATCGGCAACTGGCAGGAGCCATATGGTTGTCGCTTTATTGTATGAAATGCAAACACCCTGTAATTGCTTTACTTTATCACTAAGCGGTAGCGATAGTCGTAGAAGCAATAGATGGCGTAACGACAACGATGCTATGATGGAGATCAAGATGTCACGCCGGTGACGATGGTGATCACGACGGTGCTTCGAAGATGGAGATCACAAGCACAAGATGATGATGGCCATATCATATCACTTATATTGATTGCATGTGATGTTTATCCTTTATGCATCTTATCTTTGCTTTGATTGACGGTAGCATTTTAAGATGATCTCTCACTAATTATCAAGAAGTGTTCTCCCTGAGTATGCACCGTTGCGAAAGTTCTTCGTGCTAAGACACCACGTGATGATCGGGTGTGATAGGCTCTACGTTCAAATACAACGGGTGCAAAACAGTTGCACACGTGGAATACTCAGGTTAAACTTGATGAGCCTAGCATATACAGATATGGCCTCGGAACACGGAGACCTAAAGGTCGAACGTGAATCATATAGTAGATATGATCAACATAGTGATGTTCACCATTGAAACTACTCCATCTCACGTGATGATCGGACATGGTTTAGTTGATTTGGATCACATAATCACTTAGATGACTAGAGAGATGTCTATCTAAGTGGGAGTTCTTAAGTAATATGATTAATTGAACTTAAATTTATCATGAACTTAGTCCTGGTAGTATTTTGCAAATTATGTTATAGATCAATAGCTTGCGTTGTTGCTTTCATATGTTTATTTTGATATGTTCCTAGAGAAAACTATGTTGAAAGATGTTAGTAGCAATGGTGCGGATTGGATCCGTGATCTGAGGTTTATCCTCATTGCTGCACAGAAGAATTATGTCCTTGATGCACCGCTAGGTGACAAACCTATTGCAGGAGCAGATGCAGACGTTATGAACGTTTGACTAGCTCAATATGATGACTACTTAATAGTTTAGTGCACCATGCTTAACAGCTTAGAATCGGGACTTCAAAAGACGTTTTGAACATCATGGGCCATATGAGATGTTCCACGAGTTGAAGTTAATATTTCAAATACCCGAGTTGAGAGATATGAAGTCTCCAACAAGTTCTATAGCTAAAAGATGGAGGAGAATCGCTCAACTAGTGAGCATGTGCTCAGATTGTCTGGGTACTTCAATCGCTTGAATCAAGTGGGAGTTAATCTTCCAGATAAGATAGTGATTGACAGAATTCTCTAGTCACCATCACTAAGTTACTAGAACTTCGTGATGAACTATAGTATGCAAGGGATGACAAAAACGATTCCCGAGCTCTTCGTGATGTTGAAATTGACGAAGGTAGAAATCAAGAGAGAGCATCAAGTGTTGATGATTGACAAGACCGCTAGTTTCAAGAGAAGGGCAAAGGGAAAGAAAGGGAACTTCAAGTGGAAAGACAAGCAAGTTGTCACTCCCGCGAAGAAGCCCAAAGCTGGACCAAAGCCTGAAACTGAGTGATTATACTGCAAAGGAAATGGTCACTAGAAGCAGGAAATGCCCTGAATATTTGGTGGATAAGAAGGATGGCAAAGTGAACAAGGGTATATTTGATATACAGGTTATTGATGTGTACCTTACTAGTGTTTATAGTAACCCCTGAGTATTTGATACTTGTTCGGTTGCTAAGATTAGTAACTCGAAACAGGAGTTACAGAATAAACAGAAACTAGTTGAGGGTGAAGTGACAATGTGGGTTGGAAGTGGTTCCAAGATTGATATGATCGTCATCGTACACTCCATATACTTTCGGGATTAGTGTTAAACCTAAATAGATGTTATTTGGCGTTTGCGTTGAGCATGAATATGATTTGATCATGTTTATTGCAATACAGTTATTCATTTAAAGTCAGAGAATAATTGTTGTTCTGTTTACATGAATAAAACCTTCAATGGTCATACACCCAATGAAAATAGTTTGTTGGATCTCGATCGTAGTGATACACATATTCATAATATTGATGCCAAAAGATGCAAAGTTAATAATGATAGTGCAACTTATTTGTGGCACTGCCGTTTGGGTCATATCGGTGTAAAGCGCATGAAGAAACTCCATAAAGATGGATTTTCGGAATCACTTGGTTATGAATCATTTGATGCTTGCGAATCGTGCCTTTTGGGCAAGATGACTAAAACTCCGTTCTCCAGAACAATGGAACGAGCTAGTGACTTATTGGAAATAATACATACCGATGTATGCGGTCCAATGAGTGTTGATGCTCATGGTGGGTATCGTTATTTTCTGACCTTCACAAGATAATTTAAGCAGATATGAGTATATCTACTTAATGAAGCACAAGTCTGAAACATTTGAAAGGTTCAAATAATTTTAGAGTGAAGTGGAGAATCATCATAACAAGAAAATAAAGTTTCTGCAATTTGATCGCGGAGACAAATATTTAAGTTACGAGTTTGGTCTTCAATTAAAACAATGTGGAATAGTTTCACAAACTCATGCCACTTGGAACACCACAGCGTAACGGTGTGTCCGAACGTCGTAACCGCACTTTATTGGATATGGTGCGATCTATGATGTCTCTTATCGATTTACCACTATCATTTTGGGTTTGTGCATTAGGGACAACTGCATTCACTTTAAATAGGGCACCATCAAAATCCGTTGAGATGACGCCTTATGAACTGTGGTTTGGCGAGAAACCAAAGTTGTCGTTTCTTAAAGTTTGGGGTTGCGATGCTTATGTGAAAAAGTTTTCACCTGATAAGCTCGAACCCAAATCGGAGAAGTGCGTCTTCATAGAATACCCAAAGGTAACTATTGGGTACACCTTCTATCACAGATCCGAAAGCAAGATCCGTTGCTAAAATGGATCCTTTCTAGAGAAGGAGTTTCTCTCGAAAGAAGTGAGTGGGAGGAAAGTAGAACTTGATAAGGTAATTGTACCTTCTCCCAAATTGGAAAGTAGTTGATCACAAAAATCAGTTCCAGCGATGCCTACACCGATTAGTGAGGAAGTTAATGATGATGATCATGAAGCTTCAGATCAATTTACTACCGAACCTCGTAGGTCTTCCAGAATAAGATCCGCACCAAAGTGGTATGGTAATCCCGTTCTAGAAGTCATGTTACTAGACCATGAGGAACCTACGAACTATGAGGAAGTGATGATGAGCCCAGATTCCGCGAAATGGGTTGAGGCCATGAAATCTGAGATAGGATCCATCTATGAGAACAAAGTATGGACTTTGATTGACTTGCTCGATGATCATCAAGACATGTTAAATAAATGGATCTTCAAGAGGAAGACGGACACTGATAGTAGTGTTACTATCTACAAAGCTCGACTTGTCACAAAAAGGTTTTCGACAAGTTCAAGGTGTTGACTACAATGAGATTTTCTCAACTGTAGCGATGCTTAAGTCTGTCCGAATCATGTTAGCAATTGTCACATGTTATGAAATCTGGCAAATGGATGTAAAAACTACATTCTTTAATGGATTTATTAAAGAAGAGTTGTATATGATGCAACCAGAAGGTTTTGTTAATCCTAAAGGTACTAACAAAATGTGCAAGCTCCAACGATCCATCAATGGACTGGTGCAAGCATCTTGGAGTTGGAATATACGCTTTGATGAGTTGATCAAAGCATATGGTTTTATACAGACTTTTGCAAAGGCATGTATTTACAAGAAAGTGAGTGGGAGCTCTGTAGCATTTCTGATATTATATGTGCAAGACATATTGTTGATTGGAAATGATATAGAATTTCTGGATAGCATAAAAGGATACTTGAATAAAAAGTTTTTCAATGAAAGACCTCGGTGAAGCTGCTTACATATTGAGCATCAAGATCTATTGAGATAGATCAAGACGCTTGATAAGTTTTTTCAATAAGTACATACCTTGTCAGGATTTTGAAATAGTTCAAAAATGGAACAGTCAAAGAAAGAGTTCTTACCTGTGTTGCAAAGGTGTGAAATTGAGTAAGACTCAAGACCCGACCACGACAGAAAATAGAAAGAGAATGAAAGTCATTCCCTATGCATCAGTCATAGGTTCTATAAAAGTATGGCATGCTATGGACCAGACCTATTGTATACTCTGCCCTGGTTTGGCAAGGGAGTACAATAGTGATCTAGGAGTAGATCACTGGACATTGGTCAAAACTATCCTTAGTAGAATAAGGATATGTTTCTCGATTATGGAGGTGATAAAAGAGTTCGTCGTAAAGAGTTACATCGAAGCAAGCTTTTACACCGATCCAGATGGCTCTAAGTCTCAATCTGGATACATATTGAAAGTGGGAGCAATTAGCTAGAGTAGCTCCGTGCAAAGCATTGTAGACATAGAATAGTTGCAAAATACATACGACTCTGTAATATGACAGACCCATTGACTAAACTTCTCTCACGAGCAAAACATGATCATACCTTAGTACTCTTTGGGTGTTAATCACATAGCGATGTGAACTAGATTATTGACTCTAGTAAACCCTTTGGGTGTTGATCACATGACGGTGTGAACTATGGGTATTAATCACATACAGATGTGAATATTGGTGTTAAATCACATGATGATGTGAACTAGATTATTGACTCTAGTGCAAGTGGGAGACTGAAGGAAATATGCCCTAGAGGCAATAATAAAGTTATTATTTATTTCCTTATTTCATGATAAATGTTTATTATTCATGCTAGAATTGTATTAACCGGAAACATGATACATGTGTGAATACATAGACAAACATATAGTCACTAGTATGCCTCTACTTGACTAGCTCATTAATCAAAGATGGTTATGTTTCCTAACCATAGACATGTGTTGTCATTTGATTAATGGGATCACATCATTAGGAGAATGATGTGATTGACATGACCCAGTCTGTTGGCCTAGCACTTGATCGTTTAGTATGTTGCTATTGCTTTCTTCATGACTTATACATGTTCCTGTAACTATGAGATTATGCAACTCCCGTTTACCGGAGGAACACTTTGGGTGCTACCAAACGTCACAACGTAACTGGGTGATTATAAAGGAGTACTACAGGTGTCTCCAAAGGTACATGTTGGGTTGGCGTATTTCGAGATTAGGTTTTGTCACTCCGATTGTCGAAGAGGTATCTCTGGGCCCTCTCGGTAATGCACATCACTATAAGCCTTGCAAGCAATGTGACTAATGAGTTAGTTGCGGGATGATGCATTATGTAATGAGTAAAGAGACTTGCCGGTAACGAGATTGAACTAGGTATTGGATACCGACGATCGAATCTCGGGCAAGTAACATACCGATGACAAAGGGAACAACGTATGTTGTTATGCGGTTTGACCGATAAAGATCTTCGTAGAATATGTAGGAGCCAATATGAGCATCCAGGTTCCGCTATTGGTTATTGACCAAGAATAGTTCTAGGTCATGTCTACACAGTTCTCGAACCCGTAGGGTCCGCACGCTTAAGGTTTCGATGACAGTTATATTATGAGTTTATGAGTTTTGATGTACCGAAGGAGTTCGGAGTCCCGGATGAGATCGGGGACATGACGAGGAGTCTCGAAATGGTCAAGACGTAAAGATCGATATATTGGACGACTATATTCGGAGTTCGGAAAGGTTCCGAGTGATTCGGGTATTTTTCGGAGTACCGGAGAGTTACGAGAATTCGCCGGGGAGTATATGGGCCTTATTGGGCCATACGGGAATAGAGGAGAGAGGCTGAAAGGAAAGAGGTGCGCAGCCCCCTTCTGGTCCGAATTGGACAACGGGTGCAGCCCCCTTTTCCTTCCTCCTCTCCCCCTCTTTCCTTCTCTCCTACTCCAACAAGTAAGGGGGGGAGTCCTACTCCATGTGGGAGGAGGACTCCTCCTGGCGCGCCCCTCCTGGCCGGCCGCACCTCCCCCCTCCCTCCTTTATATACGGGGGTAGGGGGGCACCTTTAGGCACAACAACACAAGTTGATCTACAGATCGTTCCTTAGCCGTGTGCGGTGCCCCCTCCACCATATTCCACCTCGGTCATATCGTCGCGGAGTTTAGGCGAAGCCCTGCGCCGGTAGAGCATCATCATCGTCACCACGCCGTCGTGCTGACGGAACTCATCCCCGAAGCTTTGCTGGATCGGAGCCCAGGAATCGTCATCGAGCTGAACGTGTGCTGAACTCGGAGGTGCCATACGTTCGGTACTCGGATCGGTCGGATCGTGAAGACGTATGACTACATCAACCGCGTTGTCATAACGCTTCCGCTTACGGTCTACGAGGGTACGTGGACAACACTCTCCCCTCTCGTTGCTATGCCATCACCATGATCTTGCGCGTGCGTAGGAATTTTTTTGAAATTACTACGTTCTCCAACAGTGGCATCCGAGCCTAGGTTTTATGCGTTGATGTTATATGCACGAGTAGAACACAAGTGAGTTGTGGGCGATACAAGTCATACTGCTTACCAGCATGTCATACTTAGGTTCGGCGGTATTGTGAGATGAAGCGGCCCGGACCGACATTACGCGTACGCTTACGGAGACTGGTTTCACCGTTACGAGCACTTGTACTTAAAGGTGGCTGGCGGGTGTCTGTCTCTCTCACTTTAGCTGAATCGAGTGTGGCTACGCCCGGTCCTTGTGAAGGTTAAAACAGCACTAACTTCACGAACTATCGTTATGGTTTTGATGCGTAGGTAAGAACGGTTCTTGCTAAGCCCGTAGCAGCCACGTAAAATTTGCAACAACAAAGTAGAGGACGTCTAACTTGTTTTTGCAGGGCATGTTGTGATGTGATATGGTCAAGACGTGATGCTATATTTTATTATATGAGATGATCATGTTTTGTAACCGAAGTTATCGGCAATTGGCAGGAGCCATATGGTTGTCGCTTTATTGTATGAAATGCAAATGCCCTGTAATTGCTTTACTTTATCACTAAGTGGTAGCGATAGTCGTAGAAGCAATAGATAGCGTAATGACAATGATGCTACGATGGAGATCAAGGTGTCACACCGGTGACGATGGTGATCACGATGGTGCTTCGAAGATGGAGATCACAAGCACAAGATGATGATGGCCATATCATATCACTTATATTGATTGCATGTGATGTTTATCCTTTATGCATCTTATCTTGCTTTGATTGACGGTAGCATTTTAAGATGATCTCTCCCTAATTATCAAGAAGTGTTCTCCCTGAGTATGCACCATTGTGAAAGTTCTTCGTGCTGAGACACCACGTGATGATCGGGTGTGATAGGCTCTACGTTGAAATACAATGGGTGCAAAACAGTTGCACACGCGGAATGCTCAGGTTAAACTTGACGAGCCTAGCATATACAGATATGGCCTCGGAACACAGAGACCTAAAGGTCGAACGTGAATCATATAATAGATATGATCAACATAGTGATGTTCACCATTGAAACTACTCCATCTCACGTGATGATCGAACATGGTTTAGTTGATTTGGATCACATAATCACTTAGATGACTAGAGAGATGTCTATCTAAGTGGGAGTTCTTAAGTAATATGATTAATTGAACTTAAATTTATCATGAACTTAGTCCTGGTAGTATTTTGCAAATTATGTTATAGATCAATAGCTTGCGTTGTTGCTTTCATATGTTTATTTTGATATGTTCCTAGAGAAAACTATGTTGAAAGATGTTAGTAGCAATGATGCGGATTGGATCCGTGATCTGAGGTTTATCCTCATTGCTCCACTGAAGAATTATGTCCTTGATGCACCGCTAGGTGACAAACCTATTGCAGGAGCAGATGCAGACGTTATGAACGTTTGACTAGCTCAATATGATGACTACTTAATAGTTTAGTGCACCATGCTTAACAGCTTAGAATCGGGACTTCAAAAGACGTTTTGAACATCATGGGCCATATGAGATGTTCCACGAGTTGAAGTTAATATTTCAAATACCCGAGTTGAGAGATATGAAGTCTCCAACAAGTTCTATAGCTAAAAGATGGAGGAGAATCGCTCAACTAGTGAGCATGTGCTCAGATTGTCTGGGTACTTCAATCGCTTGAATCAAGTGGGAGTTAATCTTCCAGATAAGATAGTGATTGACAGAATTCTCTAGTCACCATCACTAAGTTACTAGAACTTCGTGATGAACTATAGTATGCAAGGGATGACAAAAACGATTCCCGAGCTCTTCGTGATGTTGAAATTGACGAAGGTTGAAATCAAGAGAGAGCATCAAGTGTTGATGATTGACAAGACCGCTAGTTTCAAGAGAAGGGCAAAGGGAAAGAAAGGGAACTTCAAGTGGAAAGACAAGCAAGTTGTCACTCTCGCGAAGAAGCCCAAAGCTGGACCAAAGCCTGAAACTGAGTGATTATACTGCAAAGGAAATGGTCACTAGAAGCAGGAAATGCCCTGAATATTTGGTGGATAAGAAGGATGGCAAAGTGAACAAGGGTATATTTGATATACAGGTTGTTGATGTGTACCTTACTAGTGTTTATAGTAACCCCTGAGTATTTGATACTTGTTCGGTTGCTAAGATTAGTAACTCGAAACAGGAGTTATAGAATAAACAGAAACTAGTTGAGGGTGAAGTGACAATGTGGGTTGGAAGTGGTTCCAAGATTGATATGATCGTCATCGTACACTCCATATACTTTCGGGATTAGTGTTAAACCTAAATAAATGTTATTTGGCGTTTGCGTTGAGCATGAATATGATTTGATCATGTTTATTGCAATACGGTTATTCATTTAAAGTCAGAGAATAATTGTTGTTCTGTTTACATGAATAAAACCTTCAATGGTCATACACCCAATGAAAATAGTTTGTTGGATCTCGATCGTAGTGATACACATATACATAATATTGATGCCAAAAGATGCAAAGTTAATAATGATAGTGCAACTTATCTGTGGCACTGCCGTTTGGGTCATATCGGTGTAAAGCGCATGAAGAAACTCCATAAAGATGGATTTTTGGAATCACTTGGTTATGAATCATTTGATGCTTGCGAACCGTGCCTTTTGGGCAAGATGACTAAAACTCCGTTCTCCGGAACAATGGAACGAGCTAGTGACTTATTGGAAATAATACATACCGATGTATGCGGTCCAATGAGTGTTGATGCTCGTGGTGGGTATCGTTATTTTCTGACCTTCACAAGATGATTTGAGCAGATATGAGTATATCTACTTAATGAAGCACAAGTCTGAAACATTTGAAAGGTTCAAATAATTTCAGAGTGAAGTGGAGAATCATCATAACAAGAAAATAAAGTTTCTGCAATTTGATCGTGGAGACAAATATTGAAGTTACGAGTTTGGTCTTCAATTAAAACAATGTGGAATAGTTTCACAAACTCATGCCACCTGGAACACCACAGCGTAACAATGTGGAATAAATGTTTATTATTCATGCTAGAATTGTATTAACCGGAAACATGATACATGTGTGAATACATAGACAAACATATAGTCACTAGTATGCCTCTACTTGACTAGCTCATTAATCAAAGATGGTTATGTTTCCTAACCATAGAGATGTGTTGTCATTTGATTAATGGGATCACATCATTAGGAGAATGATGTGATTGACATGACCCATTCCGTTAGCCTAGCACTTGATCATTTAGTATGTTGCTATTGCTTTCTTCATGACTTATACATGTTCCTGTAACTATGAGATTATGCAACTCCCGTTTACCGGAGGAACACTTTGGGTGCTACCAAACGTCACAACGTAACTGGGTGATTATAAAGGAGTACTATAGGTGTCTCCAAAGGTACATGTTGGGTTGGCGTATTTCGAGATTAGGTTTTGTCACTCCGATTGTCGGAGAGGTATCTCTGGGCCCTCTCGGTAATGCACATCACTATAAGCCTTGCAAGCAATGTGACTAATGAGTTAGTTGCGGGATGATGCATTATGTAACGAGTAAAGAGACTTGCCGGTAACGAGATTGAACTAGGTATTGGATACCGACGATCGAATCTCGGGCAAGTAACATACCGATGACAAAGGGAACAACGTATGTTGTTATGCGGTTTGACCGATAAAGATCTTCGTATAATATGTAGGAGCCAATATGAGCATCCAGGTTCCGCTATTGGTTATTGACCAAGAATAGTTCTAGGTTATGTCTACATAGTTCTCGAACCCGTAGGGTCCGCACGCTTAAGGTTTCGATGACAGTTATATTATGAGTTTATGAGTTTTGATGTACCGAAGGAGTTTGGAGTCCCGGATGAGATCGGGGACATGACGAGGAGTCTCGAAATGGTCGAGACGTAAAGATCGATATATTGGACGACTATATTCGGTGTTCGGAAAGGTTCCGAGTGATTCGGGTATTTTTCAGAGTACCGGAGAGTTACGAGAATTCGTCGGGGAGTATATGGGCCTTATTGGGCCATACGGGAATAGAGGAGAGAGGCTGAAAGGAAGGAGGTGCGCAGCCCCCTTCTGGTCCGAATTGGACAAGGGGTGCATCCCCCTTTTCCTTCCTCCTCTCCCCCTCTTTCCTTCTCTCCTACTCCAACAAGGAAGGGGGGGGAGTCCTACTCCCGGTGGGAGGAGGACTCCTCCTGGCGCGCCCCTTCTGGCCGGCCGCACCTTCCCCCTCCCTCCTTTATATACGGGGGCAGGGGGGCACCTCTAGGCACAACAACACAAGTTGATCTACGGATCGTTCCTTAGCCGTGTGCGGTGCCCCCCTCCACCATATTCCACCTCGGTCATATCGTCGCGGAGTTTAGGCGAAGCCCTGCGCCGGTAGAGCATCATCATAGTCACCACGCCGTCGTGCTGACGGAACTCATCCCCGAAGCTTTACTGGATCGGAGCCCGGGGATCGTCATCAAGCTGAACGTGTGCTGAACTCGGAGGTGCCGTACGTTCGGTACTTGGATCAGTCGGATCGTGAAGACGTATGACTACATCAACCGCGTTGTCATAACGCTTCCGCTTACGGTCTACGAGGGTACGTGCACAACACTGTCCCCTCTTGTTGCTATGCCATCACCTTGATCTTGCGTGTGCATACTACGTTCCCCAACAAGTTGCACTTTCATTGTCGCTTTATTGTATGCAATGCAATCGCCATGTAATTGTTTTACTTTATCAATAAGCGGTAGCGATAGTCGTAGTAACAATAGTTGGCGAGACGACAACAATGCCACGATGGAGATCAAGGTGTCGCGCTGGTGACGATGGAGATCATGACGATGCTTAGGTGATGGAGATCATGAGCTCAAGATGATGATGGCCATATCATGTCACATATTTTCATTGCATGTGATGTTTATCTTTTATGCATCTTATTTTTCTTAATACGGCGGTAGCATTATAAGATGATCCCTTACTAAATTTCAAGGTATAAGTGTTCTCCCTGAGTATGCACCGTTGCGACAGTTCTTCGTGCTGAGACACCACGTGATGATCGGGTGTGATAGGCTCTACATTCACATACAACCGGTGCAAGCCAGTTTTGCACACGCAAAATACTTGGGTTAAACTTGACGAGCCTAGCATACGCAGATATGGCCTCGGAACACTGGAGACTGAAAGGTCGAGTGTGAATCCTATAGTAGATATGATCAACATAGTGATGTTCACCATTGAAAACTACTCCATCTCACGTGATGATCGGACATGGTTTAGTTGATTTGGATCACATGATCATTTAGATGACTAGAGGGATGTCTATCTAAGTGGGAGTTCTTAAGTAATATGATTAATTGAACTTAATTTATCGTGAACTTAGTCCTGATGGTATTTTGCAAATTATGTTGTAGATCAATAGCTCGCGTTATAGCTTCCCTATGTTTTTATATGTTCCTAGAGAAAACTAAGTTGAAAGATGATAGTAGCAATGATGCAGACTGGGTCCATGATCTGAGGTTTATCCTCATTGCTACACATAAGAATTATGTCCTTGATGCGCCGCTAGGTGACAAAACTATTGCATGAGCAGATGCGGACGTTATGAACGTTTGGCTAGCTTAGTATGGTGACTACTTGATAGTTTAGTGCACCATGCTTTACGGCTTAGAATCGGGACTTCAAAGACGTTTTGAACGTCATGGACCATATGAGATGTTCCAGGAGTTGAAGTTAATATTTCAAGCAAATACCCGAGTCAAGAGATATGAAGGCTCCAACAAGTTCTATAGCTAAAAGATGGAGGAGAATAGCTCAAGAAGTGAGCATGTGCTCAGATTGTCTGGGTACTACAATCGCTTGAATCAAGTGTGAGTTAATCTTCCAGATAAGATAGTGATTGACAGAGTTCTCTAGTCACCATCACCAAGTTATTGGAACTTTGTGATGAACTATAGTATGCAAGGGATGACGGAAATGATTCCCGAACTCTTCGTGATGCTGAAATCGACGAATGTAGAAATCAAGAAAGAGCATCAAGTGTTGATGATTGACAAGACCACTGGTTTCAAGAAAAGGGCAAAGGGAAAGAAAGGGAACTTCAAGTAGAATGGCAAGGAAGTTGTTACTCCCGTGAAGAAGCCCAAAGCTGGACCAAAGCCTGAAACTGAGTGCTTCTACTGCAAAGGAAATGGTCACTGGAAGCGGAAATGCCCCAAATATTTGGCGGATAAGAAGGATGGCAAAGTGAACAAAGGTATATTTGATATACATATTATTGATGTGTACCTTACTAGTGCTCATAGTAATCCCTGGGTATTTGATACTTGTTCGGTTACTAAGATTAGTAACTCGAAATAGGAGTTGCAGAATAAATAGAGACTAGTTGAGGATGAAGTGACGATGTGTGTTGGAAGTGGTTCTAAGATTGATATGATCATCATCGAGCACTCCCTATACTTTCGGGATTAGTGTTGAACCTAAATAAATGTTATTTGGTGTTTGCGTTGAGCATGAATATGATTATACCATGTTAATTGCAATACGATTATTCATTTAAGACAGAGAATAATTGTTATTCTGTTTACATGAATAAAACCTTCTATGGTCATACACCCAATGTTGATGGTTTATTGAATCTCGATCGTAGTAATACACATATTCATAGCATTGATGCCAAAAGATGCAAAGTTGATAATGATAGTGCAACTTACTTTTGGCACTGCCGTTTGGGTCATATCGGTGTAAAGTGCATGAAGAAACTCCATGCTGATGGACTTTTGGAATCACTTTATTATGAATCATTTGATGCTTGCGAACCGTGCCTTATGAGCAAGATGACTAAAACTCCGTTCTCCGGAACAATGAAACAAGCTAGTGACTTATTGGAAATAATACATACCGATGTATGCGGTCCAATGAGTGTTGATGCTCGTGGCGGGTATCATTATTTTCTGACCTTCACAGATGATTTGAGCAGATATGGGTATATCTACTTAATGAAACACAAGTCTGAAACATTTGAAAAGTTCAAAGAATTTCAGAGTGAAGTGGAGAATCATCATAACAAGAAAATAAAGTTCCTACGATCTGATCATGGAGGAGAATATTTGAGTTATGAGTTTGGCCTTCATTTAAAAAAATGTGGAATAGTTTCAAAGCTCGCGCCACCTGGAACACCACAACCTAATGGTGTGTCCGAACATCATAACCACACTTTATTGGATATGGTGCGATCTATGATGTCTCTTACTGATTTACCACTATTGTTTTGGGGTTATGCATTAGAGACAGCTGCATTCACGTTAAACAGGGCACCATCGAAATCTGTTGAGACGACACCTTATGAACTGTGGTTTGGCAAGAAACCAAAGTTGTCGTTTCTTAAAGTTTGGGACTACGATGCTTATGTGAAAAAGCTTCAACCTGATAAGCTCGAACCCAAATTGGAGAAGTGCATCTTCATAGGATACCCAAAGGAAACTGTTGGGTTCACCTTCTATCACAGATCCGAAGGCAAGATATTCATTGCTAAGAATGGATCCTTTCTAGAGAAGGAGTCTCTCTCGAAAGAAGTGAGTGGGAGGAAAGTAGAGCTTGATGAGGTAATTGTACCTTCTCCCGAATTGGAAAGTAGTTCATCACTGAAATCAGTTCCAGTGATTCCTACACCAATTAGTGAGGAAGCTAATGATGATGATCATGAAACTTCAGATCAAGTTACTATCGAACCTCGTAGGTCAACCAGAGTACGATCCGCACCAGAGTAGTACGGTAATCATATTCTAGAAGTCATGTTACTAGACCATGATGAACCTACAAACTATGAGGAAGCGATGATGAGCCCAGATTCCGCGAAATGGCTAGAGGCCATGAAATCTGAGATGGGATCCATGTATGAGAACAAAGTGTAGACTTTGGTGGACTTACCCGATGATCGGCAAGCCATATTAAATAAATGGATCTTCAAGAGGAAGACGAACACTGATAGTGGTGTTACTATCTACAAAGCTCGACTTGTTGCAAAAAGTTTTTCAACAAGTTTAAGGTGTTGAGTACAATGAGATTTTATCAACTGTAGTGATGCTTAAATCTGTCCGAATCATGTTAGCAGTTTCCATATTTTATGAAATCTGGCAAATGGATGTCAAAACTGCGTTGCTTAAATGGATATTTCTTAAAGAAGAGTTGTATATGATGCAACCAGAAGGTTTTGTCGATCCAAAGGGTGCTAACAAAGTGTGCAAGCTCGAGCGATCCATTTATGGACTCGTGCAAGCCTCTCGGAGTTGGAATAAACGCTTTGATAGTGTGATCAAAGCATATGGTTTTATACAAACTTTTGGAGAAGCCTGTATTTACAAGGAAGTGAGTGGGAGCTCTGTAGAATTTCTAATATTATATGTGGATGACATATTGTTGATTGGAAATGATATAGAATTTCTGGATAGCATAAAGGGATACCTGAATAAAAGTTTTTCTATGAAAGACCTCGGAGAAGTTGCTTACATATTGGGCATCAAGATCTATAGAGATAGATCAAGACGCTTAATTGGACTTTCACAAAGCACATACCTTGATAAAGTTTTGAAAGAGTTCAAAATGGATCAGTCAAAGAAGAAGTTCTTGCATGTATTACAAGGTGTAAAGTTGAGTAAGACTCAAAGCCCGACCATGCCACAGTCATAGGATTTATAAAGTATGCTGTGATATGTACCAGACCTATTGTGTACATTGCCATGAGTTTGGCAAGGGGGTATGAGGGAGTCCTGGATTAGGGGGTGTCCGGATAGCCGGACTACCATCATCAGCCGAACTATCATCGGCCAGACTATCATCATCGACCGGACTCCAAGACTATGAAGATACAAGATTGAAGACTTCGTCCCGTGTTCGGATGGGACTTTCCTTGGCGTGGAAGGCAAGCTTGGCGATACGGATACGTAGATCTCCTACCATTGTAACCGACTCTATGTAACCCTAGCCCTCTCTGGTGTCTATATAAACCGGATGGCTCTAGTCCGTAGGACACAACAACAACCATTACAATCATACCATAGGCTAGCTTCTAGGGTTTAGCCTCCTTGATCTTGTGGTAGATCCACTCTTGTAAACATCCACAATATCAATATCAATCAAGCAGGACATAGGGTTTTACCTCCATCAAGAGGGCCCGAACCTGGGTAAAACATTGTGTCCCTTGTCTCCTGTTACCATCCGCCTAGACGCACAGTTCGGGACCCCCTACCCGAGATCCGCCGGTTTTGACACCGACATTGGTGCTTTCATTGAGAGTTCCTCTGTGTCGTCACCGATAGGCTTGATGGCCTCTTCAATCGACAACGACGCAGTCCTGGGTGAGACTATTTTCCCCGGACAGATCTTCGTATTCGGCGGCTTCGCACTGCGGGCCAACTCACTTGGCCATCTGGAGCAGATCGAAAGCTACGCCCCTGGCCGTCAGGTCAGGTTTGGAAGCCTAAACTTCACGGCCGATATCCGCGGGGACTTGATCTTCGATGGATCAGAGCCACAGCCGAGCGTGCCGCACTGTCACGATGGGCACGACCTAACTCTGCCGCCGGACAGCACCTTGGAGGCCGCACACGAATCCGCTCCGACCCATAGTTCGGAGCCGATCGCTCAGATCGAGGACAGATGGCTGGACACCGCCTAGGGAGCTGCAACTTCTACGGCGATGGAGCCGAACACTTACCTTGTCCCGCATAAAGCTCATGACTTCGAGGTGCCGGACTCTCTGCCGGACTCCAAACCTCCTGCGCCCCTGCCAGTCAAATCCGATTGGGCGCCGATCATGGAATTCACCGCTGCGGACACCTTTCAGCACTCACCCTTCGGGGATATCTTAAATTTGCTGAAGCATCTCTCACTATCCGAAGAGCCCTGGCTGAACTACGGCCAGGATGGTCGGGACGCGGACAATGAAGAAATTCAGAGCCCACCCACCACCCACTTCGTAGCCACCGTCGACGATCTAACCGACGTGCTAAACTACGACTCCGAAGACATCAACGGTATGGACGACAATGCCAGAGACGATCAAGAACCAGCGCCTACAGGGCACTGGAAGGCCACCTCATCATATGACATACATATGGTGGACACCCCAAAGGGAAGCGATACCGAGGAACAACGGGATGCGGCAGAGGATAATCCCGCCGATAAACAACCAAAACGGCGACATAGACGCCGCCCTATGTCCCGCCTCGATCAAAGCAGCACTCCTAACGACCCAGCGATAGAGCAGGGCAAACCAGCGGACGACGAAGAAACAACCAAGCAACCATCCGAACAGGACGAACCGGATAATCAACCCCTTCACTGAGCAATCAACAGTCCGGACACACCACCGGAGCATAAGAACCTTCACAAAAGACTCGTCGCCACTGCAAGAAGTTTGAAGAAGGAAAAACGGAAGCTCAAAACAGCGGAAGACATCCTCAGAATGAAGTGGAGCAAAATACTCAAGACCGCAGACAAATATGGCAATGGCCATCAAACAAAGAGCTACCCGAAGCGCAAGCTGCTGCCAGAATTCGACGAGGAAGCCATAGAGCCCTCACAGTCAAAAAATAAAGAGGCCGCCTGGCCGGATATACGGCCAGATGACAGGCCAAAAGCGACAAGCGGCGCCGCACACAAGCCGACCTATGATCCTGGGAAAACGGATGGCCCAACTAGGTCCATCTACGGGCCAAAAAAGAGGGCCCCAGGAAGTAACACAACACGACAAGTGTTCGAAGACAACGGCACACCCAAATATAGGGGTGCCGCACACCCGCTATGTTTTACCGATGAGGTGCTGGATCATGAATTTCCAGCAGGGTTCAAACCCATAAACATAGAGGCATACGACGGCACAACAGACCCAGGAGTCTGGATAGAAGATTACATACTACACATACACATGGCTAGAGGAGATGATCTCCACGCCATAAAATACCTACCCCTCAAGCTCAAAGGGCCAGCTCGGCATTGGCTCAAAAGCCTCCCAGAAAACACCGTTGGAAGTTGGGAAGAGCTTGAGGATGCATTTAGAGCAAATTTTCAAGGGACTTATGTCCGCCCTCCGGATGCAGACGATCTGAGTCATATAACCCAACAGCCCGGAGAGTCAGCGCGCAAATTCTGGAACAGGTTCCTTACCAAAAAGAACCAAATAGTCGACTGTCCGGACACGGAAGCCTTAGCAGCTTTTAAACACAACGTCCGAGACGAATGTCTCGCCAGACACCTCGGCCAAGAGAAACCAAGAACAATGGCCGCGCTAACAAGCCTCATGACGCGCTTTTGCGCAGGAGAAGACAGCTGGCTAGCAAGATGCAGCACCAGCGACCCGAGTACATCCGAGATCAGAGATGGAAACAGAAAATCACGGCGCAGGAAAGATCAGTGCCGGAATAAAGAAAAAAGCCCAAAGGGCACGGCGGTCAACGCCGGATTCAAAAGCTCGCGGCCAAACAATAAAACACTGCCTCTTAAGGACAACAGTGACGAGCCATCAAATTTAAACAAAATTTTAGATCGGATATGTCAAATCCACAGTACCTCCGGAAGGCCTGCAAACCATACCAACCGAAATTGTTGGGTTTTTAAGCAGTCCGGCAGACTCAACGCCGGACACAAGGGGCTCGATGCGCCAAGCGAGGACGATGACGAACCCCACCAGCAGAGCACCGGAAGTCAAAAGACTTTCCCACAAGAAGTCAAAACAGTAAACTCACTTCATGTGATAGTACGGAAAACCAACACGGCACTCGCTAAGACAAGTGTCGCACGGTGCACCCCAGCAGAACACCGAGATTGGATGTCAAAACCAATCACTTTTGACCATCTGGATTAGCCCAGAAGTATCCGGAACGCAGGATAGACTGCCCTGATATCGGATCCCATAATAAACAGACTGCAATTCACGCGTTTTGATGGACGGCGGTAGTGACTTAAACCTGCTATATCCGGACACAATCCGCAAGTCGGGATAAACCCCACTACAATTCGGCATAGACGCACTTCCTTCAAAGGAGTGGCGCCAGGCCCTTACGCCAGGTGCACAGGTCCATTATTACTAGAAGTTGTGTTCGGATCACCTGACAACTTCCGACGAGAAAAGCTAACCTTTCATGTCGCCCCATTTAAAAGTAGCTATCAAGCATCACTGGGACGGGAAGCTTTCGTCCGCTTCAATGCAATACCACATTACGCGTCTCTTACGCTTAAAATGCCCGGTCCACGTGGCATCATTTCATTAAAAGGTCGCTTGAGACCCCGGACACGGCTGGACGAGTCCGGAATGAATAAGCTAGGGGCTACCTAGACGCACACCCCTTCACAAGGGTTTGTACATATAAGCCATAATGAGCTAGCAGAGGCTCAGCTTTATTAATCTATATTTCAATTTTTTTATGCACTTTCTCGCACGATTTCTTTTCCAACTAAGTTCCTCTCTTTTTACAGATGAACAGCGTGCACACCCGTCCAGGATACGGCACAACGGAGACACAGGCGCAGACGTGCAGTAGGGACCCGTTGCAAGGACTCTTTTCAGACTAAGACCCTACGTAAACCTTTCTTACTGTCTCTTGTTGCTATATTCCCCTGGTTTCTCATTATAACCAGAGTGGAGACTGGCGTTTTGGCATCGGCCGCGCCAGAAGAACCTGCCCGTACCTGGACACAAGGGGCTTAGGGCATTGTTTTGCCCGCTATTGTAAAGACCGAACACCTTCGGGAGTGTTCGGCGTCTCGAGTTAGGCCTTATATGCATCAGCTCCGAATCATGTCTTTGGTCAAATGTTGGGTTTGCCCGGCTCCTGTGTTTTGCTGCCTTACGTTCCGTATCATCGGCTAACGCGGCACCAGGAGAACTACTGCGATTGTGCCCCAGTTCGGCTGGGCGAGCACCTCAGTAGAGAAAGCCGAAAATTGACTGTCATGATACAGCGAGAGACTGGTCAACCACTCGATCGACCATGGGAATGTTTAGAATTCCTCCGCTTAGACAAAGGGCCGTTTCCCGGTTAGGCACATACGCGCCCCAAATTCGGAGAGCGCGGTGCCCCCAGGGGCTATGTCGTAGCCCCACCCTCGAACTCCATGGCTAAGTGAAAGTGATAAAGCATTATAGTCCGGTTGCCTCGTTTGCTACGCTACCACCTCCTTTACAGGACCAAGACGTCGGATTAAGTGTGAAAACGCGCTATTTTTTGCAAACACCCCCGCACCTTGTGCGTGGGGGCTGAAGCCGACGACTGCCATCTTTCAGGTTATACACACGTATACATGAACGGCCGAATAGGAGCTATTCTATTACTTGAACGCACAAGTATAAAAGGCGCTTACATCATAAATAGTGTTTTACATCATAAAAATATTCAATCGAACGTAACGTTTTTTGAGCACTGCGACTCTATTACATGAGCACCACGCAGCACTTCGCCAAAATAGTGCTCGGCGGGTAACCGGTTATCATCCGAACCCGGGGTCGCAACAGCGGTGGCATCCATCTCTGTCCAATGTGTCTTCACACGAGCGAGTGCCATCCGCGCACCCTCTATGCAGGCCGACCGCTTCATCGCCTTGATATGCGGCACCGCCCCAAGAAATTGCTGCAATAAGCCAAAGTAACTCTTCGGCTCGGGCCTATCCGGCCGGACATGGGTCACTATATCCTTCATAGCAAGCCCGGACAACCTATTTAGCTCAGCCCACTCGGCCAAACAGTTGGTCAGCGGAAGTGAACGCTCCGGACTCTGGAATTGAGACCAAACCAGCTCTTCCGTCTTGTGATCCTTCTGGCTTCGAAAATGCACAACGGCATCCGCCGCACTCGCTGCTAAGTCCATATAAGGGTCCTCTGGACCCCACAGTTGGCCTAGCTGAGCATACTTTGGATCCGTGAACCTTCGGCGCAGCAGAAAAGGCTTGCCAGCTACAATTTCTCCGGCCTGGCGCAGCTCTTCCTTTATAGCCCGCATTGCAGAGCGGGCATCCTTGGCTTCGGCGGTGGCCTTCTCCAGGTCTTCTTGCCCCGCTAGGCGCTCCTTCCCAAGAGCCTCATTGCGGTCGGTAGCATCTTTTAACTTCACGGCCATTTCGGCCATCTCTCCCCTGCTATGGCAGTGTGCGGCCCTTTCTGCCGCTAACTCCTCGGCCGCCCTCGAGGCTGCCGCACTACTCCTTCTGGCCTGCTCCTTGGCTTGAGCAAGTTCGGCCCGAAGGCTCTTCACAGCAGCGGCACTATCTGCATTTCACGCACATATTGTAAGGAGCTGGCTTCGGCCCCCATACCAAGTGACCGCACAGAAACACTTACCTTGCGACTCATCAAGTCGCTTGTTGACCAGCGTGATGTCCGCATCCGCAACAGCGAGTTGCCGCTTTAGTTCAGCAACTCCATCAGTCCGGCTGGCCCCCGGATGACCCGCCACCTGCATCGGCACGGCGGAAATTTAAACCTGCGATTTTGATCCTCGGCACGCTGTCGATTTCGACAACCTACCGAGTCTCAGGGGCTACTATCTATACAGGGCGCATTCTATATGCTAAACTGTTAAAAGGTGTGTCATTTTTACGCACCTCAAACCCCGCCAGCAAACTCCTGATGGCATTATGAAACCCGCCTTCGGCAGACGAAACCCTTTCAATCACCATGCTCATCAATGCATGGTGATCTTCTGAGATAGACGCCTTCTCAAGCAGATCCTTCAGCCGTACACCAGTTGGCGCCGAACTATCCGGCTTTGCTAAACCCGGGGGCTCCCTCCGTGACGACACTTCAGGCTCGTCCGCCCTATCCGACGGCGTCCCGGACGGAGGCGTCTCGCTCTCCATCATCTCCGGACGAAGGTCCCCCGAAGACGAGCTCATTTGCGAAGGACGGAGATCCGAACTACAAGGTAAAAACTTTAGTTATCCTCAGAAGCACAAATCGGGATGTCCCTTATTATAAAACTCCTTTCTTTCTACTTACGACTCGTTGGAGGGCTGACTCTTTAAGGGAGATTGTGCGGCCGGGGCCTCCCCGGGCGCAGGACCCTCTGGCGAAGATTTCTTCCCCCGTTTAGGGGCTTTTGCCCCCGGGTCCTCGGAGGCAGTCCTCTTCTCCCCTTGGAGGGAGGGATTCTTGATCCCCCCTCTTTCAAGAGCCTCCTTAGGCGAGGCAGTAGCTTTCCTGCTTTCCCCTTCGCCTTCCTCTGGAGGCGCAACCTCAAGCATCCGAACCAGCACGGAATCCGACGTGGTCTCGGGGAGGGGGGCCGGACACCATATCAATTTTGCTTCCGCTATCCACTCCTGTTTAGAAGGAAGTTGGTCATAAGGCGAATTATCGAAAGGCAAACAAACGGTATGTCCGGACTTGGAACTACTTACTTGAGTATCCGGGCGATTGCAGCTTAGGCCAGCATCCTCGGTCAATTCCGGATGTGCCTCTTGCGATTCGAAGAATAATTTGTACATCTCCAGGGGTGTCATACCCAAGAAGTATTGAAGAATCCGAGGGCCCTCCGGATTGAACTCCCACAGCCGGAGAGGGCAGCGTTTGCAGGGCGGGAGACGCCTAATCAGCATAACCTGCATTACCACCACCATATCGACCTCCCTCGTTTGGAGATCTCGAATCCGGCCCTGCAGTAGGGGCACGTACTTTGACGGCCCCCAATTGAGCCCTTGGTTGACCCACGACATCAACCGTCATGGAGGTCCCGGGCGGAATAAGGGCGGCGGCTTTTGTCTGCGGCCCCTCGGAACGGTAATATAGAACCACTCTTGCTGCCACGGGCCGAGCTCCTCTTGGAAGGAGCCAGCGGGCCACGGGGCATCGGCCCTCCTACTTATGGCTGCCCCGCCGCACTCCGCTTGACGCCCCCCGATCATCTTCGGCGCCACATTGAAGGTCTTCAGCCACATGCCGAAGTGAGGGCTGACGCGGAGGAAGGCTTCGCAGACAACAATAAATGCAGAAATATGGAGGATGGACTCCGGAGCCAAATCGTGGAATTCCAACCCATAGTAAAACATGAGCCCTCTCACAAAAGGATCCATCGGGAAGCCTAAACCCCGACAGAGGTGGGATACAAAAACGACATACTCGCCGGGCTCGGGGGTGGGGATGGCCTGCCCTTCGGCGGGCAACCTGTGCGAAATCTCATAAGCCAGGTACTTGGCCTCCCGCAGCTTTAGCACGTCCTCCTCCGTGACGGAGGAGGGCATCCACCGGCCCTGGAGGTCGGAACCGGACATCATTAAAGGTCCGAAGCGCTCGAATCTGGAGCTCTAGGTGCTGGAACTTGGAGCAGGGAGAGGATTCGAGGGAGGATTGAAGAAAAGAAACGAGCCTTGGTCCCGTTATAAAGAGGGAGAATATCAAGAGCCGTCTCCGTGACCGTTTGGGACTCGCCTTCGATAGAGGGGGCGGGGTGACGGGTGCGGTTGGGTTACGCACGTCCGTATTGATGAGAATCCCGGATTAAGGGGGAACACGATCTCTGCTTCGACAAGACATGCCAAGGAAACCGCTTCGCTAAATGCGCTGAGGTGGTAGAGTAAAAAACGATTCAAGTAATGGCTTGGTAGTGGCGTGATGTCATGCCGCAAAAAACGTCAGCAGATTGAACTTGTGTATATATTATTCTCTCTACGGTGGAATGTGGAATTTATTTTGCAGAGCCGGACACTATCCTGGTGTTCACAATCTTCTATCATTCGGAGGAGGAACCCGCCTTGCAATGCCAAGCAATATACGCGCCAGACTTATCGTCATTGAAGCCTGGTTCAGGGGCTACTGAGGGAGTCCTGGATTAGGGGGTGTCCGGATAGCCGGACTACCATCATCAGCCGAACTATCATCGGCCGGACTATCATCATCGACCGGACTCCAAGACTATGAAGATACAAGATTGAAGACTTTGTCCCGTGTCCAGATGGGACTTTCCTTGGCGTGGAAGGCAAGCTTGGCGATACGGATACGTAGATCTCCTACCATTGTAACCGACTCTATGTAACCCTAGCCCTCTCCGGTGTCTATATAAACCGGATGGCTCTAGTCCGTAGGACACAACAACAACCGTTACAATCATACCATAGGCTAGCTTCTAGGGTTTAGCCTCCTTGATCTCGTGGTAGATCCACTCTTGTAAACATCCACAATATCAATATCAATCAAGCAGGACGTAGGGTTTTACCTCCATCAAGAGGGCCCGAACCTGGGTAAAACATCATGTCCCTTGTCTCATGTTACCATCCGCCTAGACGCACAGTTCGGGACCCCCTACCCGAGATCCGCCGGTTTTGAAACCGACAGGGTACAATAGTGATCTAAGAGTAGATCATTGGACAGCGGTCAAAATTATCCTTAGTGAGGACTAAGGAAATGTTTCTCGGTGATGGGGGTGATAAAGAGTTCGTCGTAAAGAGTTACGTCGATGCAAGATTTTACACCGACCCAGATGACTCTAAGTCTCAATCTGGATACACATTGAAAGTGGGAGCAATTAACTAGAGTAGCTCCACGCAGAGCATTGTAGACATAGAATATTTGCAAAATACATACGTCTCTGATTGTGACAAACCCGTTGACTAAAATTCTCTCACGAGCAAAACATGATCACACCTTAGTACTCTTTGGGTGCTAATCACATAGCGATGTGAACTAGATTATTGACTCCAGTAAACCCTTTGGGTGTTGGTCACATGGCGATGTGAACTATTGATGTTAATCACATACATATGTGAACTATTGGTGTTAAATCACATGGCGATGTGAACTAGATTATTGACTCTAGTGCAAGTGGGAGACTGAAGGAAATATGCCCTAATAAAATTATTATTTATTTCCTTATTTCATGATAAATGTTTATTATTCATGCTAGAATTGTATTAACCGGAAACTTAGTACATGTGTGAATACATAGACAAAACATATAGTCCCTAGTAGGCCTCTACTTGACTAGCTCGTTAATCAAAGATGGTTATGTTTCCTAACCATAGACATGTGTTGTCATTTGATGAACGGGATCACATCATTAGGAGAATGATGTGATGGACATGACCCATCCATTAGCTTAGCATTAGGATCGTGTCAATTTCATTCCTACTTGCTTTCTTCATGACTTATACAAGTTCCTCAGACTATGAGATTATGCAACTCCCGAATACTGGAGGAACACTTTGTGTGCTACCAAACGTCACAACGTAAATGGGTGATTATAAAGGTGCTCTACACGTGTCTCCGAAGGTGTTTGTTGGGTTGGCATAGATCGAGATTAGGATTTGTCACTCCGTTTTTCGAAGAGGTATCTCTGGGCCCTCTCGATAATGCTCATCACTATAAGCCTTGCAAGCATTGTAACTAATGAGTTAGTTGCGGGATGAAGTATTACAGAATGAGTAAAGAGACTTGCCGGTGACGAGATTGAACTAGGTATGATGATACCGACGATCGAATCTCGGGCAAGTAACATATCGACGACAAAAGGAACAACATATGTTGTTATACGGTTTAACCGATAAAGATCTTCGTAGAATATGTAGGAACCAATATGAGCATCCAGGTTCCGCTATTGGTTATTGACTGGAGACGTGACTCGGTCATGTCTACATAGTTCTCGAACCCCTAGGGTCTGCACGCTTAACGTTCGATGATGATTGGTATTATGAGTTTATGTGATATGATGTACCGAAGGTTGTTCGGAGTCTCGGATATGATCACGGACATGATGAGGAGTCTCGCAATGGTCGAGACATAAAGATTGATATATTGGACGGCTATGTTCGGACACCGGGAGTGTTCCGAAGAAGTTTCGGATAAAACCGGAGTGCCGGAGGGTTATCGGAACCCCCGGGGGAACTATTGGGCCTCGATGGGCCTTAGTGGAGAGAGAGAGGGGCGGCCAGGGCAGGCCGCGTGCCCCCTCCCCCTTGAGTCCAAATATGACAAGGAAGGGGGGGGGCGCCCCCCTTTCCTTCCCCCTCTCCCTCTCCTTCCTTCCCCCTCTCTCCCTTTAGGTGGAAACCTACTAGGACTTGGAGTCCTAGTAGGAATCCCCTCTTGGGGGCGCGACCTAGGGGGCTAGCCGGCCTCCCCCTTGCTCCTTATATACGGGGGCAGGGGGCACCCCAATGACACACAAGTTGATTGTTTAGCCGTGTGCGGTGCCCCCCCTCCACAGATTTCCACCTCGGTCATATCGTCGTAGTGCTTAGGCGAAGCTCTGCGCTGGTAACTTCATCGTTACCGTCACCACACCATCATGCTGACGAAACTCTCCCACGACCTCAGCTGGATCTAGAGTTCGTGGGACGTCACCGAGCTGGACGTGTGCAGATCGCGGAGGTGCCTACCTTCGGTGCTAGGATCGGTCAAATCATGAAGACGTATGACTACATCAACCGCATTGTCATAATGCTTCGCTTCCGGTCTACGAGGTTACGCAGACAACACTCTCCCCTCTCGTTGCTATGCATCACCTAGATAGATCTTGCGTGATCGTAGGATTTTTTTTGAAATTACTGCGTTCCCCAACACGGAGCTCATTCATTATGGTGTAAAGCTCCGGGCAAGCGTTCGGGTCTCCAATTAGGTTGTGTAGATCGCCCCGAGCAATTTGTACGGGTTCTAGTGACCGCCCCCAAGGGTTGCCAAAGTGTACGGGTTCGATGACCGCCCCCAAGGGTTGCCATTTGAACGGGTTCAGTTACTGCCCTCAAGGGTCCCTTAGTGGAATCACTGCATCTTGCATTGTGCGAGGGCGTGAGGAGATTACGGTGACCCTAGTGGCTTCTTGGGGAGCATTGTACCTCCACACCGCTCCAAACAGAGATTAGCATCTGCAAGGGTGGGAACTTCGGGATACATCATCGTCTTTGCATTCCTCGGTTATCTCTTACCCGAGCCCTTTACTTTATGCACTTTACTTTGTGATAGCCATAGCATGACATGTTATATATCTTGCTATCACTTAGTTGTTTATCTTGCTTAGCATAAGTTGTTGGTGCACATAGGTGAGCCTAGTTGATGTAGGTTTTGTTCTTGACAAATTAAACACTCGTTTTATTCTGCATTTGTTCAAGCCTAAACCGTAATTATTTTAAAGCGCCTATTCACCCCCTCTAGACGACATCCACGATCTTTCACCTCCGACTGTGTGTCATTAGTTAATTATCTCGTTGGCAATTATATGGGCAGGTGCAGTCCAATTGTTCACGATATAAAGAAGATGATGATGGAGTTTGAAAAAGTGGACATTTTGCATGAGAAGCGAGAAAGTTTCTAGGAGTCACATAATTTAGCGAGATTTTCTGTTACCTTAGACTCGAGGTGCAATCTGTGGCTGTTAAATCCCCCAGACTTTATGTATTTGCCACTTTCAGTTTCAGTCGAATAAAGCATGGCAACACCCCTAAAAAAATATCATAGCCATCGATGGTAAGGCAAACCCTATTCTACACACGTGGCGAAAAATATGGGCCAAGTCACACAATGCGTGCAAGGATGGGCCGACCCATTTGGTGGCTATGATCAGTTTTCTTTTGGTGCTGGCTTTCTATGGTTTTGTGTTTTTCAGCGTGGACCGTTCTTCTTTGCTGTTCACTTCCTTTTTTCATGTTATTTTTTCTTCACTTTTTGAATTCATGCATATTTTAAATTCATGAATAATTTTGAAATTTATGAACAGTTGTTTAAAATTGATGTTTAAATTCATGAACGAATGTTCTATTAATTCTTTTAATAAGATGAGCACTATTCTGTGATATATAAATACACTTTTTATAGTATATGCTCTTTTTATAGTATATATATTTTAACCGACTTTAAATAATTTGTCTTGTAAAATCTTTCGAGAAAGAACAACCTTTTACTTTTCAGTAGGAGCACCCAATTTGTGTCTTACCTGCAAGAGTTGTCGGTTTTCTGGGAACGAGGAAGGGTTACAGGCTACCTAGGCCAGTCTGTGTGTGAGTTTGTAGACGATTTGCTCGATAGGATGACTCTAATGGACCTTGAGCCGTCCAAATATCCAAAAGCAGCGGGACGTCACCCGGAGATATGAAGTTGAACGTTGATGATGCATTTGCAAGACTGCATATAGGGGAGGGAAACAAGGTTCTATTAGGCTTGCAGGGCTGCTGCTCTTTGAAAGACGAGTTGTGGGGGTGGTCTGACAGGACAAACATTGTGTGATATCAAGGCGCATCAGTGGTGGTGTTCGATGGACTGACTGACCTGTAAACATTAGAACATTAGAGGCATATGCGTGCAGAGAAGTGTTCGCTATGAGTGAAGATCTTCGGTTGGACAAGCTCTATGTCTCATCCGACCATCCGACAGTCATACAGGAGCTCGACATGGCGAAGAACTTTGCACTACGGTGGTCATTGCATGGTCCTAAGGGAGACCAAGACTCGCATAACTTCTTTCCTGGCATGTCGTTTTTGCCATTAAGAGGGTAGCAGAAACGGAGAAGCTCGTAGGCAAGCAAAGATGGCTTCCTCCCTTGATGTTGGTCGCCATCTATGGTTATATGCAGCCCCAGGACATTTGTGCATCCCTTTAAAAACATTGCCACATGAAATAAAGCTACGCTGTTTATCTCGAAAGGAAACAAAAAGAAGCAAAGCTTGATTCTCGAAGCACTCGACCGGCGATATGCATGCGACTAGGCGCAAACGGACTTGGATCCTCTAACATGGAGGGAAGTCACCTAAGCTTCAGTGCAAACTAGTGTAAAAAGAGAAGGAAAGTCACGGGTACTATAGTGAACACTGTATTTATCTACTGTAGCAGGTACTTACATAGTTACTGTTGATATAAATAAATATAAAATAGATTTGTAATCTGCAAATTAATTCAAGTTATTTTAAGCTTAACCATATGGATGTGAAGGAGGAAAATCACGGAACTGTAGCTTAGCTGACTTCCGGCGTAAACATCCAGAACCAGAACAGGTGATTTCCGATTGCCAGCTCGAGATTTTTGAGAGAAGCACAAGCACGATATGGTTCGCGTGGTCTCCTGAGTTACTTGTGCTTGTGGTTGTCGACAACATCGGCCGCAAACCAAGGGCAGTTTGCTTGTACGCTTGCACGAACTGCGCATATTCGACTGGCTGGTTCCACTTCCACAGCTCCTCGCCTTTGTTATCGCTCAGCCGTGTTTTCAATCTTGTGCTGCCCGATACAGCCAGGCACGAATCTGCTAATGACACAGCATCCGAAACCTGCAGAAATAACTGAAAAAAAACATGCGGGCGTATCCATGGTGAGGATTGAATGAAGAACACACAGCCTTATACAGTTATACTGCTGGACACGATGCGAGACCAGTAGTAATATTTATATGCACAACGAACAAAAACGATGTGAGATGGATACTCGTACGGATCGCAGTGCCATCATCAGGCCAATAGATTTTACTGCTCACAGCAGGGGCACCACCCGCTGTCCCCTGGCCACTGCGCACGGCACAACCCACAGTGCCTGCCCGCGTAAAGAGGACCACCCAAGCGATTAAACCAAGTAAAAAGGGCCCTGCAGAGTGAGTAGAAAAGGAGGAAAGGGGAAAGCTCCAAGGGAGGAATTTTTCGTGGCCTGCGATTTGGAGCGGGTTAGCCTTAATCATCGTACCGCACGAGAGGGTTTAGCGCGAAGGTAGAGGTGGCTGCTGCCACTTAAGTCGTCGACCGATGCGATGACGACGAGTGGAGCTCGACACCTGGTCCCGTGACCTGACCTGCCTGCCAGGAAGAGCTGAGTTCACTGATGCTAACCATCATGTCGCCGGTAGCAGTCTGAGTATAAAGAAATTCACCTGCTTAAGTTTTACCAGTACATACATGCAGTGTACGTGGGCTCGTTTATAAAATGTGCAAAATGGTTGCACATAGTATTCCGTCTCGTACAAACAATGACACGAGCATGTGCAATCGCTTTTAAAAGAGAATGTAAAGAGCAGGAAAAGCCGCCACGTCCCTGCATAGGAGTACGATTGCTATGGAGATCTGCGCCGGTGGAACACGTATCCCTCCTTTGATTCTCCCTCGAACACAAAACGACAGAAATAGGCTTATCTTGATTTCAACGTTTTCACCGTTGTAGTTATATAAATCAAAGCTACGCGCGCAAGTTTGAAAAGGGATAGTTACGCAAAGTCTCTTTCCAAAGGTGAAAAAAATTGTGGCATGGCATTTCAATACCCGAAAATATAAGGCGTATTAGTTTTTTAAAGGCGTATTTTATTTAAATATCACCAAATATAAACATATAATTAATGTCGATGTATTCCTCTTCAAAGGAACTTATTTGCCATGCCATTTTAAATCAAAATAATTGAAAATCAATAGAGTAATTGTTTACAAAGGCGTTGTCATAATCAAATGAAATATATCTTACATTTGTTTATTTATTTATGGAATAGCCCTTAGGGCATGTTTTTTTTTCGAGAACACGGAAGAGATCTGTGTGCCTGTGTGTTATGAGAAATCAAAGTTCTGTTCGAGAGAGTCGCCTAAAAGCACCACATCAAGCTAGCCAAGCATCCAGCACGCGATCTCACTTAGGACATGTTTCATTGGCTATATTTTTG
>NC_041385.1:543396254-543612459 GCF_002162155.2 Triticum dicoccoides | reverse complement strand
GACACTTTAAAATAATTACGGTTTAGGCTTGAACAAATGCGGAATAAACCTAACGGTTAATTTGTCAAGCACAAAACCTATAATAACTAGGCTCGCCTATGCGCACCAACAACTTATGCTAAGCAAGATAAACAACTAACTGATAGCAAGATATATAACAAGAAGTAAAGTGCATAAGTAAAGGGCTCGTGTAAGAGATAACCGAGGCACGTGGAGACGATGATGTATCCCAAAGTTCACACCCTTGCGAATGCGATCTCCGTTTGGAGCGGTGTGAAGGCACAATGCTCCCCAAGAAACCACTAGGGCCACCATAATCTCTTCACGCCCTCGCCACAATGCAAGATGCTGTGATTCCACTAAGGGACCCTTGAGGGCGGTCACCGAACGCGTACAAATGGCAACCCTTGGGGGTGGTCACCGAACCCATACACTTTGGCAACCCTTGGGGGCGGTCACCGGTACCCGTCAAATTGCTCGGGGCAATTTCCACAACCTAATTAGAGACCCCAATGCTTGCCCGGAGCTTTACACCACAATGATTGAGCTCTGAACACCACCAACCGTCTAGGGCATCCAAGCACCCAAGAGGAACAAGCTCAAGGGTACCAAGCACCCAAGAGTAATAAGCTTCTCAACTTGTAACTTCCACGTATCATCATGGAGAACTCAAACCGATGCAACTAATGCAATGGCAAGGGCACATGGAGTGCCCAAGTCCCTCACTCTCAAATCCCACCAAAGCAACAAATGCTAGGGAGGAAAATGAGAGGAAGAACGAAGAAGAGAACACGAAGAACTCCAAGATCTAGATCCAAGGGGTTCCCCTCACACAGAGGAGAAAGTGGTTGGTAGAAATGTGGATCTAGATCTCCTCTCCCCCCCACCCCCAAAACTAGCAAGAATCAATGGAGGGATTGAGAGATAGCAAGCTCGAAGAAGGTCAACAATGGGGGAAGAACACAAGTTAAAGGATAAGGCTCAATGGGGAAGAAGACCCCCTTTTATAGGAGGGGAAAAATCCAACCATTATCCCCATTCTTAGCCCGCAGCGAGCGGTACTATGAAAGGATCGAGAAGAGGTGTCTAGAGGGGGGGGGGGTGATTAATCCCCCAACAAGTAAAGGTAGCAGTTTTTAAGTTTTTCAAGTTGAGGTTAGAAATTAGCACAATTTCAAACATTCACAATAAATTTCAAGCAAGCATGGCAAGAGTATATGAGCAGCGAAAAGTAAAGCATGCAACTTCCAAGTGACACCTAAGAAAGTAAAGGGATGGGATTGGAGTGTGCAAACGCAATTGGAGACACGGAGATTTTTGGCGTGGTTCCGATAGGTGGTGCTATCGTACATCAACGTTGGTGGAGACTTCAACCCATAAAGGGTAACGGTTACGCGAGTCCACGGAAGGCTCCACCCATGAAGGGTCCATGAAGAAGCAACCTTGTCTATCCCACCATCGCCATCACCTATGAAGGACTTGGGTAGATCTTCACAAAGTAGGCGATCTCTTTGCCCTTACAAACTCCTTGGTTCAACTCCACAATCTTGGCGGAGGCTCCCAAGTGACACCTAACAAATCTAGGAGACACCACTCTCCAAAAGGTAATAGAAGGTGTGTTGATGATGAACTCCTTGCTCTTGTGCTTCAAATGATAGTTTCCCCAACACTCAAATCCCTCTCACAAATTTGGATATGGTGGAAAGATGATTTGAGTGGAAAGCAACTTGGGGAAGGCTAGAGATCAAGATTCTTGTGGTTGGATTGGAATGTCTTGGCCTCAACACTTGAGTAGGTGGTTCTCTCTTAGAAAATGAGTAGTGGAAGTGTATGCACGTTCTGATGGCTCTCTCACAAATGGAGAAGGGGGTGGAGGGGTATATATAGCCTCCACACAAAATCAAACCGTTACACACAATTTACCAAACTCGATGGGACCGAATAGTGAAACTCGGTCAGACTGATCTGGTTTAAAATGTGAATGTTAGAGTTTTCGGTGGGACCGCCAAGGTCAACTCGATGGGACCGATGTGCTAGGGTTAGGGCAAAACCTCATCTTGGTGAGACCGATTGCATGAACTCGGTGAGACCGATTTCAGCAATAAGCAAACAGAGACTTGGTCAAGCAAACTCGGTGGGACCGATCGCTCATTTCGGTGAGACCGAAATGTTACGAAAAGTAAACAGAGAGTTTGCATTGCCAACTCAGTAGGACCGATCGCTCATCTCGGTTAGACCAAAATGTTACAAAGGGAAACAAAGAGTTTGCAATCCCATCTCGGTGAGACCGAGATCCCAATCGATGAGACCGAACTGATTAGGGTTTCTGGCAGTGGCTATGTCAAGTGAACTCGGTGGCGCCGGATAGATCAAATCGGTGGGGCCGAGTTTGACTTTAGGTTTAGGACATATGTGGAAATGAGAAAATGGTTGAGGGTTTTGGATCATATCACTAAGCACTTTGAGCAAGCAAGCCATTAAGCAATATCTCATCCCCTTTTAATAGTATTTGCTTTTCCTATGGACTCAATATGATCTTGGATCACTAAAATGAATATGTAGAGTCTTGGGCTTTTGCGAATGTTTGTCCTTAGCATCTTGAAGGGGTTCCACATCCTCTTATCCTGCAACTCCATTGTTGAACTCATCTGAAACATACTAGATAGAAGTATTAGTCCAACAAGAGATATGTTGACATTAATTACCTAAATCACCCAGGGAACACTTGTGCTTTCAATCTCCCCCTTTTTGGTAATTGATGACAACATACATCAAAGCTTTAGATAAAGATATGAAGTATAACATGTAAAGCTTTGGTAGAACATGTAACATGCATTGGCTCCCCCTACATGTATGTAATCATGTGAGGATAGATTATAAAAGTATGTGAATGCATAAACATGTCAGAGCACGCAAAGAGTTACATGTGTCTTGGCTATATACATCAGAGCAAATGATGTGAAATGCAGAAAATGTACCTTCATGTTCATGAGTCCTTCTTGTAAACAATATGTACATCAGCAAGAGATCATCATGCACATGAGTGTGATGCATATACTTACCTTGTGGTCTTGAGCTAACTTTGGAAGAGATGGACCTGAGAAAATAGGGTTAGATAACACAGGAACATCTACTAAACAAAGTAAGAACAGGAAACCACAAGAGTGCCAAGACTGGGATGACATGTAGTGAGTGAGTACTTAGTACTCTATTTGGATATTGACATGTACCCAAAGGATAAAGATATGCAATGAACTCCAAAGATTTTATTCCCTTAGATGTCTTGCTCCCCCTAAATCTTATATTGGATAATGGGAGAAGATAGGGTAATAGGAAATTGGAGCAAAGAAAAAAACAGAGCAAAAGACACAAAGAAACATCTACTACTAACATGTCTTCCCCCTCTTAAAGACATGTGACCTCTCTCGTCTTTGTATACCAAGCATCTGGGAAGATTAAGAAGCCTTTATCTCCCATAGGGTCTCTCTCCCCCTTTGATGTGATTAAGCTTTGATGTGATCTCTCTCTCCCCCTTTGATATCAATTTCTAAGAAGGAGTCAAATAGGTTTGGTCTTTGAATCACATGACAAAGTAGCATGTAGGTGGTGATGCAGGTAGATGATAAGAATCATCGAGTGGAGCTTGATCAGATATGCATGATGCAAATGGCAAAATGTTTCCTCAATAGTGAAAACGGTAACACCGAATCCTTTTCTTTGGTGACACCGAGTTATTTCGGTCTAGCCGATAAGAAAAGATCGGTGAGGCCGAGTTCAATACAGAGAAATTTTTTGTCATCTCAGCTCACTAGGCAATTAGGATCTCAAAAATATTTGCAGGGAATTAATTAAAGGATTTGCAATGAATTAAATGCATGGAATGCAGAAAATAACAGAGAAAAGAAAAGAAATCTAGATGAAGTTTTTTTTGAAAGGGGAACAAGCATGCAAGAGACAAACGCAAGAACATAGAGAAACACTAGAGAACTTCATCTAGAATTGGTCGGCGACAAAGTCACTTATGTTAGAGTATATTGACTTAGGAGTCAAGTGAAGACACTTGATCATAGGTCATACTCATTGTTTAAGCTCAAAATGGGGTTGCCATTTTTCGTTTAAGCATTTTGGTGTATTCACATCTTGTTGAGCTGCTTTGACCCATGTCTTGGGGTAAAGCTTCTCTAAGATGGAATGACATAGCTTGGTGGTGGTGTTGATCTTGATCGTGTAGGTCAACTTGTGTAGGATGCTCAATGTTGATGTAGTCCATCAAGAGTTTGGAGCATTGCTTGCAGTTTGAGTTCATCTTCCTACATGGGTTAGTTTTGCAAGAATGAGCACTTGTGTATCCAAAATGACAATCATGAAGTTTGATACCAAATGAAATTTGATATATAGAAATTGTCAAAGGATATACTGAAAAGATTCATGCTTCCTTGTCTTCATCCACCATATTGTAGAGACTTAGTGATGTAGAGATTGCTTAGGATGTGATTGAGTTTCAATCTCATAGAGTTGGGCTTATCCAAGTACCTACAAGGGTTAGGTAGCATGCAAGAGTACAAGTATATCCAAGACATATGATCATCATCATAAGAGAAATATCAAGGATTAGTCATATGAAGGCTCATGCCTTGCATGCATCTAAATGGAGTTTCTACTACAAGTTTGAGGCATCAATGATGTTCAATTCACCTCTCAAACGGCAAAATACTTTCTCATCAAGTGGTTTGGTGAATATATCCGCCAATTGCTTATCGGTACGAACATGCTTAAGATTGATGTCTCCTTTAGCAACATGATCTCGAATGAAATGATGACGAACTTCAGTATGCTTAGTTCGAGAATGTTGCACGGGATTATGAGTAATATTAATAGCACTCTCATTTTCACAAAGCAATGGAACATGTTTCACATGTATCCCATAATCTTTAAGAGTTTGGTTCTTCCAAAGTAATTGAGCACAACATGAACCAGCAGCAATGTATTCCGCTTCGGCGATGGATAAGGATACCGAGTTTTGTTTCTTGCAGTACCAAGACACAAGAGATCTACCAAGAAATTGACAAGTACCCAAAGTGGACTTTCTATCAACCTTGTCACCGGCATAGTCCGAATCGGAGTAGCTAACAGGATCAAAAGAAGACCTCTTAGGATACCAAATGCCAAAGTTTGGTGTGTGAATTAAGTATCTCACTATCCTTTTCATAGCCTTGAATGACATTCTTTGGGGGCCGCTTGATATCATGCACACATGCACACACTTAGCATAATATCGGGACGGGAAGCACATAGATATAACAATGAACCAATCATAGAGTGGTAAACCTTTTGGTCAACCGGTTCGCCATCCTTTGTCAAGTCAAGATGTCCACTAGTAGGCATGAGTGTACTCATACCTTTGCATTCTTGCATGTTGAACTTCTTGAATAAGTCCTTGGTATACTTTGTTTGAGAAACAAAGGCACCCTCCTTTGTTTGCTTGATTTGCAAACCAAGAAAGAACTTGAGTTCATTCATCATAGACATCTCAAACTTCTCCGACATTAGCCTTCCAAACTTTCACTAAAATGAGGGTTAGTCGAACCAAATATGATATCATCCACATAAATTTGGCACACAAATAATTCACCATTAACCCTTTTAGTAAAAAGTGTAGAATCATTTTTTCCAATCTCAAGGCCTTTTTCAATTAGGAACTCAGTCAAGCATTTATACCACGCTCTAGGAGCTAGTTTAAGACCATAAAGGGCTTTGTGAAGTTCGTATACATGATCGGGTTTCTTGGGATTAACAAAGCTGGGGGGTTGTTTAACATAAACCTCCTCCTCAATTTAACCATTAAGAAAAGCACTTTTAATGTCCATTTGATATAGAGTGATATCATGATGATTGGCATAAGCAAGTAAGATGCGAATGGATTCAAGTGTATCAACGGGGGCATATGCCTCACCATAGTCCATAACTTCGACTTGAGTGTAGCCTTGAGCGACGAGACGGGACTTGTTGCGTACAACTTGTCCATCTTCATCTTGCTTATTCTGAAACATCCATTTTGTTCCAATGACATTGTGCTTCTCATCGGGCTTTTCAACCAATGTACACACTTGGTTCCTCTCGAAATTGTGTAGCTCTTCATGCATGGCGTTCACCCAATCCGGATCATCAAGATCATCTTCAACCTTCATAGGTTCAATACTAGAAATGAATGAGTAATGTTCACAAAAGTTAGCCAAACGGGTTTTAGAGCGAGTAATTCTCCCGGTTTGAATGTCATCACAGATTTGTTCGACGGGATGATCTCTTGAGACTCTTGCTTGAACTTGAGAGCTTTTGTTTGGGTCGGGATGGAACATCCTCTTCATTGTCTTGTTCTTCTTCTTGTCTTTCTTCATTGTCGTTGGTGTTGTTGTTCTCTCATGGAGGTGGAGAAGGAGGTCGACGAGGTTCGTCTTGTTGTACATCCTCGTTTCCATCGTGTTGATGCGTTCCACTTGTGTATGCCTCCAAGTCAACTTGTGGTTCACCTTGGCGTGAAGTTGAGGCTTCCACTTGGATAGACGAGGTACTCTCCTTCACCTCCGTTGGGCGAATCTTGCCAATAGACAAGTCTTGTATTGCTTCTGAAGGATCTTTGTCACCTACATCAATTGGCAATTGCTCTACTTGCGAGCCGTTAGATTCATCAAACTTCACATCTACCGTCTCTTCAACCTTTCGAGTGAAATTGTTATAGGCACGGTATTTGTGAGAGTTTGAGCCATAACCGAGTAGGAAACCTTCATGAGATTTAGGAACAAATTTTGAACGAAGATGCTTATCAAGAATGTAGCACTTTGAGTCGGATACCCGAAAGTATCCAATTTGGGGTTTATTACAGGTGAGAAGCTCATATGTCGTCTTGCCGAGTAGCTTGTGAAGATATAGACGATTCGTTGCATGGCAAGCTGTCTCAACCGCTTCCACCCAAAAGTGTTTCGGCGTCATGTACTCAGCAAGCATCGTTCTTGCCATTTTAATGAGCGCCCGGTTCTTCCTCTCAACAACTCCATTTTTGGGGGCGTGTACGTAGCCGAGAACTCATGTGAAATCCGTTCTTCATCAAGAAAGGTGTCCACATTTGCGTTCTTGAACTCCGTTCCGTTGTCGCTGCGAACCTTCTTGATCTTCACTTCAAATTGATTTTGGGCCTTCCTAGCAAAGTTCTTGAAGATCTTTTGGACATGCGATTTATCATCAAGAAAGAACACCCACGTAAATCTTGAAAGACCATCAACAATGACCAATCCCAATGAGTTACCACCAAGACTCTTGTAGGCATTGGGACCGAAAAGATCCATGTGAAGTAGCTCGAGTGGTCTTCTCATGGTCATGATGTTCTTCACGGGATGACTTCCTCCAACTTGTTTTCCTGCTTGACAAGAACTACAAAGTCTATCCTTGTTAAGTATAACATCTTTAACACCAAGGATATGATCACCTTTAATAAGCTTGTCAAGATTTCGCATGCCCACATGACCTAATCGTCTATGCCACAGCCAGCCTTTAGAAGATTTAGCAATTAAGCAAGTTCTAGGTTGAGCCTTTTTAGTGAAATCAACAATGTATAGATCACCTCTATGTATGCCGGTAAAGACCATATTATGATTATCTCTTCGAAACACTTGGCAATTTACTTCAGTAAATAGGACATTGAAACTGAAATCGGCTAGTCTAGATACAGAAAGTAAAGTATAGCCAAGAGATTCAACGAGCATAACATTTTGTATGGAGCTGTCATGTGCGATGGCCACCTTACCGAGGCCAACCACCTTACCCTTTGAGTTATCACCAAAAGTGACATACTTTCGAGGGCCGTCATTTTCAGCAAGCTCACGAAACATATCCTTGTCTCAGGTCATGTGATCGGTACATCCACTATCAAGAACCCATTCCTTTCCTCCAGCCATGTAGCCGCGAAGGTTAGCCATAATACCAAAGTGTCTCATAGACTCATCAAGATCATAGTCACTATCATCATCCTCATCATAGTATCCATGTTCAACATCATTTTGCGATTGATCATTTCCTAGAGAGAGTGATTCATTAGTTTTGTGATCATGACAATATGCATCTCTATGAATTCTAGTGACTTTGGAGATGATGTTGCTAATGATTCCAACATCTCCTTTGGCACACATAAGGTCAAGAAGCTCAAATAGACAATCACCAAACTTAGGATCATTAGGACTCATCTTATTCAAAGCAATGGACTTGTGAAGAATCTCATCTAAGTTTTTCAAGGAATAGTTTGGAAATCGTTCCTCAAGAAATCTCCATATAGTGTAAGAACATTCAAGAGTTGGCAAGTAAGCAATCAAATTTCTAGGTAATCCTCTAGTGATAAAATTGACAGTTCTAAGATTGCGAATCGCGTCAAGAGACTCATCGGGGGTAGGATGCAAGGGGTCAACAAGGGGCACACAAGGGGTAGTAATGTATTTGTTCAAGTGATATTCATTGAAAATATCAAGCATCACATTTTCCCAAGCATTATAGAACTCTCCATCAAGCACAGGCTCTACGTCTAATACTCCCGATCGTAGACTTATCCATCTTCCTCCAAAGGTGTTTAAACCAAAGCAATGGAGACCAAAGCTCTGATACCAATTGAAAGGATGGAGAAGAGGTGTCTAGAGGGGGTGATTAGACCCTCAACAAGTAAAGGTAGCAGTTTTTAAGTTTTTCAAGTTGAGGTTGGAAATTAGCACAATTTCAAACATTCACAATACATTTCAAGCAAGCATGGCAAGAGTATATGAGCAGCGGAAAGTAAAGCATGCAACTTGGAAGAAAGTAAAGGGATGGGATTGGAGTGTGCAAACACAATTGGAGACACGGAGATTTTTGGCGTGGTTCCGATAGGTGGTGCTATTGTACATCCATGTTGGTGGAGACTTCAACCCACGAAGGGTAACGGTTGTGCAAGTACACAGAGGGATCCACGCACAAAGGGTCCACGAAGAAGCAACCTTGTCTATCCCACCATGGACATCACCCACGAAGGACTTGGGTAGATCTTCACGAAGTAGGTGATCTCCTTGCCGTTACAAACTCCTTGGTTGAACTCCACGGTCTTGAAGGAGGCTCCCAAGTGATACCTAACCAATCTAGGAGACACCACTCTCCAAAAGGTAATAGAAGGTGTGTTGATGATGAACTCCTTGATCTTGTGCTTCAAATGATAGTCTCCGCAACACTCAACTCTCTCTCACAGATTTGGATATGGTGGAAAGATTATTTGAGTGGAAAGCAACTTGGAGAAGGCTAGAGATCAAGATTCTTGTGGTTGGATTGGAATGTCTTGGTCACAACACATGAGTAGGTCGTTCTCTCTCAGAAAATGAGTAGTGGAAGTGTAGGCATGTTCTGATGGCTCTCTCACGAATGGAGAAGGGGGTGGAGGGGTATATATAGCCTCCACACAAAATCTAGCCGTTACACACAATTTACCAAACTCGGTGGGACGGAATAGTGAAACTCGGTCAGACCGATCTGGTTTAAAATGTGAATGTTAGGGTTTTCGGTGGGACCGACAAGGTCAACTCGGCGGGACCGATGTGCTAGGGTTAGGGAAAAACCTCATCTCGGTGAGATCGATTGCATGAACTCGGTGAGACCGATTTCAACAATAAACAAACAGGGACGTGGTCAAGCATACTCGGTGGGACCGATCACTCATTTTGGTGAGACCGAAATGTTACAAAAAGGAAACAGAGAGTTTGGATTGCCAACTCGGTGGGACCGATCGCTCATCTTGGTTAGACCGAAACATTACGAAGGGAAACAGAGAGTTTGCAATCCCATATCAGTGAGACCGAGATCCCTATCGGTGAGACCGAACTAATTAGGGTTTGTGGCAGTGGCTATGTCAAGTGAACTCGGTGGCGCCGGATAGATCAAATCGGTGGGGCCGAGTTTGACTTTAGGTTTAGGACATATGTGGAAATGAGAAAGTTGTTGAGGGTTTTGGAGCATATCACTAAGCACTTTGAGCAAGCAAGACATTAAGCAACACGTCATCCCCTTTTAATAGTATTGGCTTTTCCTATGGACTCAATGTGATCTTGGATCACTAAAATGAAAATGTAGAGTCTTGAGCTTTTGCCAATGTTAGTCCTTAGCATCTTGAAGGGGTTCCACATCCTCTTGTCCTGGCACTCCATTGTTGAACTCATCTAAAACATACTAGATAGAAGTATTAGTCCAACAAGAGATCTGTTGACATTAATTACCAAAACCACCCAAGGAGGACTTGTGCTTTCATACTACCGCTCTAGGGAGCGGTACTACCGCTGGCTGCAGCGGTACTATCGCTGGGACATCGCACAACGGCTAAGGGTGAACGAACAAAGAGGAGGGTCGTTGAGCAGCACTAGTAGCGGTAGTAGGGGCGGTACTTCCGCTTACAAGTGGTACTACCGCTCCTACTGCCGCTGAACCCGGCACAAGACACGCAGGTCTTGAGTCAAGGCGGTACTAGCGCGGAACCGGAGCCGTACTACCGCCTGTTGGCGTGGGTGGTACTAGCGCTTGTGGCTTTCAGCGGTACTGCCGCTCTGGGACCGCGGTACTACTGCTGGCGCCTCCCGATGTCACTTCCAAGCAAAACAGATGCTCCAGGAAAACCAGAATTGCCAGAACTTCTGCAAATGAGCTTTGAAGTGAGCAAACTCAAGCTTGTTGGATAGATGATGGCGAGTAGCTTCAAAACAACTCGATGGATATAGTAAGAAGAGGCAGGGGAGGTATGCCTAAGTGAAAGGATCGAGAAGAGGTGTCTAGAGGGGGGAGGGTGGTTAGACCCTCAACAAGTAAAGGTAGCAGTTTTTAAGTTTTTCAAGTTGAGGTAGGAAATTCGCACAATTTCAAGCATTCACAATACAATTCAAGCAAGCATGCAAAGAGTATATGAGCAGCAGAAAGTAAAGCATGCAATTTGCAAGAAAGTAAAGGGATGGTATTGGAGTGTGCAAATGCAATTGGAGACATGGAGATTTTTGGCGTGGTTCCGATAGGTGGTGCTATCGTACATCCACGTTGGTGGAGACTTCAACCCACGAAGGGTAACGGCTGCGCGAGTCCATGGAGGGCTCCACCCACGAAGGGTCCACGAAGAAGCAAGCTTATCTATCCCACCATCACCATCACCCATGAAGGACTTGGGTAGATCTTCACAAAGTAGGCGATCTCTTTGCCCTTACAAACTCCTTGGTTCAACTCCACAATCTTGATGGAGGCTCCCAAGTGACACCTAACAAATCTAGGAGACACCACTCTCCAAAAGGTAATAGAAGGTGTGTTGATGATGAACTCCTTGCTCTTGTGCTTCAAAATGATAGTTTCCCCAACACTCAGATCCCTCTCACAGATTTGGATATGGTGGAAAGATGATTTGAGTGGAAAGCAACTTGGGGAAGGCTAGAGATCAAGATTCTTGTGGTTGGATTGGAATGTCTTGGCCTCAACACATGAGTAGGTGGTTCTCTCTTAGAAAATGAGTAGTGGAAGTGTATGCACGTTGTGATGGCTCTCTCACAAATGGAGAAGGGGGTGGAGGGGTATATATAGCCTCCACACAAAATCAAACCATTACACACAATTTACCAAACTCGGTGGGACCGAATAGTGAAACTCGGTGAGACCGATCAGGTTTAAAATGTGAATGTTAGAGTTTTAGGTGGGACCCACAAGGTCAACTCGGTGGGACCGATGTGCTAGGGTTAGGGCAAAACCTCATCTCGGTGAGACCGATTTCAGCAATAAGCAAACAGAGAGTTGGTCAAGCAAACTCGATGGGACCGATCGCTCATTTCGATGAGACCAAAATGTTACGAAAAGAAAACAGGGAGTTTGCATTGCCAACTCGGTGGGACCGATTGCTCATCTTGGTTAGACCGTAATGTTACGAAGGGAAACAGAGAGTTTGCAATCCCATCCCGGTGAGAGAGATCCTTATCGGTGAGACTGAACTGATTAGGGTTTGTGGCAGTGGCTGTGTCAAGTGAACTCGGTGGCGCTAGATAGATCAAATCGGTGGGGCCGAGTTTGACTTTAGGTTTAGGACGTATGTGGAAATGAGAAAGTGGTTGAGGGTTTTGGGGCATATCACTAAGCATTTTGAGCAAGCAAGCCATTAAGTAACACCTCATCCCTTTTGAATAGTATTGGCTTTTCCTATGGACTCAATGTGATCTTGGATCACTAAAATGAAAATGTAGAGTCTTGAGCTTTTGCCAATGTTTGTCCTTAGCATCTTGAAGGGGTTCCACATCCTCTTGTCCTGCTACTCTACTGTTGAACTCATCTGAAACATACTTGATAGAAGTATTAGTCCAACAAGAGATATGTTGACATTAATTATGAAAATCATCCAGGGAGGACTTGTGCTTTCATACTACCACTCTAGCACTACAAAAAAAAGACACATCCGTGACATTTTGGGTCGAACAAAATTTTTTCTGTCATACTTATGACACTTCTATGACGATAATTGTGACAAAACCCGGCATCATCATAGATGTGGTGGGCTCCTACTTCAATGACAAAAAATCATGACAGAAAATGAGCTTTTCGTCCTGGGAAGGCCGGAGACGCAGCTGCAAGACATTCTTTGGGCCGTCCATGATGAAAAAAACCATGGTAGAAGCGAGGGCGAGGAAAATATCGGGGAGTTCTCGGTTACGGTGGGTGGTCGGGGGCCGAGCGATGCGTGTTTCTCTCATCCAGTATGCGGGTGTGTGCGAGGCGTTGGGCTCTAACTGAACCCGAGCGAGGCATCGCCTAACTGAACCCAAGCGATTGCACTGCAGGCTACGTGTTACTGAACCCGAGGGATCGAGCGATTCCTTCGCTACTGCTGCTAACTGAAGCCGATCGATGCTGCCTCTAGATGAACAGTGAGCGTTGCTGGGGGGGGGGTTGGATGAACAGTGACCATTGCTGGGGTTTTTGGATGAACAGTTCCCGATGAGGGTGGATGAACAGGAACCCGTGGTGTTGCCTTTGGATGAACAGGACCCCGATCGAGCCGGTTGGGGCTGGATGAACAAGACCCCGTGGAGGGATGGATGAACAGGACGACCCCGTGGAGGGCTGGTTGAATAGTAGCCGGTGGAGGGCTGGATGAACAGTAGCCCGTGGAGGGGTGGTTGAACAGGAGCTCGTGGAGAGGGCTGGCTGAACAGTAGCCGGTGGAGTAGTGCGTGGTGGAGGCTGGATGAACAGGAGCCCGTGGGTGAACAGTCGCAGGTGGAGGCTGGAGGAGGTCGATGGTGGATGAACAATAGCCCGTGGAGGCTGGAGGAGGTCGGCGATGGAGATGAACAGTATCCTGTGGAGTCCTGTTTTGCAGTACGCCACACCCCTCCCGATGAACAGGACCCCCGTTTCGACCATAGCGCTCCAACACAAGTCCGTTTCCTTTGTTTTGCGGTACTGCACACCCCTCCCGATCAACAGGACCCCGTTTCGACCGTAGGAGGTCCAACAGAAGTCCGTTTCCTCCGTTTTGCGGTACGCCAGACCCCTCCCGATGCACAAGATCCCGTTTCGAATGTGGCTGGTCGAATACAACGTCGTTTCCTCCGTTGTGCGATACGCCAGGCCTTGTTTCCATCGGTTGTTCCGTCCAAGCCGCTTGGCTCCCACACGTTTCGTTGTCTCCCGATGAACACGACGCATTCCGTTGCCTCCCCATGAACACGAGACGATGCAGTTTCTTTGTTTCGACCCAGCCATGTACACGAGCCCTGGCCATACGTATGCGCGAGTAGGCGTTCGAGACCCCGCCCATATGTACGTACATGGCCGTATTTACTTTCTTGCACCCTGGCCGCTATACATACGTGTACATGCTACGTGCGCGCCTCTACTACGACACGTGCACGTGTACATCGACCAGTATGTATGTACACGTTTGCGACCAGAATGACAATGCTATGTATGCTTTGATGAGGTGGGTCCTGACTGTCAGGCACTTCCTTGTGTGCGAAGATGTAGCTGGTGGGTCCCAGCAGTCAGGGGGGCGAATCGTTTTTTTGCCTAGACAAACTTCCTTCTGTGCAAAGATGTAGCTGGTGGGTCCCAACAGCCAGGGGGGAAACGTTTTTTTCACAAAATACGATGGCCCGTCCGATGGGTCCCTGCTGTCAGGTGGAGGAATAATTATTTTGCGCGTAATAAGGAGGAACTGCCTTGCGGCCGCCGTGGACCCGGCTGTCAGCCTCTCCACGTATAGTACTCTTCTGATGGTATTTATTCCTTGACCACGTTGACGATGCCGTGCCGAGAGTACTAGGGCGATGGATGACGGTGAGGCCTAGGAAGGGGATGATGCGGAGCCGGGGAAGACGCGGCAGTGGAAGCCCGCGAGGAGAGGAGTACGAGGGTTCACTGGTTCGGCTGTGGTGTGAGGCTTCCGATGACTCTCATTTGTTGACCACATTGCCCACACCGTGCCGAGCGCACCAAAGCCGGTGGACGATGGAGAGGCCCTAGATTGGAACGACCCGAAGACGGGGAAGACACGGCAGTGGAATCAAAGACGGAGAGGAGTGGGAAACTTGACTGGTTCGGGTGGGCGGCAGCACTGCCACCCACGGGAGTAGGAGCAAGAATAGAGGTTGAAGAAGGAGCACAGCTGTTGGATTAACATCCAATGGTCCAGCTGCTATAATCATTTGTTGATTAAGTTGACAAAGCCCTGCGTACACGTCTGCTTAGTAGGTCCACAAGTCAGCCACCAAATCTGCCGGGTCCCAGCTATCATCAGGAGGAATAGTTTTTCTTGCATAACAAGGAGGCACTTCCTTCTGTGCAAAGATACAACCGGTGGGCCCAGCTATTAGGGGGAGGAAACAACTTAATAAGGAGGAACTTTCCTTGCGTGCGACCATGGACCTCGTGGGTCCCAGCCATCAGGCTCTCACGTACAGTCCTCTTCCGATGACTCTCGTTTGTTGACCACACCGTGCCGAGCGCAACGAGGTGGTGGACGACGGCGAGGCCCCAGACTGGAATGACCCGGAGATGGGGAAGACGCGGCAGTGGAGTCACAGATGGAAAGGAGTGGGAAACTTGACTGGTTTAGGTGCGGGGTGGGCCTATACTTGGCAGAGAATAACAGAAGGTGCAGTGTGGAGGGATGGCCTGGCCGTCGGCGGGGTAGCGTTTCGCTGCAAGGCGCGCAAAATAACACCGCTGGACGCCGGAGCCTGGAGCAGGCGGTCCCGACAGCACTGGGGGAAGAAGAATGCGGGTCGTTGGATGTAAATCCAACGCCTTGATTAGGCTTCGACCTACTGGCCCACATGTCAGGCAGTCCATTTCTTCTTTTAGTCCATTTGGTGGGCTGGGTGAAACAATGATGTAGCATATATGCAGCCCGTTTATATATATGGTAGAATTTAAAGCCCATTTGCATTTTTCTCGAAATCCACAGACTTGCGAGGCTGGGTGAAAATATCATGTTGGGCTGGACGGAGAAATGTTATAAAAACATAAACACATGATTGCACGTCTATTACTGCATTGGTCAGTAAAGTCTTTGCAAGCTTATGTATGCAATCACTAGGAGTTAACTTGCCAAGTTATATATAAACAATTATTATTATTATTTTGTAAGAACTTTCAATTTACGAAATAAAATATCATTTTAATTCGATGAGTTAATAGGACGTGGGGTATTATTATTTTTAGGCTAGACGTGGGACAGTTGAGTTGGTTCTAGGGAAAAGTACTGAGAGAAAACTCACTTTACATCAAAAAAGAAAGTGGAAGAAAATTTAGATATATAGGATTAATGAAAACAAAAAATAAAGGAAGTGGGAAGATCTATAAAATGGTTGGACGAACGACAGGTTTAACGGAGCCCTATGTTGTTTCTATTATATATATATATATGTAATAAAATAATATATATATATATATATATATATACTATTATTGAAGGGAAAACATAGGTTCAGTTTTGCATTCTTATAGAAAAATAGAACTGAGCTTTGCGTCGTCTTAAAAAAACAAGCATAACTTGGGCTGCTAATGTTATAGACAAGCTAGGTTGGGAGGCCCAGAGGCCGCTTGATCCAAAAAAATGTTGAAACATGTCATGGGCTTCCCATGTTAAACAAGAAAACCTAGGTCATGGACCTGGTGGGCCCGAGACTGTTAGCCTCTCGACGAACAGTTGTCTCCTAATTCCTCTTGTTTTTCTGACCATGTTGGGAACGACAGACGGCGGCGCCGCGGTGAGAGCACCAAGGCGGATAACGACATCGAGACCGTGGACCGAATGAACTGGAGCGGGCGAATACACAGGCGGAGGGGAGTACAAGGGTTGACTTGTTCGGATGCAGGGTGGCCGGTGGAGCTCCTTGGTATCATTGTCTTCTTTCATGTTGGTGTAGCAGGGGTTGATGATGGTCTCGGCGAGGCCAACCATGGATTCCTTCTCCTGCCCTTTGCCGATGATCTTGTATTGCTTCTGGATATCGACAAGCTTGTAGCACCAGATGGCCGAATCATCACATTCTTCCTTCTCTCCACCATAGCGAAGGTGCAGTCGGCACTGTCGATGAAACGGGTGAATGCTCCAGAACCTCTGTTGGCCCTATAGCAGTGGTAGATGAGGACCTCATCTCGCATGCATACCTGGGTGACTACAATCCACTAGTCCCTGTCAGGAGACGAATGGATGGGCACAAGGTCTAGTCCTGCGACCTTGTGCTTTCTCATCCTGTATGTACTGCTTGAACTCGGCGAGGTAGAGCTTCACCGAGCCCGGATCGTTGGTGTACATCACATTCAACTTGTGCTGCCATGGGACTGAACCGAGAACTCAAAGGTGAACTCCTTACTGAAGTCCATATCTAGCAGGCTCACCCCTCGGATTGCCATTGGAGTCTCTTGAAGTGAATGAGTGAGTAGGCGGCAACAACAGTTCGTTTTCCAGCTCTTGGGAAACTAGATTCAACAGTAAACTGAGTGTGTATAGGCGACAACAGTCACTACCCCTCCTTCGCCCATTGCACGCCTGGCAGAATATGCACCCTCGGCACATTCAAATGCCTCCATTAAGAAACCTATTCCGGCCACACACGTCGGTTCACGAGTGGGTCTGTATTGGCACTGTAATAACGAGTGTTAGTGGTCACTTTACTTAAATTTAATTAGCTTTAATTAAAATGTATTCTTAAAACAAGCATTGCATTGGCTCATTCTATTAGTGCCACAGGATCAACATGCACAACAATTAGAATTATTATTCTAAGGACGCACATGATCAACACATTTGCCACACTTTCACAAAGAAAATACTACCAAGTTTGAACAGTTTGTTATGGTTGCTGTCCTCTGCATCGTCATGCCGTGTTTCCCAGCTTACAAGATTCAGAACCAATAAATAAGATTCAAATAATAAGTACAACAAAGATGCCTACACATCTCATTGATTCCCAGCTTCCAAGATTCAGAACCAAAAAATAAGATTCAAATAATAAGTACAACTAAGATGCCTACACATCTCATTGATTCCCAGCTTGCAAGATTCAGAACCAACGCATTAGAGCCTTTTGATAAAGTGAATATCGGGATTAAATCCATCTTGGCTAGCCGTGTCATACAACCCAAGAACTTGGCGAATGCTCTTGACCATCACAGCATCTGTAGTAGAGTATTCTTGTTTGCACAGATAAGAAAGAGCATGATTACTATAATAGTGGCACTAATTGAAGCAACCGGTGTGAGGGGCCCTATACCACCACGACTCGATGTGGTGAACCTGCAACTCCACTCGGATGAGGTCAACCTGTAGATCCATGATTCAATTCATGCGCCTTTTTCTGCAGTTCAACTGAAATGAAGCAAAGATTGCATCATTCAGCTAGCAACAAGTACTTGCTCTCATGAGCTGGCAGGTTCTTCTTTAGTAGTTGCACTAAAATTCAACAACATTGAGGTTGGCTGTCCTACTCATGTAAGGTGCAACTATAATTTGCTTATCCTTTTGTGCAGTTCCACTAAAATAAAGTGCCATTGTGGTGACAGTGACGGCTCATCTTGCAAAAGCTAATAAAATGTTGCACGAGATTACCGGCTGAATTTGATGGAGATTTTGGAAACTCCAATCACCATTTTGTACAGTTCCACCAAAATTGAGAGATGTTGCCCATGTGACATTTTAGTTGAACTGCACAAGATACTCATTCCAAAAGAAAGTGTTTTGTCCAGTTCACCAAAAGGTCACAATAGTAACAGGTGAAATGGATATCCCTATCTGCACAAAAAGATAGAAAGTAAATAATTGTTGGTCAATAAGAATATACGAAATATACACGAAATGAAAAGAAGCATATTAATTATGTTCATGGCAATCACGCAAGGACAGTAGGAATTTTAAAACGTCTGCAATGCTTCATGTTACCGGAAGCATTACGATCAACTATGACATTCGTTAAATATGGGATTACTTAAATGGTGGCATTGCTTGTTTACCAGATACAGTAAATCAACAACAGCTAAAGAGTTGGTTTAAGGGCATGGGACCATGGGGACACCAGGTCACTCAGCAGCTTAAAGAAGCAACTTAAGGTTAACACAGTTTAATTGCGTCATATCACTAGAGGCATTAGATTAACAATAACACTGGTTAGACATGTCCTTAAGGTAACAGTGTGATCGCTTCATTTTACATGTGACCTTACATTAACAACAACAAAAGGTTGGTATAAGGACATGCGACAGTCGACGCATCAACACAATGTACCTACAAGGAGGCATAAAGTGGTGATGCCGAGTGTGTTCATGCTCTGTGAGGGCAACAAATCTAATCCTGGAGAACTTTTCCTATGTGAGGGTAGCAAATCTAATCCTGGAGACCTTTTACTATGTGAGGGTAGCAAATCTAATCCTGGAGACCTTTTACTATGTGAGGGCAGCAAATCTAATCCTGGACATACTCTGTTGACTTGTCCACCAGCCGCCACTTTCTATCCTGTTTTCAACCAATAATAGATATGTTCCTTATCCAGTTTGTACTGAGTTTTCCCATTATTTCCCTTTTCAACCAAGAGACCGGTTGGGTATCCGGTCTCTAATACTTTCCCGTTGTTATTTCCTTTTTGAATCAAGTCCTAGATTCATGCTACAATTTTCCCCCTTTCTTCGTTGTTTGAACCAATTCCTAGATTCGAATGCATGAAGTAGCTTTACCTCTAATAATACTAAAAATTTAGGTGGATTTGGAAGAGCCGATGGAAGTAGAAAAAGATGCACATGCAGACACGTTGGGAGCTGGGGCAGTAGAGCAAGGCTGCTTTCGAAGAACTTGTACCTGAGGTTCGTTGGGATGTCGGCGGTGGCAGGTCCGATCTGCGCACAATACGGGAGGGAGGAAGAAGGGTCGGAGGACCTCCCGAGCCGGTGCTGTGTCGGAGCGAACGACATGGGCAGAGGATCGGGCCTCGCCGGAAGTTGTGGGTTTCCTTCCTCGGCGGTGATGACCGCGTGAACGATGCACCTTTTAGTCCTCTACACACACTGGCCGAAGGGATCCGGCCGGATCTGTGACCAACGGTGAGCAGAGAGAAAATGTTGCTAGCACTGTCTTGTTTAGATCTGGAGAGGATGAGAGAATGAAGAGAGCAACCCTAGTAAAGCAAGCGCTCAGGCCCCTGCGTACATATATAATGGAGTGATTATCTTTTTCTCTCCACAACAAGCGTTTCAATTTGTATACGTGGCATTAAAGGAAAGAAACTCTCTATAAGGTGACTAACTGTACGACTCCTACTTACTACTAGTAGTACTAGTATTGTTCACTTGTGCTCCCCAGCCCTCCATTCATTGAACAACCCCATGGGTGAATAAACATACTATAAGTATTTATATAGAACGAACAAGCTCGAACTATTTTCGTGTAGTTAAAAGTTGAGGGCGGGGCTTTTCCCGAGCAGTACGCGCGGCAGTTTTCGGGTAGGCGGTTTGACAGAGAGGCGAGGAGGGTGAGGGAGTGGCGGATTCAAATTTACTGCTGGCAAGGTCGGGCTATGCGATTTTACGGCGCATTACTGCTGGAAAGACTTGTGATATGACTACTCACTATAGTCATGAATTACTAGCGCTACGACCGGGGTGATGTGCTACGTCTTGAGCTTGCGTTGGTTTTCCTTGAAGAGGAAAGGGTGATGCAGCAATAGTAGCGTAAGTATTTCCCTCAGTTTTTGAGAACCAATGTATCAATCCAGTAGGAAGCTCCTCAAAAGTCCCACGCACCTACACAAACAAATAAAGAACTCGCAACCAACGCAATAAAGGGGTTGTCAATCCCTTCACGGCCACTTGCAAAAGTGAGATCTGATAGATATAGTATGATAAGATAAATATATTTTTGGTATTTTATGATATAGATTTGAAAATTAAAGATGCAAATAAAATTAGATTGAAAGCTTATATGATATAAGATAGACCCGGGGGCCATAGGTTTCACTAGTGGCTTCTCTCAAGATAGCATAAGTATTACGGTGGGTGAACAAATTACTTTCAAGCAATTGTTAGAAAAGCGAATAATTATGAGATTATCTAGGCATGATCATGTATATAGGCATCACGTCCGTGACAAGTAGACCGACTCCTGCCTGCATCTACTACTATTAATCCACACATCGACCGCTATCCAGCATGCATCTAGAGTATTAAGTTCATAAGAACATAGTAACGCATTAAGAAAGATGACATGATGTAGAGGGATAAACTCATGCAATATGATATAAACCCCATCTTTTTATCCTCGATGGCAGCAATACAAGACGTGCCTTGCTGCCCCTGCTGTCACTGGGAAAGGACACCGCAAGATTGAACCCAAAGCTAAGCACTTCTCCCATTGCAAGAAAGATCAATCTAGTAGGCCAAACCAAACTGATAATTTGAAGAGACTTGCAAAGATAACTCAATCACACATAAAAGAATTCAGAGGAGATTCAAATATTTCTCATAGATAAACTTGATCATAAACCCACAATTCATCGGATCTCGACAAACACACCGCAAAAAGAGTTACATCGAATAGATCTCCACAAGAGAGGGGGAGAACATGGTATTGAGATCCAAAAAGAGAGAACAATCCATCTAGCTAATAACTATGAACCCGAAGGTATGTGGTAAACTACTCACAACTCATCGGAAGGGCTATGGTGTTGATGTAGAAGCCCTCCGTGGTTGATTCCCCCTCCGGCGGAGCGCCGACGAAGGCTCCAAGATGGGATCTCACGGATACAGAAGGTTACGGTGGTGGAAATTGTTTTTCGTTGGCTCCCTAGATGTTTTCGGGGTATGAGGGTATATATAGGAGGAAGAAGTACGTCGGTGGCCGCCCGAGGGGCCCACGAGAAAGGGGGGTGCGCCCAAGGGGTGGGCGCGCCCTCCACCCTCGTGGCCGCCTCGATCGCTTCTTGACTTGCACTCCAAGTCCTCTGGATCACGTTCGTTCCAAAAATCACGCTCCCGAAGGTTTCATTCCGTTTGGACTCCGTTTGATATTCCTTTTCTTTGAAATACTGAAATAGGAAAAAAAAATAGCAATACGGACTGGGCCTCCGATTAGTAGGTTAGTCCCAAAAATAATATAAATGTGTAAAATAAAGCCCATAAACATCCAAAAGGGGTAATATAATAGCATGGAACAATAAAAAATTATAGATACATTGGAGACGTATCAAGCATCCCCAAGCTTAATTCCTGCTCGTCCTCGAGTAGGTAAATGATAAAAACAGAATTTTTGATGTGGAATGCTACCTAGCATAATTCTCAATGTAATTTTATTTATTGTGGCATGAATGTTCAGATCCAAATGATTCAAAATAAAAGTTCATATTGACATAAGAAACAGTAATACTTCAAGCATACTAATCAAAGCAATCATGTCTTCTCAGAATAACATGGCTAAAGAAAGTTCATCCCTACAAAATCATATAGTTAGGCTATGCTTCATTTTGGTCACACAAAAATGTTCCCAAATTCTACACCCCCGATGACAAGCCAAGCAATTGTTTCGTACTTAAATAATCTCAAACTTTTTCAACTTTCACGCAATACATGAGCATGAGCCATGGATATAGCACTATGGGTGGAATAGAATATGATGATGGGGATTGTGTGGAGAAGTCAAAAAAGGAGAAAGTATCACATTGACGAGGATAATCAATGGGCTATGGAGATGCCAATCAATTGATGTCAACATGAGGGGTAGGGATTGCCATGCAACGGATGCACTAGAGCTATAAATGAATGAAAGCTCAACAAAAGAAAACTAGTGGATGTGCATCCAAGTTGCTTGCTCACGAAGACCTAGGGCATTTGAGGAAGCCCATCGTAGGAATATACAAGCCAAGTTCTATAATGAAAAATTCCCACTAGTATATGAAAGTGACAACATATGAGACTCTCTATATGAAGAACATGGTGCTACTTTGAAGCACAAAATATGAGACTCGCTATATGAAGGACATGGTGCTACTTTGAAGCACAAGTGTGGAAAAAGAGATAGTAACATTGCCCCTTTTTATTTATTTTCTTTTTTCTTTTTTCTTTTTTTCTACTTTTTCTTTTTTTGGGCCTTTCTTCTTTTTTTCTTTTTTTTCTTTTTTTCTTTTTGGGGACAATGCTCTAATGATGATCATCACACTTTTATTGATTACAACACATGAATTACAACTCGAAACTAGAACAAGATATGACTCTATATGAATGCCTCCGGTGGTGTACCGGGATGGTGCAATGAATCAAGAGTGACATGTATAAAAAATTATGCATGGTGGCTTTGCCACAAATACGATGTCAACTACATGATCTTGCAATGGCAATATGACAAAAGTAATGCATGTCATGATGATAAACGGAACGGTGGAAAGTTGCATGGCAATATATCTTGGAATGGCTATGGAAATGCCATAATAGGTAGGTATGGTGGCTGTTTTGAGGAAGATATAAGGAGGTTTATGTGTGATAGAGCGTATCATATCACGGGGTTTGGATGCATCGGCGAAGTTTGCACCAACTCTCAAGGTGAGAAAGGGCAATGCACGGTACCGAAGAGGCTAGCAAATGATGGAAAGGTAAAAGTGCGTATAATCCATGGAATCAACATTAGTCAAAAGAACTCATATACTTATTACAAAAATTTAGAAGCCATCAAAAACCAAGCACTACGCGCATGCTCCTAGAGGTATAGATTGGTAGGAAAAGACCATCGCTCGTCCCCGACCGCCACTCATAAGGATGCACAATCCAAGGACACTTCATGTTTTAAATTTGTTACACAACTTTAACCATATGTGCATGCTACGGGACATGCTAACTTCAACACAAGCATTCTTCAAATTCATAATCACCCAACTAGCATGACTTTAATATCACTACATCCATATCTCAAAACAATTATCAAGTATCAAATTGATCATAGCATCCAATTCACTTCCTATGATAGTTTTTATTATACCCAACTTGGATGCCTACCATTCTATGACCAATTTTATAACCATAGCAAATACCATGCTGTTCTAAAAGACTCTGAAAATAATATAAGTGAAGCATGATAGACTAGCAATTTCTACAACATTAAGCCACCGCCGTTCTCTAAAAGATATAAGTGAAGTACTAGAGCAAAAACTATATAGCTCAAAAGATATAAGTGAAGCACATAGAGTATTCTAATAAATTTCAATCAAGTGGGCTTCTCCCAAAAGGTGTGTACAGCAAGGATGATTGTGGAAAACTAAAAAGCAAATAATAATATCATACACGACGCTCCAAGCAAAACACATATCATGTGGCGAATAAAAATATAGCTCCAAGTAAAGTTACCAATGAACGAAGACGAAAGAGGGGATGCCTTCCCGGGGCATCCCCAAGCTTAGGATTTTGGCTACTCTTGAATATCTTGGTGTGCCATGGGCATCCCCAAGCTTAGGATTTTTCCACTCCTTATTCCATAGTCCATCAAATCTTTACCCAAAACTTGAAAACTTCACAACACAAAACTCAACAGGAAATCTCATAAGCTCCATTAGTGAAAGAAAGCAAAATCACCACATAAGGTACTGTAATGAACTCATTCTTTATTTATATTGGTGTTAAACCTACTGTATTCCAAGTTCTCGATGGTTCATACCACTTAATACTAGCCATAGATGCATCAAAGTAAGCAAACAACACACGAAAAGCAGAATCCGTCAAAAACAGAACAGTCTATAGCAATCTGTAACTAACGCAAACTTCTGGAACTCTAAAAATCCTACAAAAATAGGAAGTCCTGGAAAATTTGTTTATTGATCAGAAGAAAAAATAATCAACGCAAAATCAAGTTTCTGTTATTTAAAAAAAACTAAATTCGTGCGTGCAAAGTTTCTGTTTTTCAGCAGAATCAAATTAACTATCATCATTGGTTATCCTATAGGTTCTACTTGGCACAAACACTAACTAAAACATAAAAACACATCTAAGTAGAAGGTAGATGCAAAATTTATTACTAAACAGAAACAAAAACAAAAAAACACAAATAAAATTGGGTTGGCTCCCAACTAGCGCTATCGTTTAACGCCCCTAGCTAGGCATAAAAGCGAAGATAGATCTAAGTAGTGCCATCTTTGGCACTTGATTCATAAGTAGCTCGCATGATAGATTCATAAGGTAATTTAATTTTCTTTCTTGGAAAGTGCTCCATGCCCTTTCTTAACGGGAATTGAAATCTAATATTCCCTTCCTTCATAATAATCGCGCCAATCATTTTAAGGAAAGGTCTACCAAGAATAATAGGGCAAGAAAGATTGCAATCTATATCAAGAACGATAAAATCTACCGGCACCAAATTTCTATTTGCAACAATGAGAACATCATTGATCCTTCCCATTGGCTTTTTAATGGTGGAATCCACATGGTGCAAATTTAAAGAGAAATCATCAAGATCATGGAAACCTAGAATATCACATAAAGTTTTCAGAATCGTGGAAACACTAGCACCCAAATCACACAAAGCAAAACACTCATGATCTTTAATTTTAATCTTTATAGTAGGTTCCCACTCATCATTAAGTTTTCTAGGTATAGAAACTTCCAAATTAAGTTTTTCATCATAAGATTGCATCAAGGCATCAACGATATGTTTGGTAAAAGCTTTATTTTGACTATAAGCATGAGGAGAATTAACAACGGATTGCAACAAGGAAATACAACCTTCTAAAGAACAATTATCATAATCAAATTCCTTGAAATCCAAGATAGTGGGTTCAATTCTATTTAAAGTCATGACCTCTCCAATCCCACTTTTACCAAATTTAGCATCAAGATCTAAAAACTCCTAATTATTGGGACGCCTTCTAAGTAAAGTTGACTCACCTCCAGTCCCATTATTATTAAGATTCATATTGCAAAACAAAGATCTAATAGGGGACACATCAATAACTTTAAGATCTTCATCATTATTTTCATTGAAACTAGAAGAACACGCCTTTACAAAGCAATCTTTCTTAGCACACGATCTAGCGGTTATTTCCTTGCACTCATCAATGGAAATTCCCATTGCTTTGAGGGACTCATTGATATCATGCTTAGGAGGAGTAGATCTAAGTTTAAGAGAATCAACATCAAGCGAAAGTCTATCAACGTTCCTAGCCAAATCATGAACTTTGAACAATTTTTCTTCAAGCAAAGCATTAAAATTCTTTTGAGACATCATAAATTCTTTCACACTATTCTCGAAATCAGAGGGCATCTTATTAAAATTACCATAAGAATTATTGTAGGAATTTCCATAATTATTAGAGGAATTACTAGGAAACGGTCTAGGATTAAAGTTTCCTTTATAAGCATTATTTCCAAAACTAGCCCGATGGAGAGGTTCTAATTGGGTTAGTTATCCTCGGGCCCACTAAAAGAGAACTAAAAAAATCTCCCCTGCCTGCACCAGATCGCTCCCTCCCCCGCCCCCCGCCCCTCGCATGACTCCTCTCTGTTCCCCATCGGGTCGCCCGCCCAAGCGCCGCTCTGCCGCTCGCCCTCTCTCTCCTCCGGCCGCCCTCTCCTTCCGGCCTCTGCCGCCCTACTCTGGCCGCCCTCTCCCTCCAGCCTTCAAAGGTCGCCCGCTCCCCCTTGACCGGTAATTTTTCTCCCTCTATCGTGCGTGGTGGCGGCGCATCTACCAAGGAGGTCACGAGAGGGGTGAGTTTGTTCGTTCGTTCTCTGTCTCACAGCCATATCATTGATCTTGCTCGCTCTACCGCTAATTCTGATTTGGAAAAGTAGATCCCAATCAAACTTGGTATAGATTTGTGGTGCACACATGGAATTGTTTGATGCTACTTGAGGAGGTAATAAATCTTTCTAGAGGCCCAAAGATTCAGTTCACCTTTCTAGGTATTTCAGTTTCAGGCTTGCATTATTTTTAGAGGCCCAAAGATTAAGTTCACCTTTCTAGGTATTTCAGTTTCAGGCTTGCATTATTTCTAGAGGCATAAAGATTCAGTTCTCCTTTCTAGGTATTTCAGTTTCAGGCTTGCATTATTCCTAGAGGCCCAAAGATCAATTTCCCAGTCGATGGCAAGCGGTCCTACTACCCATGCCGGTGTCGACCTCAGCTCGCAAGCGCCAGCGTCGGAGGGGTTCCCGGGGCTTGGGCTCTCCAGAGCCTTCCTCCAGAGCGATGATGACGAGCTCCTCACTCGGTGCGTGAGGGGCTCTGGGCTCCCTCCCTATCGTGAATGACTTCCCTGATGAGTTAGCTCATGCTTTGTTTCATGGAGTGTATTTTTTTGTGAAGCTTGATTGACGACTTGTATGTTTAAGTGGGATATCTCATTTGTCTGGACAAAGTAAAATTTATCATGTTTTGCATGCTTGCTTTGTAAAGATGGTTCGTTTATGTCAATTGTGAGTGGGAGGAGGCCACACAAGAGCCAACCACACCAAATCCGGCAGGAAATAGGGTCCAAAGTAGTAAAATGATTGAGAAAGAGCATTTATTGTCAATCTAACCTTGCCATCCATACACCTCTTCGGTTTAGAGTTAGTTCAGGGTTAGAATATAACTCTAACCTCTAACTGAGTTAGAGTTCTCCTCGTCTCGGTTCATCACCACCATATTCCCGTGTTTTCAGTATCCTGCGAATCAAAGAGGCCCTTTTTTTGTGGGAAAAATCAAAGAGGCCCTTAGACCGGTTTAGGTATGGTCATTTTTTATAAACGTGTTATGTCCAAAATTTAATGAACGTGCTCCGCTTTCTACGAAAATAATCTGGTTTCATGTAGTAATTAATTAATTAATTTATTCTTCTACGTGGGGTTTGCATGTAATTTGTGAGGTCTAAAATGTAAAGTACCCCGGCATATGCTCCGAGTCGTGCATGCACTACGACCCAGATACTCTATGTCCCACATGTCGGCAAAAGGGAGCACGTGGAAATAGCCTAGAGGTACATATAGGAGGATAAATGCGTGAAAAAATATGTACTATGAAGCGTAGCTGCGGTTTGAAAAGGAGATCTAAAATGATGACATGTATATGTCGCACGCACCCAACTAGTGGTACTAGACATACGACTATTTTTTCCTCAAAAAAAAGAGGTACGAGTGCTCAGTACTCCTATTCTATCAACACGGGTCCCATCTGACAACAGCGTTCATGCTACAGCTAGCTCTCCTCCCTCGTTTCTCTCTTCTAATTCTAAACTTGGCCGACGCCCGGTGGGCAGGGTGGGTTTGCTCAACTACGGCCCCACCTCACAGTGGAAACATTACTACTGGAATAAAAATGCCATATACTCCCTCCGTTCCTAAATATAAGCCTTTTTAGATACTATTTTAAATGGAATACAACATAGAATGTATGTAGACATATTTTAGAGGGTAGATTCACTCATTTTACTCCGTATGTAGTAGTCACTTGCTGGAATCTTTAGAAATACTTATATTTGGGAACAAAGGGAGTACTATACTAATAAAACATTAAGGCCACAAGGCGATGCACTGCTGGTTACAGGAGGCGAGAAGAAGAGATGCATCCATCAACGACGTCCACCTCCTCGACTCAGGGTGCCGGCCCACCGAACAACGCCTAAGTAGCAGCGGCTTTCGTGGCCAGGTCGACGTGCTTCTGAACAATGGCGTCCAAAGATTCCAGCCGCTGGAAGAAGGCCAACGTTTTTCTGTCCTCACTTGCCTCGTAGTGGCCTATGCAGACGATTTCCTCATAGATGTGGATGTGCAAGTCGACGGATTCTTGCATGGCGAGGCGCTGCGCGGCGAGCGCGGCTTCGAGGTGCACATTCTTCGTCACGACCTCCGGCACCTGTAGGGCCACCAGGGCTTGAAAGAGTTTGTCACCATGGATGCCGATGAAGGTGGCAGGCAATGAGGAGCCTGGGCACGCGGGCTGGAGCAGTACGGCAAGGTCGTCCGCGCACTTCTTGACGGCGGTGAACTTGCGGATGGAGTTGACCATCATGTCGTCCATGCGAGAGGCGAAGCCGGCGTCGGCGAGGGCTATGATGCCGGGGGTCGCCAGCACCGTCTGGAAACACTGCACGGTGCGGGGCCGCAGGCCGGCGCCTTGGATGATTTGGCACAGTCGATTGCCGCTCTCGTCCATCGCCTCCGTAGGTGCTTGTGGCTTCTGGTCACTTGGTCTTGGATTGGAGTGAGCAGTGTTGCATAGAGACTAGGAGTAGATGGATTGGAGTGGTGGGGCACCTTTATATGAGAGTCCAAACTCTGTTGCATTCACATCGTGCTGGCTCTATTCTGCTTCTCCAATTAATTCCCTCTGCATGTAATTGAGGATGCATCATTGGCCGTTCAATGTCTCGGGAACCTCTACCCTCTCCCTCCTTGGCATTCAAGCACCTATGGAGGCGACTGCCGCTCGCGTGTATCGCGTGTCAGGAGATGTTCCCGGCGATGACGAGGTGCCAATGGTGACTTCGTAAATTTCAAAATGATAGTGCCGGCTCAGTCTTTCGGAGGTGCTCATAGGGGTAGGGTGTGCGTGTGTGCGTTCATAGGGGTGAGTGTATGCGCATGTATATGAGCGCTTGCGTCTATACTGTGTCAAAAAAACGTAAATGCGTGTCAAAAAGAGACTAGTCAGTATACTCAATATTGTGCACCGCGGAGAGGAAAACGAGAGAACTACGTATTTATTTACGGTGCAGATTCACTCATTTTGCTCCATATGTACTCCGTCTCGGTGTAGTCTAGTCACTTGTTGAAATCTCTAGAAAGTGAAATACTCCTTTCTAGTTTAGAGGGCTATACTAGCAAGTACGTACTACAATAGTGGGCTCACATAGCAATTTTGTCTCATGCAAGAGCCTGGCTATATGCATGCTCCAAGGTTCGCAACTGCTATGTTAGGGTTGCGCTTGGCTCTTCGCCTCTTCGACAAGATGAACAATGATGTTACTACTACTGCTTCTACAGTATCGAATCCACTACTACATGTCCGTCCACGGCGAGCGGGAGGGATAACTTGTTGTAGTACTATAAGCAAAAGCCTATCCTCGTCTACGAGCACCTGCGCGCATGGGCGAGGGAGAAAGCATGTAGTAGTAAAATCAAGCTTGTCCTCATTGTATGAGTTGACGCAACACATCACAGCACTGGCCCCACATGCTTGCCTCTAAACTTGGCTGAAAGACCCACAATGTACAATATATTTGCTGCAACCTCTAACATTTACCCACCACAATTAAAATATATATTCCTGTCTTGACCAGATGAGCGTGCAAAATACAATCACCAGGATGATAGGTAGGGCCAGAAGACTATTTTAACTTTAAAAACTTTAAGACGGCCACATAGCATGGAGCTGACCCCAACGATTTTAAGCTTACAGGCACGGTACATGCTATCCTAGACTACTCTAACATGAAACTGCCACACGAGCATCCGTGCTGCGCTTGGCTCTTCGCCTCTTCGAGAAGTCGAACAATGATGGAGTACTACTGCACTGGAGGAGTACTACAGTACGCTTCTGGCCATCTGACACCGATTGAACTGCTGCATGTCTACCGCGTAAGGGAGGGAGAGCATGTAGCGAAAGTTTCTCCTAGTCCTCCCAGCCACCACGCTCATGGGTGAGGGAGGGACGCCACTTCATTGACTTAGTGCTCATGCCTTTGCGTGTATAACAGGTGGGCCCAACAGGTGGGTGGCCAACCTGTCATACAACCAAAGGCAGGTGCAGTTAAGTCCGCGAGGGAGAGGATAATCAAACTTCTTGTTGTTGTATGAGTTGACGCGACACATCAAAGCACTGCACTCGATATATTTCAATACTTTGCGTTTACCGATGCATTAATTACAACGCATGCATGCATGCCGTGACTCTCCTTTTGATACTTGCATGTGTCGATTTAATGCACCTTGAAGCAGTATAAATATGTGATGGTAAAGCTTTGTAATGCCCCGGCCCTAAAGCGAGAGATGGTTGTGCACGAGGAGGGTAATATCATGCAGACGGAACAGGACCCGACGATGGAGCTCTCGATGGTCTCGATGGACCTCACCTTACTCCAGTGCCCCTTGTGCCTCCGCCCCTTGACGCCTCCAATGTATGAGGTTCGAATACACCTCGTACGTTCGGCTGATCTAGCAAGGAGCATCTTTCTTGATAGATGTGTTGTTCGATTGATTTCTGCAATGCAAGGGAGGGCACCTGGCCTGCACGGACTGTCGTGTCGAGCGCCCCGGGAACCAGCGGCAGTGCCAGAAGTGCGAGCGCGACGGTGGCTTCGACGTGCGGAACACGGTGGTGGATGTCGTCCTTTCGTCGGTGAGGGTGGAGTGCCCACATGAAGGCTGTGGGCTCTACGTCACTTACCACAAGCTCGCGGATCACCAGAGCATGTGTCCGCTCGCGCACTGCAAATGCCCCGTGCCCGTCTGCGGCTACGAAGGCCCACCGCTGGCGCTCTACCACCACATCAGCACCATGCATCCCATGCCCGTGCACAAGATCCAGTACGACAAGGTGCTCCAACTACAAGTGCCACTGTCGGAGCCACGGCTCTTGCTGTTCGCGGAGGAGGACGACCGCGTGTTTTTCTTGGTCGGCGACGTGCTCGACATCGGCGCGCCTATCGCCGTGTCAATCGTCTGCATCAGAGCGGGGTGTCCCCAGTGCCGCACTACGTGGCCAAGTTGTGGGCCATTTGGGTAAGAAATGGTGGGTTTTGGTGGCGATGCATCAGTTACTTCGACATCAGATTAGTAATTTCCAACAGTCGAAAGGATATTTTGTGTCTGTTGGTTATAAAGTTCCTTTGGGTAAGAAGTACTACTTGTCATCAAAATGGATAAAAGGAGATGTATGTAGACGTATTTTAGTTCTAGATATGTCCCTTTTTATCCATTTTGATGACAAGTATATCAAAATGGATAAAAGGAGATGTATGTTCACGAAGTGTTTCATATTTGTGCAAGTTGACATGACACATCAAAGTAGTACTACTACTAGTAGTACTCCCTCCGACCCTAATTTCTCTACGCATAAGTCGAGGAGCAAATACCAAGCAAGGCTTGGTTGTGTTGGACAACTCACCGGACTGCGCACCAGGCAGACGAAGCTCGTGTCGTGTTGGTGCCGTGTGCGGCCTGCACATTAACCAAAACCTCGCGCCTCCAACTTAGCCTCCGCGTTTTAAACTTATCAATCTCAAGGCCAAGGAGCAACGTGAATCCTATGATAGAGTGAATCAGATGGTTGAGAACACTACAATTCGTAGCTACAGATGCGTGTGTGAGAGAGGATGAGTGCGTGTGTGCACCTCTTCTCTTCCTGTATAACATACTAAACTCAAAGTACATGTGTATGTGGGTGGCATCGACCTAGGGAGCTAGAGATGGTGCATGCGAGAAGTCCCGAGAGATAGGTTTAATGCGTCTGGAAAAAAATACTAGTCTATAGCTCGCCACGCGGCTATTCCTGTCAAACGCCCCAATAACTGTAAGATATGTATCCGACGGTGCTAGTTATTGCACATACACAACAGTAGAAAAAGAACTACCATGGCATATGCTACACCATGACCGAGAACCCATGCCCACGTTACGCCATCCGAGAATAGTGCCGCACTTTGAAACTAGAACTGTCAATAAATTTTGAGCTTGCGTCTCGTCACATTCCAAATTACTACTACTACCACACTATATTTAATTGCAAACCTGTTCACACCGATCACAACCTAAATGGTTTCCCACTTAGGAGCGTATTAGTACTCGGTTATAAATACCACTATGCCAAGATGACTGCACATTCCTCCTCAACTCCTCATCCACAAAACAAACAAGTCATTCAGCATCCTTCCCTTGCGTCTGCCATGGCCAGCGTGAGTTCTAGGTTGAGAGATTACCACGAGGGAGAGGCAAGCATGGAAGTGGAAGCACGAGAGATGTCCCACGTTGCCGCGAAAGCAGCCACATGTCCTGCCGCACGGAAGTAGCAGCACAAAGGTCCTGCCGCGCCGCCAAAGCAGCACGAAGGTCCCGCCGCATCATCGATGCAGCAGACTGGTCCGGCCGCGCCGCGGAAGCAGCAGAGATGTCCCGCCGCGTTGGGAATGCAGCAGAGGTGTCCCGCTGTGCCGCGGCGGCCTGGGAAAATGTCTTGCGGGCAGGCGACGACTCTTACAGGCGTATGCATGCGATCGTCCGTAGCCAGATGGATCCGATCTCTGGCTGGGCGAGGTTGCAGGACGACATGAAAGCCTCGTTTGAACAGGCTATCAGCGTCATCCGACAACTAGGGGAGGGCAATGAGAGGCTTCAGGCCAAGCGCGACCTCCTGAGGGCGAAGATCGTCCTAAGTGTAGACCAGCAGGAGGAGACCAGTGCCTAGTTGAAGAGGACCAGCGTCATCGTCAAGAAACTTATGGACGAGAATGACATGCTCCGTATCGAGCACCAAAGGCTGGTGGAGGAATCCGTGGATGCTCTCAAGCAACGTCTTGAGGACACGAAAGATCTCATCGCCGCTTGCTGTGGAGACTACTTCCCGCGGCCTGCAGCAACACATCAAGAAAGTAGAGATCAGCGAGCCAGATCGTTGTCTTCCTTCTTCTTTTGCCCTTGTGTATTTCGCACGTAGCCGCATGTGGCTTTTTTAATTATCTTCCTAATTATGTAAGACAATTATTATCCACTGACGTCGTCCTTATATATTCATCAGTCTTGCTATAAGTTGCAGTAGATGCTATATTGGTCCGTCGGATCTTACATCAAGATCCGTGCTTTCAGATTTTCTTTTTTCTCTCTTAAATCTCAGTCGAGTGAGACATAGCCACGCCATTAAACAGAGGCTCGGGTGCCATTAATGGAGACCTTGGGAGAGAGGTGGACGGTAGATGGAGGTCAATGGGCTCTCCTCCCGATAAGAATGCGCAGGGGTCTGATTGCATGCCTCTCGTACTCAAATAGCTACCCTGCATGGCCCCTCCTAGCTAATAAAAAAAGGGACGCGTGACGGCACGTAAATGGTAAATAGAACGCCCATGGTTTCAATAATACTTGTGTTTCTGATTGTAACTGACAGCACTTGTTCCAAAATGGCTTTGTTGATTGTTAATGAGTGCGCCTTCGCAAATCGGACAACAAAATTGTTGGGGAACATAGTAATTTCAAAAAAATTCCTACGCACACGCAAGATCATGGTGATGCATAGCAACGAGAGGGGAGAGTGTTGTCCACGTACCCTCTAGACCGAAAGCGAAAACGTTAGCACAACGCGGTTGATGTAGTCGTACGTCTTCATGATCCGACCGATCAAATACCGAACATACGACACCTCTGAGTTCAGCACACGTTCAACAAGATGACGTCTGAGGGAGTCCTGGATTAGGGGGTGTTCGGATAGCCGAACTATCACCTTTGGCCGGACTCCTGGACTATGAAGATACAAGATTGAAGACTTCGTCCCATGTCCAAATGGGACTTTCCTTGGCGTGGAAGGCAAGCTTGGCGATACAGATATGTAGGTCTCCTACCATTGTAACCGACTCTGTGTAACCCTAACCCTCTTCGCTGCCTATATAAACTGGAGGATTTTAGTCCATAGGACGAACAACAATCATACCATAGGCTAGCTTCTAGGGTTTAGCCTCTCTGATCTCGTGGTAGATCTACTCTTGTACTACCCATATCATCAATATTAATCAAGCAAGAGTAGGGTTTTACCTCCATCGAGAGGGCCCGAACATGGATAAAAACATCGTGTCCCTTGTCTCCTGTTACCATCCGCCTAGACGCACAATTCGGGACCCCCTACCCGAGATCCGCCGGTTTTGACACTGACATTGGTGCTTTCATTGAGAGTTCCTCTATGTTGTCTTCTTTAGGCCCGATGGCTCCTCCGATCATCAACAACGATGCGGTCCAGGGTGAGACTTTTCTCCCCGGACAGATCTTCGTATTCGGCGGCTTTGCACTACGGGCCAATTCGCTTGGCCATCTGGAGCAGATTGAAAGCTACGCCCCTGGCCATCTGGTCAGACTTGGAAGTTTGAACTATACGGATCACGTCCGCGAAGACTTGATCTTCGACGGGTTCGAGCCACAGCCAAGTGCGCCGCACTGTCACGATGGGCATGATCTAGCTCTGCCGCCGGACAGTGCCCTGGAGGCCGCACAAGTGTCCGCTCCGACCCTTAGCTCAGAGCCGACTGCGCCGATCGAGGACGGGTGGCTGGACACCGCCTCGGGGGCTACTATCTCTACGGCGATTGAGCCGAACACCAACCCTGTCCTTTGCGAAGCTCGCGACTCTAAGGTGCCGGACCCCTCTCCAGACTCCGAACCTTCCGCGCCCCTGCCAATCAAACCCGATTGGGCGCCGATCATGGAGTTCACTGCCGCGGACATCTTTCAGCACTCGCCCTTTGGCGACATCCTGAATTCACTAAAGTCTCTCTCTTTATCAGGAGAGCCCTGGCCGGATTATGGTCAGGAAGGTTGGGATGCGGACGACGAAGAAATTCAAAGCCCACCCACCACCCACTTCGTAGCCACTATCGATGATTTAACCGACATGCTCGACTTCGACTCCGAAGACATCGACGGTATGAACGACGATGCAGGAGACGACCAAGAACCAGCGCCTACAGGGCACTGGAAGGCCACCTCATCATCCGACATATACATGGTTGACACCCCAAAAGATGGGAATGGCGATGGAGCAACGGAGGATGACCCCTCCAAGAAACAGCCTAATCGCCGGCGTCAGCGGCGCTGCTCTGAATCCCGCCACAGCAAAAACAGTGATTCCGACACGGGAGACAATAACACCCCGTAAAGTGCCGAAGACAACCCCCTCTAGCAGGATTCAGCGCAGGAGGATGGACAAGCCATCCCTCATGAGAGAGCAGTAGACAAAGAGATAGAGGACGGTAATTACATGCCTCCCTCCGAAGACGAGGCAAGCCTCGACAACAACGAATTTGTCGTGCCTGTGGATCCCGTCGAACAGGAGCGTTTCAAACACAGGCTTATGGCCACGACAAGCAGCCTCAAGAAAAAGCAGCAACAACTTAGAGCGGACCAAGACTTGCTAGCTGACAGATGGACTGAAGTCCTTGCGGCCGAAGAGTATGAACTCGAACGCCCCTCCAAGAGCTACCCAAAATGCAGGCTGCTACGCCGATTAGAGGAGGAAGCACCCAAACCTATATCACCAGCGCATGATGCAGCCGACCGGCCACCTCGTGGCCGTGACAGAGAGGCCTCTCGGCCCTCCACTCAAGCCACACCCCGGCGTCGCTCAAAAAGTACCAAGGCATGGGGAAATGCGCCAGACCTGCGAGACATATTGGAGGACAAGGCAAGGTAAACAAGATCGGTCTACGGATCGCGTGGGCGCCCCACTACACGTGACGATAACCGTCATGCCGGATACAGCAAATCCGGCCGAGCCGAACACAGCAGACAAAGCTCATTTGAGCTATGTCGTGATATAGCACAGTATAGGGGCGCCGCACACCCACTATGCTTCACAAATGAAGTAATGGATCATCAAATCCCCGAGGGTTTCAAACCCGTAAACATCGAATCATACGATGGCACAACAGATCCTACGGTATGGATCGAGGACTACCACCTTCATATCCACATGGCCCGCGGTGATGATCTACATGCCATCAAATACCTCCCACTCAAGCTTAAAGGACCAGCTCGGCATTGGCTTAACAACTTGCCAGCGGAATCAATTGGTTGTTGGGAAGACCTGGAAGCCGCGTTCCTCGACAACTTCTAGGGAACTTATGTGCGACCAGCAGACGCCGATGACCTAGGCCACATAATTCAGCAGCCAGAGGAATCGGCCAGACAATTCTGGACACGGTTCCTAACCAAGAAAAATCAAATCGTCGACTGTCCGGATGCAGAGGCCCTTGCAGCCTTCAAACATAACATCCGCGACGAGTGGCTCGCCCGACACCTAGGACAGGAAAAGCCGAAATCCATGGCAGCCCTCACAACACTCATGACCCGCTTTTGCGCGGGAGAGGACAGCTGGCTAGCTCGTAGTAACAACATGACCAAGAGCCCTGGTAATTCGGATACCAAGGACAGCAACGGCAGGTCGCGTCGCAACAAGCACAAGCGCCGCATTAACGGCGATAATACTGAGGATACGGCAGTCAATGCCGGATTCAGAGGCTCTAAACCCGATCAGCAGAAAAAGCCGTTCAAAAGAAATACTATGGGCCCGTCCAATTTGGACCGAATACTCGATCGCTCGTGCCAGATAGATGGCACCCCTGAAAAACTAGCCAACCACACCAACAGGGATTGTTGAGTGTTCAAGCAGGCAGGCAAGTTAAATACCGAAAACAATGACAAGGGGCTGCATAGCGACGACGAGGAGGAGCCTCGGCCGCCGAACAATAGAGGACAGAAGGGCTTCCCCCTACAAGTGCGGACGGTGAACATGATATACGCAACCCACATACCCAAAAGGGAGCAGAAGCATGCACTAAGGGACGTATATGCGATGGAGCCAGTCGCCCCAAAGTTCAATCCGTGGTCCTCCTGCCCGATCACTTTTGATCGAAGGGACCACCCCACTAGCATCCGCCATGGCGGATTCGCCGCATTGGTTTTAGACCCAATCGTTGACGGATTTCACCTCACTAGAGTCTTGATGGACGGCGGGAGCAACCTGAACCTGCTTTATCAGGATACAGTGCGCAAAATGGGCATAGAACCCTCAAGGGTTAATTCCACAAAGACGACCTTTAAAGGTGTCATACCAGGTGTAAAGGCCAACTGTACAGGCTCAGTTACACTTGAAGTGGTCTTCGGATCCCCGGATAACTTCCGAAGCGAGGAGTTAATCTTCGACATAGTCCCGTTCCGCAGCGGCTATCACACACTTCTCGGACGAACCGCATTTGCAAAGTTCAATGCGGTGCCGCACTATGCATACCTCAAGCTCAAGATGCCAGGCCCTCGAGGAGTCATTACGGTCAACGGAAACACCGAACGCTCTCTCCGAACGGAGGAGCATACGACAGCCCTCACGGCAGAAGTACAAAGCAACCTCTCAAGGCAATCCTCGAGTCTGGCTATTAAGCGTCCGGACACCGTCAAGCGCGCCCGGAGTAACCTACAACAAGACTGCCTGGCACGTCCCGAGCACGCGTAGCAATGCGGCCCCAACCCCAGCCCTCGCGAAATTGCGAAACCAGTACTACGCGTACATAATTACGCTCTGGAAATACCATGGGCATAGGGGGAGGGGCATGACCACGGCAGGCCCAGAAGGCGGGTCAACCGCACCAGGGGCTGCCGACTGTGTCATTCTTTTTTTCCTCTTACTTTCAGGACTCCTTTCTCAAGAAGCCCTGTCCGGCAGTAGAATCGCCAAACACACGACGCAACAGCCAGGGAAGCAGAAAGCTACGTCGAGTGTCCAGGTGGTCTCTATAACGAGCAGTATACTTGTTTCACATATCATTCCGCAGCTCGCCCCTGAAGGGGGACATGTCAAATAGTCCCGACCATTGCTCATCGCACTATTTGTATCGTTTTGCTTTTACCGCAGCCTTTTTAAATAAACAATACATAGGGCCTGTTCGGCCTTCCGCCAGCTCCGCGGATCTGCGGAGCGCGTATATCCTAGCTCCACCTTTTCAGCCTGCAGCTCCGCCGGCTCCGCGAGCTGACTCGGGAGTGGAGGGATTCCGAACGCTCCCATAGCTCCTGCTTATTATTGCATTCCTTTTTTTATCTATATTTGTTCACTTATGACATGGTGCACCCGTACACTTCGGTACGGCCAAATACACCAGGGGCTTAAGTACCCCAAAATATGGTGTGATAAGTCCGAACACTTCCACAAGTTCGGCACCCTGAACTTATAGCATTATATGCATCGGCTCCGAATCATGTCTTGGGTCAATAGTTGGGTTTGCCCAGCTCCCATGTTTTGGTACCTTATGTTCCATTATATCGGCTAAGGTAGCGTTGGGAGAACCACTGCGATTGTGCCCCGGTTGAGCTGGGTTAAGCACCTCAGTGGAGAAAGCTAAAACTAACCATCATGATCGGGCGAGAGCCGGTCGCTGTTCGAGAGGTTTTCGAGTCCCTAAAGACTTATGCCGCTTAGAGCGAAGAGTCGGCTTTGTCCGGCCCAGGCATGGATAGCGCCCCAAATTCGGTCTTCCGAATACCAGGGGCTTCGCCGAAATTTAAAATTATAGAATTCTATGGCTAAGTGAGAGTGTTCAAGCATTATAGTTCGGTTGCCTCGTTTGTTGCGTTGAGCGCCTCCCTCGAAGGACCCAAGAATGGGAAAAAGAGCGCTCAAGTTTATCCCGAACACCCCAGCACTCGTGGCATGGGGGTAGAAGCCGACGACTCGCCATCTCTCAAATTTAATACACGGCCACACAGAAGGTAATATTTTAAATTCACAAGCGTTGCTTAGCGCATATGAACAAGTTTTCAGCGTAGAGGATAACAAATGCAAGTTTACTCAAAAATTACATCTTTGGAGCATTCACCCGCTATAAGACGGGCACCCTTCAGGACGCCCTCATAATACATCTCGGGCTTGTGATACTCCTTTCCCGACGGTGGTCTGTCCGTCACAAGCTTCTCAGCGTCCATCTTGCCCTAGTGCACTTTAGCACGGGCAAGGGCCCTATGGGCACCTTCGATGCAGACGGAGCGCTTGACGACTTCAAGCCAGGGACAGGCATCCACCAGCCGCCTCACCAGCCCGAAGTAGCTCTCAGGAAGGACCTCCCCAGGCCACAGCCAGCCTATAAGGCCCTTCATGGCCTGTTCGGCTACCTTATGGAGTTAGACCAGCTGCTTCAGCTGGTCGCTCAAGGGCACCGGGTGTCCGGCCTCAGCATACTGGGACCAGAACACCTTCTTCGTCGAGCTCCCTTCTTCGTCTCGGTAGAATGCGTCGGCGTCGGACACACTGCGGGGCAGATCTGCGAATGCTCCTGGAGAGCTCCGGATTCAGGTAAGTAACACGTAATTCACTTTCACATGCTTGCTTTGCATAAAGAATGCCTTACCGGCCGCTATCTTTTTCATCGCCTCAATCTCCTGGAGGGATTTTTGGGCTTCGGCCTTGGCAGATTTGGAACTTTCAAGTGCCGAGGCAAGCTCAGACTCTCGCGTCTTTGAGTCAAGCTCTAAACCCTCGTGTTTTTTCACGAGAGCATTGAGCTCTTGCCGCACCTCCGCCACCCGCGCCTCTTGTTTCTCTCGCTCGGTGCGCTCCATGGCCGCATTATCTTCGGCCCTGGACAGCGCTTCCTTCAGGGTCGCCACCTCGGTTGTGGCCCCTATCACATTTACGTTGGTCCTGTCACTATTTGCAACTAGGTATTTTTATATACACTTACATAAGGTACTACCTACCTTCTTTGTCCTCGAGCTGCTTCTTGGTAAGGCCGAGCTCGTTCTCGGACCGCTCGAGGCTCTGCTTCAATGCATCAACCTCCATAGTCAGTGCGGCAGAGGTCAGCAGCGTGACCTGCATTACCATATTGACATTTTTATGTTAGACTCCTACGTATATCTTTTTAGATCCTCAGTCCGGCTTTTCTTTCCGAACACCAAACTGAGCATCAGGGGCTACTATCTATGTGGTAACATTTTTACATATCTTAAATACTTGCCTCAAAGCCTGTTAGAAGGTTGGCACAGACTTCAGTCAGCCCGCTTTTGGCGGACTGAACTTTCTGGATCACCACACTCATAACAGTGCGATGCTCCTCGTCGATGGAGGCGCCGTTAAGCGCCTCCAGCAAATTATCCGGTGCCTCTGGTTGGACAGAGGTCATCGGTGTCGCAATCTCGCCCTTCTTACCAATGGGCCGCCTGCTGGACTCCGGAACCACTAAAGGTTCCGGTGTGGAGTCCGGCCCAGGGCCGGACTTAGAGCCCTTTGGGGTTTTATCCCCCTTGCGCCTGGAGTCCGGGAGGTTGCCTTGCGGCGCCTCCTGGTCCGCCCCCTCCTGGCTGGGCCCCTTTTGGGACCCCACCTTGGCGTCATCCGCAGCGCGAGGAGAGGAGGCAGCTGGAAGTGAGGTGCTATTCACGTCCGACGAATCGAGAGAGCCGCTCGTTGAAGCGTCGAGCCCGTCCTTGGGCGGGCTGCAGTGTTATATTCGGCGTTAGGAGATTCTGTGCGACAAGTGAAATGCCATGAGTTGTTCTGGTATCCGGACACTTACGATTTTGCCAGGGGCTTAGCCCGCGGGGGCCACTCCTCCTTGCCGTTGTCGGCATTGGTGGAGTAGTCCAGAGGGGGGGGGGTCCTTCCCTTCTTGGACCCTCTGGCCTCCCCAGTTGGGGCGACCTTCCTTTTCTTCTCTCCCCCCGCTGGGGGAGAGGCCTCTTTTTCCTCCTCCTCATCTTCGTGGGAGGAGTCCGCCTCGGAGTCATCGGACGATGAGTCCGACAACACATGGTGCCGGGAACTCCTTCGAGTTCCCGTGGCCTTCTTCTTGGCCTTCTTCTCCGGCACCACGTGAGGTGCCGGAACCAGTAGCCCTGTCAATCGGGCGTCTGCTGGGTCTTCTGGCAAGAGAGCCGGACAAGCAATCTGCCCGGACGTCTTCTGCCAATCCTGTCAAAGGCAAGGGAGTTTAGATCCCTCATAGAGTCAAACTATGGAAAACAAGAGTCCCGTAAAGGGTAAAGTAGCTTACCTCGCTGGCTTGACGCTGCGAGCTGAATCCGCGATCTTCGGTAGCGGATGCGGGAGCCTCGACGCCCTTGAACAACACCTTCCAGGCATCTTCGTACGTAGTGTCAAAGAGCCTGCTCAAGGTTTGGTGCTGTGCCGGATCAAACTCCCACAAGCTGAAGGCTCGTTGTTGGCACGGGAGGATCCGGTGGATGAGCATGACCTGGACCATGTTGACAAGCTTGAGCTTCTTGTTCACCAGGGTTTGGACGCAGGTTTGAAGTCCGGTCAGCTCTTCCGAATTACCCCACGTCAAGCCTGTCTCTTTCCAGGAGGTGAGCCGTGTAGGGAAGCCGGATCGGAATTCGGGGGCCGCTGCCCATTTAGGGTCGCGCGGCTCGGTGATGTAGAACCACCCCGATTGCCACCCCTTTATGGTCTCCACGAAGGAGCCCTCGAGCCATAGGACGTTGGTCATCTTGCCCACCATGGCACCTCCGCACTCCGCTTGGCGGCCGCCCACTACCTTCGGCTTGACATTGAAGGTCTTCAGCCATAAGCTGAAGTGGGGCTGGATGCAGAGGAAGGCCTCGCACACGGCGATCAACGCAGAGATGTTGAGGATGAAATTCGGGGCCAGATCGTGGAAATCCAGGCCGTAGTAGAACATGAGCCCTCGAAAAAATGGGTGAAGTGGAAAACCTAGTCCGCGGAGAAAGTGGGTGAGGAACACCACCCTCTCATGGGGCCTGGGGGTGGGGATGAGCTGCCCCTTGTCGGGGAGCCAATGCGCGATGTCGTTGGACAAGTATCCGGCCTTTCGCAGCTTTTTGATGTGCCCCTCCGTGACGGAGGATGCCATCCACTTGCCTCTCGCTCCGGACATGGCTGGAGAAGGTTGAGGTGGGATGAGCGGACTTGAGGGCTGGAGCTCGAGTGCGCGGAAATGGATGAGCAAAGGAGGAAGAAGGCGTAGGTAGAAAGGTGGATCCTTATCCCCTTATATGGGCGGACGAAGCTATGCGTCCCCACCAGCCTGGTAAATCTTGCTTATCTCCCGAGCGCCGTAATCAATGGCGCGGTTGGGTTACCCACGCCTGTATTGATGAGAATCCCGGAATAAGGGGACATGATCTCTGCTTTGACAAGACGTGCCAAGGAAACTGCCTCGCTAAACATGCTGAGGTGGGACAGTAAAAACGATTCAAATAAAGGCTTGGCCGTGGTGTGATGTCATGCCACAGAATACGTCAGCAGATTGAATCTGTGTAAATATTATTCTCTCTATGGTGGTATGTGGAACTTATTTTGCAGAGCCAGACACTATCCTTGTGTTCAAAATCTTTTATGAAGTATTCGGAGGAGGAACCCGCCTTGCAATGCCGAAGACAATATGCGCGCCGGACTCGTAATCATTGAAGCCTGGTACAGGGGCTACTGAGGGAGTCCTAGATTAGGGGGTGTCCGGATAGCCGAACTATCACCTTTGGCCGGACTCCTGGACTATGAAGATACAAGATTGAAGACTTCGTCATGTGTCCAGATGGGACTTTCCTTGGCGTGGAAGGCAAGCTTGGCGATACGGATATGTAGATCTCCTACCATTGTAACCGACTCTGTGTAACCCTAACCCTCTTCAGTGCCTATATAAACCGGAGGGTTTTAGTCCGTAGGACGAACAACAATCATACCATAGGCTAGCTTCTAGGGTTTAGCCTCTCTGATCTCGTGGTAGATCTACTCTTGTACTACCCATATCATCAATATTAATCAAGCAGGAGTAGGGTTTTACCTCTATCGAGAGGGCCCAAACCTGGATAAAAACATCGTGTCCCTTGTCTCTTATTACCATCCGCCTAGACACATAGTTCGGGACCCCCTACCCGAGATCCGCCGGTTTTGACACCGACAACATCCCACGAACTCCGATCCAGCAGAGCTTTGCGGGAGAGTTTGTCTACACGATGGGATGATGACGGTGTTGATGATGCTACCTAGCAGGGCTTCGCCTAAGCACCACTACAAAAAGGCCGGCGCGAGCAGGTCCATCTACGGATCTAGAGGACATGCTCCGGCGTGGGATCATGGTCACCAAGACGATCACATTGATCGCGTACCAGTTCGGAATCAACATCGGACACAACACCAGTTGACGGCATGCCACGACACTTCCAGATACAGAGGGGCGGCACACCCTTTGTGCTTCACCGACGAGGTACTGGATCAGGAATTTCCACAGGGATTCAAATCTGTGAGCATAGAGGCATACGACGGAACTACGGACCCTGGGGTTTGGATTGAGGATTTTATCCTTCATATCCACATGGCTCGTGGGGATGGCCTCCACGCCATCAAATATCTACCCCTCAAGTTGAAAGGACCAGCTCGACACTGGTTGCAAAGCCTCCCCGAAAACTCAATCGGAAGTTGGGAGGAACTTGAGGACGCTTTCAGGGCCAATTTTCAAGGGACCTATGTCCGACCTCCCGACGCAGACGATTTAAGTCACATAATACAACAGCCCGGAGAGTTATCCCATAAGCTTTGGAACAAATTCCTCACCAAGAAGAATCAAATTGTCGACTGTCCGGATGCCAAAGCTCTAGCGGCCTTCAAGCACAGTATCCGAGACAAGTGGCTCGCCAGACACCTCTGCCAAGAAAAGCCAAGGACAATGGCAGCCTTAACAAGCCTTATGACCCACTTCTGCGCGGGTGAGGACAACTGGTTGGCCCGTAGAGGCACCAATGACCTGGGCACATCCAAAATTAGGGATGGCAACGGGAAGCCACGACGCAATAAGAACAAGCATCAAAACAAGGAAGACAGTCCGGACAACATGGCGGTCAATGCCGGATTCAGGGGCTCTCGACCCGGTCAGCAAAACAAGCCATTTAAAGGTAGCAAAGAAGGACCGTTCGGGCTGAACAAAGTCCTGGACAGATTGTGCCAAATTCATGGCACCCCCGAAAAACCTGCGAATCACACTCACAAAGGATGCTGGGTCTTCAAGCAGGCCGACAAACTAAATGCCGAACATAAGGGAGGAGAAACACCAAGTGAAGACGAGGATGAGCCTCGCCAGCCAAACACTAGGGGACAGAAAAAATTCCCACCAGAAGTCAAAATAGTAAACATGATCTACGCGACTCACATACCAAAGAGAAGGCGCAAACGCGCTCAGAGACGTACACGCTGTAGAACCCGTCGCCCCCAAATTCAACCCCTGGTCGGCCTGCCCGATCACCTTCGATCACAGGGACCACCCAACTAGTATCCGGCATGGAGGATCGGCTGACTTGGCGCTCGACCCAATAATTGATGGATACCATCTTACTCGCGTCCTCATGGACAGCGGCAGTAGTCTTAATCTGATATATCAGGACACTGTCCGCAAGATGGGGATAGACCCATCCAGAATCAGCCAAAGTAACACCACCTTTAAAGGAGTGATACCAGGCATTGAGGCCCGCTGCAAGGGCTCCCTCGTATTAGAGGTGACATTCGGTTCTCCCGACAACTTCAGAAGCGAAAAATTACTCTTCGACATCGCTCCCTTCCGAAGCGGTTATCATGCATTACTCGGTAGAACGGCCTTCGCTCGCTGCAATGCAGTACTGCACTATGCCTACCTTAAACTCAAGATACCCGGTCCACATGGCGTCATCACTGTTAGCGGAAACACAGAGCGTTCCCTACGTGCGGAAGAGTATGTGGCGGCTCTAGCAGCCGGACACTAAGCGGCCTCTCCTATCAGACTACATGATCGGTCGTTAAGACCACGGACACGGTTAGATGAGTCCGGCGCACCATCGTCAGTAACAGCCCAGATAAACCTGAGCTGGGTGCTATACATATTCCCCACATAGAGGGAACCAAGGGCTGAAAAAATGTAATAAAGCCCACAATTCGGCTGGACCTTACTAACAGGCCAATGTCTCACATTTGCGCTATCCATTGAGGATAAACCAAGTTTTCGCACGCTTATGCCATACTCTTTTATGCGAGTTTTCCTCTTTATAGGCACCATTCGTGCGACACCCTTCTAGGACACGGCACAACGGTGACAGAGGTGTGGACGTGCAGCAGGGCCCTGCTCAAAGGTTTCTCTTTAGATTAAGCCCTTGCGTAAACCTTTTTTACCGCCTCTTGTTGCTTGACATCCCATGGGTATCCAATACACCCACAGGAGATACTGGCATTATTGGCATTTCGCCACTACAGATTAATGCACGTACCTGGAAATACAGTGTTCATAATCAAGGGTGCTATTCAGCCCAGTATATGTTATAAAGTCCGAATACCTTCGGGAGTGTTCGGCGTGACGAGTTTGGCCTTATATGCATCAGCTCCGAATCATGTCTTTGGTCAAATGTTGGGTTTGCCCGACTCCTGGGTTTGCTGCCTTACGTTCCGTTATATCAGCTAAGGCGGCCAAAGGAGAACTACTGCGATTGTGCCCTGGTTACTCCAGATGAGCACCTCAGTAGAGAAAGCCGAAAACTGACTGTCATGATATAGCGAGAGACTGGTCAACCACTCGAGGTCTAATCGGAATCTTCGGGGTCCCTTCGCATTAACGAAGGACCGTTTCACGGTCATGTACATACGCGCCCGTATCCGGATGCACGCAAAGGTACCAGGGGCTATATAGTAGCCCCACCGTCTTACTCCTATGGCTAAGTGAAAGTGTTAAAGCTATATAGTCCGTTTGCCTAGTTCGACGTGCGATCACCTCCTTAATGGACCAAGACGTTGGATCAAGTGTGATTACAAACATTTTCGTGAACACCCCCGCATTATATGCGTGGGGGCTAAAGCCAACGACTGCTAACTTTTAGGATATATACATACTGAAAAACGGCCGCACATGAGGCACTATAAAACTTTCGGGCGAAAGTATAAACATAGCCTTTATAATCAAAATAAAATTGTTTTTACAATTGAATGACTTGTCACTCGAACATGACATTCTTCGAGCACTGAGCCTCTATTAAATGGGCACCTTCTGTGACCTGCTCAAAATTGTGCTCGACTTGGTCCTGGCTTCCTGCCAAACTCTAGGTTGCAACGCCGGTGGCCTCCATATCCACCCAATATGTCTTAACATGGGCAAGAGCCATCTGCGCATCCTCTATGCATGCCGACCTCTTCATGGCATCGATTTGCGATACGACGCCAAATAATTGTTGCACTAAACCAAAATAACTATCCGGCCTTGGTCCCTTCGGCCATAGATGGTCTGTTACAGACCTCATTGCTAGATCGGACAACCTATGGAGCTCGGCCATAGCGGCCATCCTCTCACTCAATGGAAACGAGCACGTTGGAGCACTAAATAGCGACCAGAACAACCTTTCTATTTCATTATCTTTATGATCCTTGAATAACTTGGTCGCATCAGCCGTACTTTTTGCCAAATACGCATACGCATCTGCAGCACTCCAAAGCCGATCCAAAGGAGCGTACTTCGGATCCAAGAACTTCATCCGCAACAAATAGGGGCTTCCAGCTGCGATTTCTCCGGCCTGCCAAAGCTCCTCCCGCGCGTCTCTAATTTCAGAACGCATCTCCTTGGCCGCATCAAGGGATTTCTTCAGTTCAGCCGAATTCGCCTGTTTCTCCTTTTCAAGGAGCTCATACCGGTCGGCGATGTTCTTCAGCTCCACAGCCATCTCGGCTATTTTATCTTTGCTTCGGCGATGAGCAGCCTATTCGGCTCTCAAATCTTCGGCCGCCTTCAGGGCAGCCGCATTACTAGCCCGGGCTTGTTCCTTGGCTAGGGAAAGCTCCACCCTCAGGGCCTCCACGGTAGCAGCTCCGTCTGCAGCCAAAAGCATATTATCAATATGCTCCTCCTCTTAATATTTCCTAAAATAAATAAAAGAAAAAAGAGCACATACTGTGTGACTCATCAAGCCACTTGTTTACAAGCGTGATGTCGGCTTCCACCACATCAATCTGTAGCCTCAGTTCGGTGAAATCAGTGGTCCAGTCTATCGCCGGCCCCTTAGCCACCTGCGCATGAATGCAGTGCGATCATTACTTAAGAGTGTGCTCCGTTTGCCGCCTAGGGCTGGCAACCAGAGTCTCAGGGGCTACTATCTATACGGAACACACCCAGTGCGTGAAGTACAACCAAAAAAATTACGTATTTCATTACGTACCTCAAAGCATTTGAGCAGGCTCACAAAAGCTTCATTCAACCCACTTGTGGCAGATGAAATCCTCTCAAAAACCGTACCCATCAACGTACGGTGATCCTCCAATAAAGCAGCTTGCTCCAGAAGGCCCGTCAGTGTGTCTGACTGGGCGCCGAACTATCCTGGGCCCTTCCTATTACCCCCTGTGGGAGCCGAACACTCCGGGCTCAGGGTGGTCGAAGTATTAGCTTATGGTCTCGACAGATCCGGACTCCTCCGTGACAACACCTCAGGGTCGCCCGCCCCCTGGGGCGGGGAGGCAGGTGGGGTTTCACTCTCCATCATCTCCGAAAGAAGATCCCCTGAAGACGAACTCTGACGAGAAGAGCTACTAGCCGGACTGCAAAGAAGGGTGAGGGAGTCCTGGATAAGGGGGTATCCGGACAGCCGGACTATATGGTTTGGCCAGACTGTTGGACTATCAAGATGCAAGACTCAAGACTTCGTCCCGTGCTCAGATGGGACTCTCCTTTGCGTGGAAGGCAAGCCATGCGATTAGGATGTTAGATCTCCTTCTTTGTAACCGACTCTGTGTAACCCTAGTCTCCTCCGGTGTCTATATAAACCGGAGGGTTTACTCCGTAGGACAACAACAATCATACCATAGGCTAGCTTCTAGGGTTTAGCCTCTACGATCTCGTGGTAGATCAACTCTTTTAATACTCATATCATCAAGATCAATCAAGCAGGAAGTAGGGTATTACCTCCATCGAAAGGGCCCGAACCTGGGTAAAACATAGTGTCCCCTGCCTCCTGTTACCATTAGCCTTAGACGCACAGTTCGGGACCCCCTACCCGAGATCCGCCAGTTTTGACACCAACATTGGTGCTTTCATTGAGAGTTCCTCTGTATCATCACAGAAAGGCTCGATGGCCCCATCAATCATCAAGAACAACACGGTCCAGGGTAAGAATCTTCTCCCCGGACAGATCTTCGTGTTCGGCGGCTTCACACTGCGGGCCAATTCGCTTGGCCATCTGGAGCAGATCGACAGCTACGCCCCTGGCCATCAGGTCAGGTTCGGAAACTCGAACTACACGGACGATATCCTCGGAGACTTGATCTTCGACGGATTCAGGCCTACACCAGGAGCGTCGAACAGTCACGACGAACACGGCTTAGATCTGCTGTCAGACAATATCCGAGATATCGCACCTGCAGTAGCTCCGGACCTAAATCCGGGGTAGATCGTGTCGTCCGAGGATGGGTGGATGGACCCCGCTCCGGAGGCCACGTACTCATCAGCGGTAGAGCCAAACACAGACTCGACCTCTAAGGAAGTCTGTGTCACCGGACCCCCAGACTTGTGTCCGGCTGTAGGTTCCTGACCTTACGCACCCGAGCCCGTCGAACCTGATTGGGCTCCGGTAATCGAGTTCACCGCTGCAGATATCTGTCAGCACTCGCCCTTCGGTGACATGCTAAATTTATTAGGGTCTCTCTCTCTGTCAGGAGACTCTTGGCTGAACTATGTCCGGCTCGTGTGGGATGCAGACGACGAGGAAATTTGTTACCCACCAACCACCCACTTCATTTCCACTATCTATGATTTGACCGACGTACTTGACTTCGACTCCGAAGACATCGACGGTGAGGATGATGATGCAGGAGAAGAACAGGAACCACCGCCCACGGGGCGCTGGACAACCACCTCCTCGTATGATATATATATGGTGGACACGCCCAAAGAAACCAATGGTGATGAGGCAATAGAGGATAATCCCTTAGGGAAGCAATCAAAGCATGGGCGTCATCGGCGCCGCTCTAAGCCCCGCCATAGCAATACCGACACAGTAAATGAAAACAATCCGGATGGTGCCAAAGATGAATACAATCCCGATCAGCCTGCCTTCGAGCAGGCAGGACAGGAAGACGGGCAGGTTAGCCCAGATGAACAGGCGACGGACGGATACTTGGAAGAGGACAACTACATGCCTCCTTCCGAAGACGAGGTGAGCCTCGGCGACGATGAATTCGGCGTACCTGACGATCCCATAGAGCAGGAGCGCTTCAAGCGCCGGCTTATGGCCACTGCAAGAAGCCTGAAAAAGAAGCAGTAGCAGCTCCAAGCTGATCAAGATCTGCTCACAGATAGATGGACTGAGGTCCTGGCAGCCGAGGAATACGGACTCGAGCGCCACACTAAAGGTTACCCAAAGCACAAATTGCTACCTCAACTCGAGGAGGAGGTCCTAAAGCCCACACCCCGATGCCAATACGTTCCGGCCCGGGGGAATGCGTAGAACCTACGAGACAACATCCATAAACCTCGACACAACAAACATAAGTGTCACAAGAACAATGATGACGCCCAAGACACGACAGTAGACACCGGATCCCGCGGCTCCCAGTCCGGTCAGCTGAAAAAGAACAATCTGGGCCCATCCGTCCTGGACCGCATACTTGACCGCCCATGTCAAATTCATGGTACCCCAGGAACGACAGCCAATCATACCAATAGAGAATGCTGGATCTTCAAACAAGTCGTCTGGTCATGCGCTGGTAACAATAAGAAGGGGTCTCAACGCAATAAAGACAACGAGGAGCCCAGACCATTAAGCATTATAGGGCAAAGGAATTTTCTCCGCAAACCAACAAGGTGAATGTGATGAACATCATCCACATCCTCAAAGCGGGACGAATGTGTACCCTTCATGACGTCGACTCAACAAAGCAAGTCGCCCCAGGGTACAAAAATACGGCCGATCATCTTCTATCATACAGACAGTCCAGCCTATTCCAATAGTGGCACTTCAGTTGCACTCATCCTCGACCCAACAGTTGGCGGGTTCCACCAGACACGAGCCCCTAGAGGCAGCAACCCAAATTTGTTGCACCAGGACACAGTGCACCAGATAAATATTGATCGCTCAAGGATCAGACTCGCTAAGAAACATCTTCTCAGGATGTTGTTCCAGGTGCAAAGGTCAGTCTTACAGGCCCACCACCCTGGAGGTTGTCTTCAGGTCACCAATCACCATGCCGAAGAGTCAGTCTTCGGCATCGCCCCCCTATACGGTAACTATTACGTACTGCTAGGACGAACCGTGTTGGCTTGATACAACGCGGTACCAAACCATGCCTATGGCAAGCTTAAAATACCAAGCCCACGTGACACATTCACAATTATGGGCAGGGCCGAGCTCCACCCCTGCACCGGAAAGTATACCGCCGCTGAGGTAGCGAGTTGTGCCTTTCTATCGAACCTCGATTCCACAGCCAACCCCAGAGCCACCAACATAGGAGTCCGAGCTACTTTACGGCATGATAACCCGGCTCGACCAGGCTCCAGCCAAGCACTCCGGCATAAGCTGGGGAGGGCCCCACGGTTCAACCGCCCTATGACACACAAATGTCTCTAAACATTTTCTTTATAGTCTCACTTTTGCGTAGAACAGGACCGGCGATATGGAATCAGCTTGGATGCACAAATATGGAACACATAAATATTCCCCAAGAAGACAATCCGGATACACTTCGGATTCGCACACAACTTCCTCCCGCCCGGTCTCAACAGGTTCTGCCATCATACCTCTTTTTATAAGCATACACCGTACTCATACGAATAGACGTGTCACTCGACTACAACATATGGAGTTATATGACACTTACCGGCTGCCATTCCTCATTGACACCTTTTCCGTCATAATGGCATCCGCACATTGTGCCATGCACTAATACGCCAGGGGCTTCATTGTACCCATAATATGGCAACAAAGTCCGGCCACGTTCTCGGTCGCCCGGCACCCCAAACTTATAGCATTATATGCATCAGCTCCGAATCATGTCTTGGGTCATTAGTTGGGTTTGCCCGGCTCCCATGTTTTGGTACCTTACGTTTCGCTCTATCGGCTAAGGTAGCGCTGGGAGAACTACTGCGATTGTGTACCGGTTCTTCCGGACGAGCACCTCAGTAGAGAAAGCCGAAAACTGACTGTCATGATACGGCGAGAGCTGGTCAGCTGTTCGAGAGGTTGTAAAATCTTTAAGGATTCATTCCGCATAATGCCATAACAAATGCAGAGTGCGACGGATTGGTCTTGCAATCAAGTGCTGTTAGAGCCCCTCGTACGGTCTTCCGAACACCAGGGGCTGCACCTACCATACTCGAATTCCTATGGCTAAGTGAGAGTGATAAAGCCCTATAGTCTGATTGCCTGGTTCGTTGTGCTGAACACCTCCTTCATGGACCCAAAAATGGGATAAAGAGTGTTCAGGTTTGTCCCGAATACCCCCGTACTTTCTACGTGGGGGCAGAAGCCGACGACTGGCCAACTCTCAGGATTTATATATATCAAATGGCCGCATAGGAGGAAAAACTTTTATATAACAGGCAATACATAATGAAACTGCCAGTGTTCCGCATTACAAAGGACAGCATGACTGTCTTCAGGGAAATATAACATCCCTGGTACATCACTCCGCCACAAGGCGAGCTCCTTTAAGGACACCATCATAATATAATTCGGGCTTGCGGTGCTCCTTACCCTCCGGCAGTCCCTCAATCATCAGTTTTTCAGCATCAACCTTCGCCCAGTGCACTTTCGCATGGGCGAACGCCATTCGTGCACCTTCTATACAGACCGACCGCTTAATAACTTTGAGCCGTGGACAAGCGCTCACGATCCGATTCACGAGCCCGAAGTAACTGCTTGGAATTGGCTCGGCGGGCCATAGTCGGACAACTAAGTCCTTCATGGCTAATTCGACCGCCTGGTGTAGTTCGATTAGTTGCTTCAGCTGATCAACAAATGGCACAGGATAATTCGGTGCCAAATATTGCGACTAGAAATTCTTTTCTGCAGTCTTCTTCTCCTCAGCTCGGTAGAATTGAGCAGCATCAGATATGCTGCATGGCAGATCCGCAAACGCCCCTGGAGAAATAAGATTTCAATTTTTCATCTTGCATCTCTCCTGTCACTACATAAAAATCACTTTGAATAAGAAAAAGCCTTACCGGCCGCAATCCTCCTCGCCTCCTGAATGTCCTTCAGAGCACCTTGGGCTTCCTCCCGAGCATCATTTGCGGCTTGCAGAGCCTGGGCGAGTTCGGATTCTTTCCCGGATAGACTCTGCTCCTAGGTCTCGCTTTTCTTCACAGCCTCCTGGAGCTCTCGTTCAGCTTCAATGACCCTGGCCTCGTGTTTCTCATGAAGAGCCTGCTCCGCGGAGGCCTTCTTTTCGGCTTCGGCCACAACCCTTTTAAGCACCTCAATTTCGACACTCGCTCCTAGAGCACACAATACAAATAACTTCATCGGGCACAATTACTCATTTGTGCTAAACTTGTCAAGGTTTCGACTTACCTTGCTTGTCCTCGAACTGCTTCTTCACTCGGCCAAGTTCTTCTTCGGCCCGCTCCATACTCTGCTTCAGTACGGATACTTCCGTAGTATGAGAGGCGATCATCGCTACCGACGCCTGTTTATAAATGAAGAGATATATGTCATCAACTGAGTCTCCCGCGAAGCAGATATTTGATCCCCTGTCCGGTTCTCACTTTCACCAGACAGTGCATCAGGGGCTACTATCCATACTATGACAATCTTCAAAGGTTCTTAGAACATACCTCAAAGCCTTTTATAAGGCTGATGTAGGATTCATTTAGTTCGCTCTCGGCGGACCGAATCTTTTCAATCACCACACCCATAAGGGCGCGATGTTCATCGATGATAGAAGCACTCTTTAGTGTTGTCGATAAGTTGCCTGCAACCCTGACTGGACAGAGGTTGCTGGTAGAGCGGGCTCTCTCCCTTCAGTCAAGGAGGGCCGCCTGCCTGGTCCTGGAGCCTCAAAGGTCTCCGGGACCGTGTCCGGCTGCGGGCCGAATCTAAGATCGCCCCCGCCGTCGACACTCATGGGAGCCGTCGACCCGTGTGTCCGGCCCAAAGGGGTTGCCTCCCTGGTCTAGGTCCTGCTGAGACAACACCTCGGTGTCACGCCCAGGCATTGGGGAAGGGACCTCCGAAGGCGTCTCGCTCCCTAGGGCATCTGAGCTCAGCGAATCCTTCGATGAGGACTGTTCGGCACGAGACCTCGCCGGACTGCACAAAGTATGGCGCAAGTTAAAATATTACACCTTAGTGATCCTGGACGCGTAGGAATGTTCGGATGTCGGGTACTTACGATTTTACCAGGGGCTGGGCCCTAGGATCCTACTTCGGGCTGCTATTGGTAGCCGTGGCGGATGCCTCCAGAAGGGGATTTTTCCCCTCTTCGGGGATTCGGCCTCCAAAGATGAGGAGGCCGTCCTTTTCTTTCCTCCCCCATGGAGAATTCGCCTTCTCCCTCCTCCTCTTCATCTTGAGAGGAAGGATGGGCGTTGGAGTCTTCGGATTTTGTGTCCGAAGCACCACGGTGATGGAGGCCGCTTCGGGTCTCCTTGGCCTCCTTGAGGGCCTCTTTCTTCGGCGCCTTGTAAGGCGCTGGGACCAGCATCTTTGTCAGAAGTGGTCCTGCCGGTTCTTCTGGCAACGGGGCCGGACAATGTATCCGCCCTGCCTTCTTCATCCATTCCTGGAGTAATTGTGGAAAGCATGATAAAGCGTCCCCTATGGGATATGCCGGCTAAACATGGATGGACAAAACATAGTGATAACTTACCGGACTTGCAGGGCGGGATAGTTGATACCCACGTCTTCGGCGGAGTCCGGCCACGGTTTGCCGGACTTGAAGAGCACCTTCCAGATATCCTTATGAGAGGAGCCGTAGAGCTCCCGCAGGGTTTGGTGCTCGGCCGGGTCGTATTCCCACAAATTACAGGTTCGGTGTTGGCAAGGAAGAACCTGTCAAACTAACATCACCTGGCCTACATTGACGAGTTTGACGTCCTTGTCCACCACGCCCTTGACGCGCGTTTGGAGCACCGACAGCTCATGGACGAGGACCAGTTCAGGCCCTTCTTGGGCCAGGACGTAAGCCGCAGGGGCGCTCTGGATCTGAATTCGGGAGCTGTGGCCCACTTTTTGAAACGCGTCTCAGTGATGTAGAACCACTGCTGCTGCCACTCCTTGACGGAATCATTGAAGGTGCCTGTCGGCCATGTGACCTTGGGCATCTTGCTCACCATGGCGCCTCCGCACTCGGCGTGCTCGCCGTTCACCACCTTGGGCTTCACATTGAAGATCTTCAGCCATAAGCCAAAGTGTGGCGAAATACGGAGAAAGGCCTCACACGCAATGATAAACATCGAGATGTTAAGGAAAGAATTATGGGACAGATCATGAAAATCAATCCCATAATAATACATGATGCCGCGAACAAAGGGGTGGAGGGGAAACCTGAGCCCACGGATGAAATGATGAAGAAACATAACCCTCTCGGTGAGGTCCTGAGTTAGGGACGATCTGTCCCGTCGTCGGAAGACGGTGGCCGATTTTCTTTGCCAGGTACCCGGCCTCTCGAAGCTTTTTGATATCCTTCTCCTGGACGGTAGAGGCCATCCACTTGCCTCCTGCTCCGGATCCGGACATCTTCAGAGAATCTCTTTTGGTGGAAAGGACGAGCGCTTAGGTGCTAGGGCTCGAGCGGAAGGAAAGGGCGTGGGTGAAGAGGAGGAGGCCTTATCTCTTTATAGAGGCAGTAAAAACTCTTGCGCCTCCATACTCGCCTGATAGAACCTGGTCATTCCCCCCTCACCGTGATTGGCGGTGCGGTTGGGCTACCCGCAGTCGTATTGATGAGAGTCCCGTGATAAGGGGGACACGATCTCTGCTTCGACAAGACGTACCCATGAAACCACATCGCAATATGCACAGTAGCTGGTTGAGGAAACGGTTTGGATAAGGACCGGGCCACAATGTGATATCAGGTTATGAAAAAAATGTCAGCGGATTCGGTTCGTGAGAACTGAAGCTCTCTACGATGGTGTGTGGAAATTATTTTGCAAAGCCGGATGCGATCCTTGTGTACAAAACCTACCTTGGAGTATTCGGACAGGGAACCCGCCTTGCAATGTCGAAGACAATCTGCGCACCGGACTCATCGTCATTGAAGCCTGGTTCAGGGGCTACTGAGGGAGTCCTGGATAAGGGGGTATCCGGACAGCCGGACTATATGCTTTGGCCGGACTGTTGGACTATGAAGATGCAAGACTCATGTCGGAGTAATGGGCCACGGGTAGGCTGACCCGAGCCCCAGAACCTTTCAAGACATCGGGGCAGGCCGCGCCCCTCAAAACCGAGTCTCAGATGACGACTCCTAGATCAACTGAGTCTCAGATGACGAGTACCAGATGAACTGAGTCTCAGATGACGACTCCCAGATGAACCGAGTCTCAGATGACAACTCCCAGATGAGCCGAGTCTCAGATGACGACTCCCAGATGAACCGAGTCTCAGATGACGACTCCCAGATGAACCGAGTCTTAGATGGCGACTCCCAGATGGGCCGACTCATGGCCGGCGACTTCCAGAGGAGCCGGCTATGGAGAGTCGGCCCACGACTCTACACTCATTGCGGGTACGACCATGGCGTGGCCGTCACCTCCTGCTTGCGAGGAGCCGGCGTGGCTACAGTGTGACGTACCGCCGGAGATCTCCGGCGTGGCCCGGCACTGTAGCCATGCCAGACCTGACCTCGGCCATAGTGCGGGGCGCACTGTGGCCACGATGGCCTACCTATACGGCTCAGAGATGGTGGACCCGCCAGTCAGTGAGAGCTAGAAGACGGCGGATATGCCCCGAAGGCTGCCCCGTGGGAGTCAGCTCCCTGGAGTCGGCCAGCCCCTCTCACGGGTCCCACGCGCCATTAACCAGACAAGATGGGGAGTAACGACAGTGATCGCCCGATAGACGGCGACACTGTTGCCACGACCCAATGACCAAGCCCGCGTCATCAGAGGCACGACTACAGTGCCGGACTCGCCGGCGGGCCCGCGAGTCGGCGGGCCCCATCAGTCGGCGGAGAAGACGGCGGCCTGTGAGACAGACGGCTGGGACCCGTGCCCAGCCGGATTACCATTGTATCCCCGGGGGGTAGGCCTATATAAACCCCCCGGGGCACCCATGCAAAGGGTTCGCATCCATTAACCTTAGACCCGATCATATAGGAAGAAGAGGGCTAGCCTTGCCTCCTTCTACCTCCAGAATACAGCTCTAGGAGCAACCTTGTAGTCACTACGCCTTAGTGATCATGCGGAGACCCCGCAGAGCAGCAGTAGGGGTGTTATCTCCCCGGAGAGCCCCGAAGCTGGGTAAGATTCGCCGGCGTGCATGCCTTCGCCTAATCCCGTTTCCTGGCACCGGCGACGTTCTACTCGCTCCCACCATGATAAGCCATCCTTTGGCATATGTCGCACCCAACCCCCGACATTTGGCGCCCACCATGGGGCGAGGTGCACCATCGTCCGGAGACTTGCTTTGGGCGGGAACCCTTTTCCTCCCTCACGAGCGTAGCCAGCCCGGCACGCGCGATGGTGCTTGCCCCGACGCGCTGCAAAGAGTCGACGACGCCTGCACGGCGAGGTGCCTCGCTGACCTTCTCGGCGAGGTTAGCATCTCTGACGAGCCTGCATCCGAGGCGGGCGAGGGCAGCCCCGAAAGCCTCCTCGCGGGCCTCCTCGACCATCTCCACGTCGCCGGCGAGCCTGCCGTGGACTTAGAGTCCGTAGGCTCCACCGACCCGATGCTGGTCGACTCCGACGGTGTGTTACTCGACACGTTCCCCTCCAACATGGTGATCTACGACGAGCCGCTCCCTCGCGAGGCGAGCAGCGGAAGCGCCATCACGGAAGTGCTCGTCATCAGTCATGGCGAGCACTCCGGCGAAGGAGCTCATGACCCGCTCGACGCGGCTCTGCGAGACCTGACGGTGCCCATTCTGGAGGATGCTGACGCCGAGACGCTGGAGGCACGCCGCCTTCAGCTTGTCGAAGGCGCGAGGAAGCTGGCAAGCATGAGACGCTTGTCGGAGGCCTACCAACATGAGATGGATCGCGCTGTGGGCGGCTCGCCAGCACCGACTGGGCCTAGCCGCCTAGGCACGGTCCGACAACGCGGCGCGGCCATCGCCAACCTATTCGGGGCCGATCGCCCCGTATATGCCACGCCTGCGGAGAACATCCATGCCGCCCAGGCAGCAACAGACGAGCTAGAAAACTTCGAAGGCGACGAGCGCCGCCTAATGACTGAGCGAGTCCAGCGACTCCTCAAAGTGGCTGCCGCACAGAACGAAGCCGGCTGCCGCACAGAGGCGCCGCAGTGACAAAATGACGACTTGCCTCCCCGCCGAGATCAAGGCGCGACGTCTCGGACGCCGACTGGCGGAGTCCGCGGAAGAAAAGAGAAGGATCTAGCTGTCAGCCACAGTCGGACTCGCATCACCATCGAGCGCGACCAAGACGGCCGCCCAAGAGTAGTGGAGCGGCAGGGCGACTACCTGCCTCCCCCACCACGAAGGGAAAGACGAGTCTCCCCACCGCCTGTCGATCATCCGACTCTCGGCGACCGCCTCGGCCGTCGAGAGGGAGTCGGAGAGAACGACACATGCCACCGGATCGACCGACTCCAGCGATCCCTGGCGCTGGAAGAAGAAGACGAGCTGGGTCCACCCTGCTTTGGGCCCCGCATTCGAGATGAGCCCTTCCCCAAAGGGTTCACGCTCCCCCGAGACACACCCAAGTACACCGGCTCCATGAAGCCGGAAGATTGGCTGGTTGACTACTCCACAGCCGTCAACATAGCAAAAGGCAACAAGCGTGTTGCCGTGAAGTACGTTCCGCTAATGCTCCAGGGCACGGCCTGGACATGGTTGAACCGTTTGAAGCCCCGCAGCATCAACAGTTGGGTCGACTTCAGCGAAGCTTTCATCCGCAACTTCACCAGCACGTACAAGCGGCCTCCCAAGCCACGACAACTCTCCTTGTGCGTGCAAGGCCAAGACGAGTCGATACGCGACTACCTCACGCGATGGGGCGAGCTTCGGAACTCCTGCGAGGGCATGCATGAGGTGCAGGCTATTGAGTACTTCACCGCCGGGTGCAGAGAAGGCACCCTCCTCAAGCACCGGCTCCTCTGCGACGAGCCCGAGACCCTCGACGAGTTGTTGGTAATTGCAGACAAGTATGCCACCGCCGACTCCTCCATGAAGACAGAGATTCAAGTTAGTGTGACTGGCAAAGTAGCCCCTCAGGCTCCCAGAACTTCGGCTGGAGATACCAGTTGGCGACAACAGCAGAATGATCACAAGCGCAAGGCCCCGCTGCCGACTTCCAGCAGTCGGCAGGTCGCGACAGTCGAAGACCAACAGCCTGAGGGGCAGCCTCCGGCGAAGCGGCAGAAAGGCGGCAAGTCCAACTGGTTGCCAGCCTTCTCTTACGAACAGACTCTGGATGGTCCCTGCAAGTTCCACAGCGGGGCGAAGCCATCAAACCATACCACCCGGAAATGCCACTGGCTCACCAGAATCGCCAAGGGAGACGGCCTCCTTCCTCCTCCGCCTGCTGGGCCGCCGCCTCCACAGCCGCCGCAGCAGCTGGCGGCCAGGCCAGTCGGCGCCGTACAAGATGAATACCCCGAAGAGCATGGAGCTTATGTGGTGTTCACCAGTATGGCTGATGATCGACGCAGCAGATAGTTGCAGCAACAAGAAGTAAATGTAGTAGCATCAGATACTCCGGAGTTTATGCATTGGTCCGAGAAGCCTATCAGTTGGAGCAGAGCAGATCACCCAGAGGTGATGCCGAATTCGGGCTCCTACACCTTGGTTCTGAGTGCAACCTTGGCCACTGATAGGCGGGCCGCTCGCTTCTCGCGAGTGTTGATAGACGGAGGCAGCAGCATCAACATCCTGTACAAGGATACCATGGAGAAATTAGGAATCAAGCAGAAGCAGCTTCAAAGCAGTCGAACTGTTTTCCACGGCAGTGTACCTGGCCTTTCCTGCTCCCCAATCAGCAAGATCCAGATAGACGTCCTTTTTGGGGACAAAGATCACTTTCGCTGAGAGCCAGTTTGGTTTGAAGTGGTGGAGCTTGAAAGCCCATACCAAGCGCTGCTTGGCCGACCTGCCTTAGCCAAGTTCATCGCGGTCCCCCACTACGCCTACCTCAAGATGAAGATGCCGAGTTCAAAGGGGATTCTGACCATGGCTGGCGACTACAGGAAGTCGTCCGCCTGCGCGGTCGAGAGCAGTCGGCTGGCCGAGTCCCTGGTGATCGCAGCTGAGAGGCGGCTCCTTGACCGGGTTGTGGCGATGGCCGGCAAGCAGCCAGAGATGTCGCCCGACCCCAAGGAGTCGGAAGCTGAGGGTTCGTTCAAGCCGGATAAAGAAACAAAGAGGATACCTTTGGACCCGGAGCACCCGGAGAGGCACGCTGTCATAGGTGCAAACCTAGACAGCAAATAGGAAGGCGAGCTCGTCGATTTCCTCCGTGAGAATCGAGACATCTTTGCATGGTCCCCTAAAGACATGCTAGGTGTACCGACGGAATTCGCCGAGCACAAGATACATGTCCGATCTGATGTGAAGCCTGTCAGGCAGCCCTTGCGCCGCCTGTCAGAAGAGAAAAGAAGAGTTGTTGGAGAAGAGATAGCCCAACTCCTAGCGGCCGGCTTCATTATGGAGGTGTCCTTTCCAGAAAGGCTGGCGAACCCGGTCCTAGTGTTGAAGAAGAACAAGCAGTGGCGGATGTGTATCGACTACACAAGCCTCAACAAAGCTTGCCCCAAAGATCCATTTGCTCTGCCAAGAATTGACCAAGTGATAGACTCCACAGCCGGATGCGAGCTGTTGAGCTTCTTAGATGCATATTCAGGATATCACCAGATCAAGCTGAACCCGGCAGACAGACTGAAGACTGCTTTCATCACGCCGTTCGGAGCCTTCTGCTACCTGACTATGACGTTCGGCTTGAGGAACACCGGCGCCACCTTTCAGCGTTGCATGCAGAAGTGTCTCCTCAATCAACTCGGCAGAAATGCCCACGTCTACGTGGATGATGTGGTAGTGAAGACGGAAAAGCGGGGAACATTGTTGGAAGATCTCCAAGAAACCTTTGAGAATCTGCGCCGATTCCAGATCAAGCTCAATCCGGAGAAGTGCGTCTTCGGAGTGCCAGCTGGCTAGCTCCTTGGCTTCCTGGTCTCTGAACGCGGCATAGAGTGCAACCCTGTGAAGATCAAAGCCCTCGAGAGAATGGAAGTCCCCCGCCGACTGTTAGATGTGCAGAAGTTCACCGGCTGCCTGGCTTCCATCAGCCGATTCATCAGTCGGCTGGGCGAGAAGGCTCTCCCTTTGTACCAACTGATGAAGAAGACCACCTTTTTTGAGTGGAACCACAAGGCGGATGAAGCATTTCTCGAGCTGAAGAAGATGTTGACTACTCCTCCTGTGCTGGCGGATCCAACTCCCAAAGAGCCTATGCTCCTATACATTGCCGCCACCAGCCGGGTAGTCAGCACAGTTATCGTAGTCGAACGAAAGGAGGAAGGCAAGGCGCTCCCTGTACAGAGACCGGTATATTACCTGAGCGAGGTACTGTCGACCTCCAAGCAGAACTACCCCCACTACCAGAAGATGTGCTACAGCGTGCATTTCGCCGCCAAGAAGTTGAACCCTTACTTTCAAGAACATCTAATCACTGTGGTTTGCACTGCTCCACTTGCCGAGATCATCGGAAGCCGTGATGCTTCAGGCCGAGTAGCCAAGTGGGCCATAGATCTGGCTCCCTACACCATCTACTACCAGCCCCGCACCGCCATCAAGTCACAAGCACTGGCCGACTTCCTTGTCGACTGGGCCGAGACCCAGTACCTGCCACCAGCACCTGACTCCACCCATTGGCGAATGCATTTCGATGGCTCCAAGATGCGCACCGGCCTGGGAGCCGGCGTCGTCCTCACCTCTCCCAAAGGCGACAAGCTCAAGTACGCACTGCATATCCACTTCGCGGCCTCCAACAACGTTGCCGAATACGAGGCGCTCGTTCACGGGCTCCGGCTTGCCAAAGAACTCGGCATCCGCCGGATCCTGTGCTACGGCGACTCCGATTTGGTGGTCCAGCAGTCATCTGGCGACTGGGACGCCAAAGACGCAAATATGGCGAGCTACCGCTTCCTGTTGCAGCAACTCAGCGGATATTTCGAGGGGTGTGAATTCCTTCACATTCCAAGAAATGACAATGACAAAGCAGACGCCCTGGCACGAGTCGGCTCCACTCGTCAAGCAATACCATCCGGCGTCGCCCTTCAGCGCCTCCTGAAGCCGTCTATCAAGCCTTCGCCAGAATCAGACTCCATTTTTGTGCCAGCTCCCCCCGAAGAAGTCGGATCCGACTCAAGAGCACCAGCAGACGGCTCCAAAAATACCGCAGTCAAAGCCGGCCTGGGGACTTCAGAACCCGGCCCGGGGACTGCGACAGTCAGCCTGGGACTCCAGAACTCGGCCCGGGGACTGCTCCAGCCAGCCCGGGGACTTCATCGACCCAGCAAGCGGCCGCGGATCCCAGCTCGCCGCCTCCCAGCCCAGCCACCCTTGTCCAAGTCCCAATAGTGGCAATCGAAGAAGTAGCAGCACCCTCATGGGCCTAGCCCATCCTCAAGTTCCTAGTAAACAGAGAGCTACCAGCTGATGAAATCCTGGCACGGCAAGTGCAACGCCGAGCGGCAGCCTACACCATAGTCAACAGAGAGCTGGTCAAGCACAGAGTCACTGGTGTCTACCCATGTTGTGTCGAGGCAGAACAAGGCCAAGCAATTCTCAGAGTCATCCATGAAGGCGAGTGTGGCCATCATGCGGCTTCAAGGTCACTCGTCGCCAAAGCCTTCCGACACGGTTTCTTCTGGCCGACTGCCCTGAAAGAAGCCAAGGAATTAGTCCAAAACTGCAAGGGGTGCCAGATGTTTCATTCCAAGCCGCTCCAGCCGGCTTCGGTGCTCAAGACCATTCCCATTGCCTGGCCCTTTGCGGTTTGGGGCCTGGACATGGTGGGACCATTCAAGACGGCACGAGGCGGCCTAACTCACCTACTTGTCGCAGTGGACAAGTTCACCAAGTGGATAGAAGCAAAAGCCATCAAGAAATTGAATGGTCCGACTGGAGTAACCTTCATCGCCGACATTACGACTCGGTATGGCATACCACATAGCATTATCACCGACAATGGCACAAATTTTGCCAAAGGAGCCTTGGCCCGCTTCTGCGCTACACAGGGCATCCAACTGGACTTAGCGTCCGTCGCCCATCCGCAGTCAAACGGCCAGGTAGAGCGAGCAAACGGCCTCATCCTATCCGGCATCAAGCCCCGCCTGGTTGTACCACTGGAGCGCTCGGCCGGCTGTTGGCTCGAGGAGCTGCCAGCCGTCCTCTGGAGTCTGCGCATGACTCCAAACAAGTCAACCGGCTTCACGCCTTTCTTCCTCGTCTACGGTGCTGAAGCCGTCATCCCGACGGACATAGAATTCGACTCCCCGCGAGTCACCATGTACACCGAGGAGGAAGCAGAAGAAGCACGTCAAGACGGCGTTGATCTGCTGGAAGAGGGCCAGCTGTTGGCACTCAGTCGGTCCGGCATCTACCAGTAGAGCCTGCGCCGATACTACAAAAGGAAGGTCAAGCCAAGATCTTTCCAAGAGGGCGACCTTGTGCTCCGACTGATACAGCGGACAGCCGGCCAGCACAAGCTGTCGGCACCTTGGGAAGGCCCCTTTATTGTCAGCAAGGTGTTGGGCAATGACACCTACTACCTGATCGATGCTCAGAAGCCCCGAGCTCGCAAGAGAGACGACTCCGGCAAAGAGTCGGAACGACCATGGAATGCAAACCTCATCTGAAGGTTTTATAGTTGATTCAGTATGTATCACACTACCCCTTTGTATTAAAGTACCGAGACTTCGGGCCCCCCGAGACAAGCTCGGGGACTGCCCCTTTTGATTATCTATATGATAAGAATTATGCCTTCAAGTATGCTACTTCTTGCTATGCCGCTTGGCGCCGGGTTCGACTAGTCGGCCCGGGGATTCGCCGTCTGGCGCTATGAAATGTTTCCTGAAGTCGGACAAGTAGTTTGTGGTGCCTAAGCCGTCTCCTGCTAGAAGCCGCATCTCGCAGAGCGACTGTTTGGTAAGCAGGAGTAAGGATGAATGGGCGTCCACACGAAAAATGGCTAAGGACCCAAAACATCAACATAGCTTAAGCCGGTTTCCAGCCCCCCTTTCTTACAAGCTGACTTGCGAGTATTCGGCTTACTGCTTTCTATCCGACTTGTTAAATAAACTCCAAAGAAAGGCAAGTACTTGCTTTCCCCAAAGTAGCCAGGCATTTGGCCCAGCGGCAGTCAGCAGAGCGGTTTGCCGGTTGGCAAAGCGGCAACTAGGGGAAGGCGGCAAGGGAAAAAGCCAAAGGAGCAATGAGCAAGGAAAGATAGGACTCGGATTAACATTTACATAAGCTTAGGCCCATTGGCCGAATCCTCAGACAGAAGTTTAAAATACACCCCGAGGGTGGAATTGTGCAAATTAACAAGTTCATCAAAGACCTTCTAGAACAGATAAATAAAGCCAAAAGGCAGCCTAAGGAGCAGCAGACGGGTTCGGAGGGTCGGAGGAGACAACGGTGTCAGACGCCGGGGCAGTCGGCTGGGTAGTCTCGGCTTGATCGCCGCCAGCGGCAGTTGGCCCGATCGGACGCGGCTCATTGCTAGAGGCGCGGTCGAGCTGAGGCTGGTCGCCCGCTCCGCCCTCTGGCACCTCCGTCTCGCCTTCGTCCTCCGCCTCGCCTTCTTCCTCGGTGCTGGAGTCAATCACCTCCGCCGAGTCCTCGCCATATTCCGGGTTCATCCCGAACTACTCTGGCGGCACTTCCTCGCCGCCTTCAGCCCGCTCAGGGACGAATACACTGGTGTCCGTGTACTCGGCGATGGCCACCGCACGCTCGACAAGGGCGCCCTCCACAGCTTCCAGCTCGCCCTGGGCCTCTGACCGGAACGCGGCCAGACGGTCCAGGTCTAGCCCCGGATACCACGCCTTGACGAACTCCAAGGCCCGGCGCGCTCCGGCCCAGGCCGAGGAACCCTTCCAAGCTTCAAGACGGCCGGCGGCAACTTCCAGCCAGTCGGTGGTCCGACTGGCGGTGCGCAAAGCCGGCATGTCTGGCCACAGAGCGGCAACTGCCTGGGTGCCGGCACGCTGAAGCCGGCGCATTCGCCGGTGGGCCGGACGAAGACGGGCCTTGATGCTCAGAAGCTACTCATCGACGGTCAAGGGAGCATTGGCGGCAATCACCTCACCGTTTGCCCTTCGCGCCTCATGATCAGCCTCGATGGCCAGAGGGACTGCCTGCGAGTGGCCAGGGAAGAAGTCTGCCAAGGCAAAAAAGAAGCAAGTCGAAAAATCAGAAGTCAGCCTGACACATAGTCGGAAGTTCAAAGAAAGAAAGCTCACCATCAACGATATCCTCAATCTCGTGGAAGCCGGAAGTCAGCATCGCCTCCTTGTTGGTCCAGGAGGAGCGCTCGCTCTCGAACTCGGCCAGGAGAGCAGCCTCCTTCTTCTCGGCCTCATCCTGCGCCTTCTTGAGCAGTTCCTTCTGCTCGGCCAGCTGCGCACTAAGCAGATCGCGCTCCGCAGCGAGTTTGTTGCACTCCTCCCCCTTGACGCGCAAGGCAATGTTAACTTCACCCAGCTACTCCTGAAGAGTAGCATTGGCCCCTGAAGAGCGAAAGAAAGAGACAAATAAGTCGTCAGCAAAGAAGGTCGCCGGAAAGATCCGGCCCGACTCCTCAGCAGTCGGCCCGAATCTCAGGGACTACAGCCCGCGGGTGCGCCAGCGCGCCCCCGCGAAGAAAGAAGAACAAAAAAGGAAACAACAAAGTCTTCAGCAAAGAAGATCGCCGGAAAGATCTGGCCCGACTGCTCAGTAGTCGGCCCGAATCTCGGGGACTACAGCCCGCGGGTGCGCCAGCACGCCCCAGCGAACAAGAGGGAAATAACTTACTACGGCTTTTCGTCAAGTCGGCAGTCCGCTTGCACAACTCCTCAACATTGCGGTTGAAGGCAGTGGCACGGAGGTTGTGATACTCCTGCAAACAACGATGCCAGACAAAATAAGTACTTGGAACTCGCCAGAGGGAGTTTCGAGCCGCCTGCTCAGCAGCCGGCCCGAAACTCGGGGACTACCCCCAGTGGATGTGCTGGCGCGCCCCCACAGAGAAAAACAAGAATCAAAAAGAAGAAGGAAATGTACTCGGACGGCCGTCCGTGCTGCCAGATGCGCCCTGGTGCAAGTTTGAAGGGCGTCACCTTCATTGCGCAGCTTCGCCTGAATGTCCAGAAGCGCTTGATTCACCGGCCCAGTGCCGCCTCCGCGCAACCACCCGATGGGCGCGGCGCTTGTTGCCTTAGCGTCTAGGGCTGCCGAGTTGGCGGCGCCGGTCTCTTGAGGTCGCGGCACCGAGGTCGCCCTTTCAAGACGGTGGCGCACCGGCGAGGCGACTTGGAGAAGCAGCCTCGCCTCGGACTTGTCCGCGGTCGGCGGCTCCGGCGGACCTGCCGGCTGTTTGCCGTGCGGTCTCCCAGACGGCGGCGGAGGCGGCGGTGGCGGCACGAGAGTGTCCGACAGGGAGGCCTCGCCGCTCTCCTTCTCCACAACGGGGTTCTTAGTGCCGGCCTCTCCGGTCTGCCCCGTGAACTCTGGAGGCGGCGGCGCAGAGGACAGTGGGGGGAAGAGCATTGCCGATCGGCGACGCGCGGCCTCCTCGGCTCGCCGTCTCGCCGCAAGGGCGGCTTCGGCATCCTCCAGCTTCTTCTGGGCGGAGGCGGCCGCCTTCTCGGTCTCCGCCTTCTCCAGACGGTCGGCCTCCTCCTCGTTGCGCTTTTCCCGCGCGTTTCGCTCCGTCGCCTCCTGGAGGTCGGCGGCGGGGTCGATCCGCCGAGTATTGGTGGACATCTCTGTCGACCCCATGACGGAGGGGACGGCGACTCTCTCAAGGGAAAGAGGGGCCCTGAAGAAGAATGGGAGGAGTATAAAGAAGACTCAGACAAGATTCACTGAAGGAAAATAAAAAAGCATAAAGACTTACGCAGAGACTAGCGGCGGCCTTCTCACTTCCCTACGGAAGCGGTTGGTCTTCACGGCCGCCTCCTCCCGTTTGGTCGCGGCGGCCGCCCCCTTGAACTTCTTCAATTTGCTGCCGGGCGCACTCGGCCTGGCGTGACGCCTCTTCGCGCCTCCTTGGCCAGCCAGGCCGGTGGAGGAGCCGGCGCCCGACGAGCCGACCCTCGGCTGGTGGCGCGGGGCGACTTCCCCTTCGGCGTCGTCATCAGGCCAGTCGGCGAACGTGGCCAAGGGCCTGAAGCCGCCTACCGCTCCTCCTCCCCCGCCTTCGGCGTCGGCTTCCATTGCTGCCGCCCCCAAGTCGGGGTCGTCGATGTCGCTCTCCGCACGATCGGGGACAAACTCGCGGGGCTGTCTCGTGGCGCCGGTTGCAGGCTGCATGAGGGGGTTCTAGTTCAGAAGAAACCAACGAGAATCAGAAACCGGATTCGGCCGCAAAGAAGACAAAGCAATAAGGAGATGCGACTTACCACCGGTGGGGGGTCGTCGCGCGAGTACGGCTCCTTACCGAACTGCCAGTCCTCCCCGAACTCGCAGTTTGCAATATGATTCACCATGTTTGCCACCTCCGCGCGAGGCATCTCCTTGGTGCTCATCCGACTTGGGTCTCGGAGGCCGCTCATCTGACAGATCAGGTGAGGCCGACCTTGGAGCGGGAGAACTCGGTGCGCCACGAAGGCGTCCAGCAAGTCAGACCCGACGAGGCCCTCCGACTGCGTCAAGACTCTGAGTCGCGCTCCGGCGGCGGCTCCGGCGGGAGTCAGTGTCTTGACCCGATGAGACCAGCTGGGGAGCCTCCCAGCTGGGGGGCGGCTTCGTAAGCCGGCAGATTAACCCAGTCACCATCGGAGGCGAGGTTCTTCACGTAGAAGTATGAGCGCTGCCACATCCTCACCGACTTGATCAGCGAGATAGAAGGGAAGGGGTTGTCGGACGTCGAGCGCCGCATCGCGATGAAGGCACCGCACTGAGCCGGCACGCAGGCGACATGCGTGCCGAGATTAGAAGAGAAGAATTCTCCCCATAGCTCGATGGTGGGGAGAACACCGAGGAAACCTTCGCACAGAGTGGCGAAGGCGGAGAGCAGCACCACCGTATTCAAGGTGAGGTGGTGCGGTTGGAGGCTGTGAAACTCCAAGAAGGAGCAGAAGAAGCCGCTCGCCGGCATCCCTAGGCCGCACATAAGGTGCGAGCGGAAGATGACCCGCTCGCCCTCCTCCGGCGCCGGCAATATCTCCTTCGCCGGCGCGGTGCGGGCTCGCACGAGGTGTGCGCCGGGGAGCCGGCGCGTCTTGCGGAGGAATTCAATGAGGTCATCGTCGACCTCCGAGCCGTCCCACGTGCCCGAACGCACGGACGGAGCCGCGGCGGCGGCGGAGGAGCTCATCGCTGGCTGGTGCGGTGTGGTTCTGCTCGCCGGTGGCAAGAAGGAGAGAGGAAGCGGGGGTCGAGGGAGATGGGCGCGTGTGTTATGCCGCTCCACTCCCCCCTACTTATAGCCTTGGAGGCTGAAAAGCCGAGGGGGCGGGCATGGGATTAACTGCGCCCAGAGCCCCACGCCGCCCCACAATTTACCCCACGAAGTTACTGTGCGCAGTAACGCCGTGAGAAGCCTAACCGTTCGCGCGGCCGCAGTGGATCTGTTCGCGTGCCGAGGCGCGGCAGTGGCGGGCCCCGCCTGACAGCCCGTCCCGTCGCGCGCGTGGGACGGCAGACTGTCCTTGCCGTGTGGCGCCGCGCCATAGGGCCGTGGTGGGCGGCAACAAGGAAGCGTATCAGGCACGCCACTTTCGAGCTCTCCACAGAGCAAGACGGCCCTCTACGAATCCGACTACAGATAGTCGGCCCAGAGGAAGACGGTAAACGAAGCCCAGATTCGACCACCGGAAGAATGAAACTGTTGAGGCCCCCAGCGAGTCACTCTCGGAGCCTCACCAGCTTCGGGGACTACTGTCGGAGTAATGGGCCACGGGTAGGCTGACCCGAGCCCCAGAACCTTTCAAGACATCGGGGCAGGCCGCGCCCCTCAAAACCGAGTCTGAGATGACGACTCCCAGATGAACCGAGTCTCAGATGACGACTCCCAGATGAACCGAGTCTCAGATGACGACTCCCAGATGAACCGAGTCTCAGATGACGACTCCCAGATGAGCCGAGTCTTAGATGACGACTCCCAGATGAACCGAGTCTTAGATGACGACTCCCAGATGAACCCAGTCTCAGATGGCGACTCCCAGATGGGCCGACTCATGGCCGGCGACTTCCAGAGGAGCCGGCTATGGAGAGTCGGCCCACGTCTCTACACTCATTGTGGGTACGACCACGGCGTGGCCGTCACCTCCTGCTTGCGAGGAGCCGGCGTGGCTACAGTGTGCCGTACCGCCGGAGATCTCCGGCGTGGCCCGACTCTGTAGCCATGCCGGACCTGACCTCGGCCACAGTGCGCGGTGCACTGTGGCCATGATGGCCTACCTATACGGCTCAGAGATGGCGGACCCGCCAGTCAGTGAGAGCTAGAAGACGGCGGATACGCCCCGAAGGCTGCCCCGTGGGAGTCAGCTCCCCGGAGTCGGCCATCCCCTCTCACGGGTCCCACGCGCCATTAACCAGACAAGATGGGGAGTAACGACAGTCATCGCCCGATAGACGGCGACACTGTTGCCACGACCCAATGACCAAGCCCGCGTCATCAGAGGCACGGCTACAGTGCCGGACTTGCCGGCGGGGCCCGCGAGTCGGCGGGCCCCATCAGTCGGCGGAGAAGACGGCGGCCTGTGAGACAGACGGCTGGGACCCGCGCCCAGCCGGATTACCATTGTATCCCCGGGGGGTAGGCCTATATAAACCCCCCGGGGCACCCATGCAAAGGGTTCGCATCCATTAACCTTAGACCCGATCATATAGGAAGAAGAGGGCTAGCCTTGCCTCCTTCTACCTCCAGAATACAGCTCTAGGAGCAACCTTGTAGTCACTACGCCTTAGTGATCATGCGGAGACCCCGCAGAGTAGCAGTAGGGGTGTTATCTCCCCGGAGAGCCCCGAAGCTGGGTAAGATTCGCCGGCGTGCATGCCTTCGCCTAATCCCGTTTCCTGGCACCGGCGACGTTCTACTCGCTCCCACCATGATAAGCCATCCTTTGGCATATGTTGCAGCCAACCCCCGACAACTCAAGACTTCGTCCCATGTCCGGATGGGACTCTCCTTTGCGTGGAAGGCAAGCTTGGCGATTCGGATGTTAGATCTCCTTCTTTGTAACCGACTCTCTGTAACCCTAGCCTCCTCCGGTGTCTATATAAATCGGAGGGTTTAGTCCGTAGGACAACAACAACTATACCATAGGCTAGCTTCTAGGGTTTAGCCTCTATGATCTCGTGATAGATCAACTCTTGTAATACTCATATCATCAAGATCAATCAAGCAGGAAGTAGGGTATTACCTCCATCGAGAGGGCCCGAACCTGGGTAAAACATCGTGTCCCCTGCCTCCTGTTACCATTAGCCTTAGACACACAGTTCGGGACCCCCTACCCGAGATCCGCCGGTTTTGACACTGACAAACGGATCCTGGTTATTGTTCTCGAAGGAGGAAGCAGTAGCTTCGTATTTACGATTAACTTACATCTCGGTGGAGGGTTGGCCCGTTTGCGGGCATGGCACGTTGAGGACGCCCTCCGGGGCAGGGCCCCCTGGTGAAGTTTTCTTCCACTGTCTGGGCGCCTCCGCTTCTAAGTCTTCGGAGGAGGCCCTCTTCTTCCCGTGGGGGGAGGCAACATCAGATTCCCCTCCCCGACTATCCTCCTTCGTGGAGACATTAATTCCCTTGGTTTGGATGTGCAATGTGTGAAGCTCTGTTTCTATGTTCTTCCCTTCGTCTTTCCCCAAGGGCACTTGACTTAGCGCACGTCTAAGCATCCTGGCTATTGCAGGACTAGGCGAGCCTTCGGGAAGTGGTGTCGGACACCTGATTCTCTCCGCCTTGCCGAGCCAATCCTGGCAGCGGATGGATTTCAGAATAATCTTGTGATAAATGTAAACGAAGTGTCCAATTTCAGGGTTACTTACTTGGGTATCTGGGCGGTTGCAGCTCAGACCCACATCCTTTGGTGGTGTCCGGACACTTTATTTGTGTTCCAAAGAATAACCTACACATCCCTTCGAGCGTCATGCCGAAGAGGTGTTGAATAGTCCATGGACCTTCTGGGTTGAACTCCCACATCCGGAGAGGCCGGCGCTTGCACGGCAAGATCCGTCGGACTAGCATTACCTGAAATATGCTGACAAGACTGATGTCCCTCTCAGCAAGCTCCCGAATGCGGCTCTGCAATGTCGGTACGTCATTAGCAGGCCCCCAGTCCAATCCCGCATTTGCCCACGACGCAAGTTGAGGCAGAGGGCCTGAGCGGAAGTTGGGGGCAGCCGCCCACTTTGTGCTCTAGGAGCCGTGACGTAGAACCACCTCCGCTGCCATAGACCGGACACCTCTGGGAAGAAGCCCTCCGGCCATGGGGCATCGGCATTTCTGCTTATTGCAGCGCCTCCGCACTCCACGTGTCTCCCCTCGATCACCCTTGGCTTTACATTGAAGGTCTTGAGCCATAAGCCAAAGTGCGGGGTGATGTGGAGGAAGGCTTCGCACACGACGGTAAATGACGAGATGTGAAGGATGGAGTCCGGAGCTAGATCATGGAAATCCGGCCCGTAATAGAACATGAGCCCTCTCACGAAGGGATCGAGGGTGAAGCCTACGCCTCAGAGGAAGTGAGAAACAAATACGACGCTCTCGTTGGGCTCGGGAGTGGGGATGACCTGCCCTGGAGCAGGAAGCCTGTGCTTGATGTCGGTGGTCAGATATCTGGCCTCCCTAAGCTTCGCGATGTCCTCCTCTGTGACAGAGGAGGCCATCCACTGGCCTTGAAGGTTGGATCCGGACATGATTGAAGATCTGAAGTGCCTAAGCTTGAGCTTCGGGTGTTGGAACTCGAGATGTGGAAAGTCGCAAGCGTGGTAAGAAAGAGGGATAGGCCTCTACCCCTCTATAAAGGGGGTGAATATCAAGCGTCCTCAGCATGACCGTTTGGGACTCGCCTAAAATTGAGGAATCATACCAACAGGTGCAGTTGGGTTACCAACACGCGTATTGATGAGAATCCCGTGATAAGGGGAACATGATCTCTGCTTCAACAAGACGTGCCAATAAAACCGCCTCGCAACACGTATAGTGGCAGGCTAGGAAAAATGGTTCGTGGTAACCGAGCTATGGCGTGGTGTCACGCTAGGAAAAGCTGCCAGCGGATTGGATTTGTGGAATATTATGCTCTCTACGGTGGTATGTGGAATTTATTTTGCAGAGCCGAACACGATCCTTGTGTTCGAAATCTTCTATAGAGTATTCGAAGATGGAATCCGCCTTGCAATGCCGAAGACAATCTGCGCACCAAACTCATCGTCATTGAAGCCTGGTTCAGGGGCTATTGAGGGAGTCCTGGATTAGGGGGTATCCGGATAGCCAGCCTATATGCTTTGGCCGGACTGTTGGACTATGAAGATACAAGACTCAAGACTTCGTCCCGTGTCCGGATGGGACTCTCCTTTGCGTGGAAGGCAATCTTGGCGATTCGGATGTTAGATCTCCTTCTTTGTAACCAACTCTGTGTAACCCTAGCCTCCTCCGGTGTCTATATAAACCGGGGGGTTTAGTCCGTAGGACAACAATAATCATACCATAGGCTAGCTTCTAGGGTTTAGCCTCTACGATCTCGTGGTAGATCAACTCTTGTAATACTCATATCATTAAGATCAATCAAGAAGGAAGTAGGGTATTACCTCCATCGAGAGGGCCCGAACCTGGGTAAAACATCGTGTCCCCTGCCTCCTGTTACCTGTAGCCTTAGACGCACAGTTCCGGACCCCCTACCCGAGATCCTCCGGTTTTGACACCGACTGTATGTTACTTGCCCGAGATTCGATCATCGGTATCTCAATTCCTAGTTCAATCTCGTTACCGGCAAGTCTCTTTACTCGTTATGTAATGCATCATCCTGCAACTAACTCATTAGTCACATTGCTTCCAAGGCTTATAGTGATGTGCATTACCGAGAGGGCCCAGAGATACCTCTCCGACAATCGGAGTGACAAATCCTAATCTCGAAATACGCCAACTCAACATGTACCTTTTAGGATTGACAAAACCTTCTGGTTGCATCATATACAACTCTTCATTAATAAATCCATTAAGGAATGCAGTTTTGACATCCATTTGCCAGATTTCATAAAATGTGGCAATTGCTAACATGATTTGGACAGACTTAAGCAGCGATACGAGTGAGAAAATCTCATCGTATTCAACACCTTGAACTTGTTGAAAAACTTTTTGTGACAAGTCGAGCTTTGTAGATAGTAACACTACTTATCAACGTCTGTCTTCCTCTTGAAGATCCATTTATACAATATGGCTTGCTGATCATCGGGCAACTCCACCAAAGTCCACACTTTGTTCTCATACATGGATCCTATTTGAGATTTCATGGCCTCAAGCCATTTCGCGGAATTTGGGCTCATCATCGCTTCCTCATAGTTCGTAGGTTCATCATGGTCTAGTAACATAACTTCCAGAACAGGATTACCGTACCACTCTGGTGCGGACTGTACTTTGGAAGACCTACGAGGTTCTGTAGTAACTTAATTTGAAGTTTCATGGTCATCATCATTAGCTTCCTCACTAATTTGTGTAGGAATCACTAGAACTAATTTATGTGATGAACTACTTTCCAATTGGGGAGAAGGTACAATTACCTTATCAAGATCTACTTTCCTCCCACTCACTTCTTTCGAGAGAAACTCCTTCTCTAGAAAGGATCCATCTTAGCAACAAATATCTTGCTTTCGGATCTGTGATAGAAGGTGTACCCAATAGTTTCCTTTGGGTATTCTATGAAGATGCACTTCTCCGATTTGGGTTCGAGCTTATCAGGTTAAAACTTTTTTACATAAGTATCGCAACCCCAAATTTTAAGAAACGACAACTTTGGTTTCTTGCCAAACCACAGTTCATAAGGCGTCGTCTCAACAGATTTTGATGGTGCCCTATTTAAAGTGAATGCAGCTGTCTCTAATGCATAACCTCAAAACGATGGTGGTAAATCGGTAAGATACATCATAGATTGCACCATATCCAATAAAGTGCAGTTATGACGTTCGGACACACCATAACGTTGTGGTGTTCCAGGTGGCGTGAGCTGTGAAACTATTCCACATTGTTTTATATGAAGGCCAAACTCGTAACTCAAATATTCTCCTCCATGATCAGATTGTAGAAACTTTATTTTCTTGTTACGATGATTCTCCACTTCACTCTGAAATTCTTTGAACTTTTCAAATGTTTCAGACTTATGTTTCATTAAGTAGATATACCCATATCTTCTCAAATCATCTGTGAAGGTTAGAAAATAACGATACTTGCCACGAGCATCAACACTCGGTATGTATTATTTCCAATAAATCAGTAGCTTGTTCCATTGTTCCGAAGAACGGAGTTTTAGTCATCTTGCCCAAAAGGCACTGTTCACAAGCATCAAATGATTCATAATCAAGTGATTCCAAAAACCCATCAGCATGGAGTTTCTCCATGCGCTTTACACCGATATGACCCAAACAACAGTGCCACAAATAAGTTGCACTATCATTATCAACTTTGCATGTTTTGGCATCAATATTATGAATATGTTTATCACTACGATCGAGATCCAAGAAACTATTTTCTTTGGGTGTATGACCATCGAAGGATTTATTCATGTAAACAGAATAACAATTATTCTCCGACTTTAAATGAATAACCATATTGTAATAAACATGATCAAATCATATTCATGCTGAACGCAAATGCCAAATAACATTTATTTAGGTTTAACACTAATCCCGAAAGTATAGGGAGTGTGCGATGATGATCATATCAATCTTGGAACCACTTCCAACATACATCGTCACTTCACCCTCAACTAGTCTCTGCTTATTCTGTATCTCCTGTTTCGAGTTACTAATTTTTAGCAACCGAACAAGTATCAAATACCCAGGGGCTACTATAAACACTAGTAAGGTACACATCAATAACCTATATATCAAATATACCCTTGTTCACTTGGCCATCCTTCTTATCCACCAAATATTCATGGCATTTCCACTTCCAGTGACCATTTCGTTTTGCAGTAGAAGCACTCAGTTTCAGGCTTTAGTCTAGCTTTGGGGTTCTTCACGGAAGTGACAACTTGCTTGCCATTCTACTTGAACTTCCCTTTCTTTCCCTTTGCCTTTTTCTTGAAACTAGCGATCTTGTCAATCATCAACACTTGATGTTCTTTCTTGATTTCTTCCTTCATCGATTTTAATATCACGAAGAGCTCGGGAATCGTTTTTGTCATCCCTTGCATACTATAGTTCATCACGAAGTTCTACTAACTTGGTGATGGTGACTAGAGAACTCTGTCAATCACTATCTTATCTAGAAGATTAACTCCCACTTGATTCAAGCGATTGTAGTACCTAGACAATCTGAGCACATGCTCACTAGTTGAGCGATTCTCCTCCACCTTTTAGCTATAGAACTTGTTGGAGACTTCATATCTCTCAACTCGGGTATTTTCTTGAAATATTAACTTCAACTCCTGGAACATCTCATATGGTCCATGACGTTCAAAACGTCTTTGAAGTCCCGATTCTAAGCCGTTAAGTATGGTGCACTAAACTATCAAGTAGTCATCATATTGAGCTAGCCAAACGTTCATAACGTCTGCATTTGCTCCGGCAATAGGTCTGTCACCTAGCGGTGCATCAAGGACATAATTCTTCTATGCAGCAATGAGGATAAACCTCAGATCACGGATCCAGTCCGCATCATTGCTACTGTCATCTTTCAACTTAGTTTTCTCTAGGAACACATCTAAAACATAGGGAAGCAACAACGCGAGCTATTGATCTACAACATAATTTGCAAAATACTATCAAGACTAAGTTCATGATAGATTAAAGTTTAATTAATCATATTACTTAAGAACTCCCACTTAGATAGATATCCCTCTAATCATCTAAGTGATCACGTGATCCAAATCAACTAAACCATGTCTGATCATCACATGAGATGGAGTAGTTTTCAATGGTGAACATCATTATGTTGATCATATCTACTGTATGATTCACGCTCGACCTTTAAGTCTCAGTGTTCCGAGTCTATATCTGTATATGCTAGGCTCGTCAATTTTAACCTGAGTATTCCGCATGTGCAACTCTTTTGCACCCGTTGTATTTGAACGTAGAGCCTATCACACCCGATCATCACGTGGTGTCTCAGCACGAAGAACTTTCGCAATGGTGCATACTCAGGGAGAACACTTGTACCTTTAAATTTAGTGAGAGATCATCTTATAATGCTATCGTCAATTAAAGCAAAATAAGATGCATAAAGGATAAACATCACATGCAATCATTATAAGTGATATATATGGCCATCATCATCTTGTGCTTGTGATCACTGATACGTCTCCAACGTATCTATAATTTTTGATTGTTCCATGCTATTATATTACCTCTTTTGGATGTTTATGGGTTTTATTTTACACATTTATATCATTTTTTGGGACTAACCTACTAACCGGAGGCCCAACCCAGATTGCTGTTTTATTGCCTGTTTTAGTATTTCGAAGAAAAGCAATATCAAACGGAATCCAAACGGAATGAAACTTTCGGCAGCGTTATTTTTGGGAAGAATATCACCCAGGAGACTTGGAGTTCATGTCAGAAGAGCCTCGAGGAGGCCACGAGATAGGAGGGAGCCCCCCTACTGTGCATGCCCCCTGTCTCGTGGGCCCCTCGAGCACCTCCCGACCGACTTCTTTCGCCTATATAAGCCTACGTACCCTAAAAACATCGAATATCAAGATAGATCAGGAGTTCCGCCGCCGCAAGCCTCTGTAGCCACCAAAAACCTCTCGGGAGCCCATTCCGGCACCCTGCCGGAGGGGGAACCCATCACCGGTGGCCATCTTCATCATACCGGTGCTATCCATGACGAGGAGGGAGTAGTTCACCCTCGGGGCTGAGGGTATGTACCAATAGCTATGTGTTTGATCTCTCTCTCTCTTGTGTTCCCTCTATGGCACGATCTTGATGTATCCCGAGCTTTGCTATTATAGTTGGATCTTATGATGTTTCTCCCCCTCTACTCTCTTGTGATGAATTGAGTTTCCCTCTTGAAGTTATCTTATCGGATTGAGTCTTTGATTTTAGAACACTTGATGCATGTCTTGCCATGCTTATCTGTGGTGACAATGGGATATCACGTGCCACTTGATGTATGTTTTGGTGACCAACTTGCGGGTTCCGCCCGTGAACCTATGCATAGGGGTTGGCACACATTCTTGACTCCCCGGTAGACACTTTGGGGCACTCTTTGAAGTACTTTGTGTTGGTTGGATGAATCTGAGATTGTGTGATACATATCATATAATCATGCCCACGGATACTTGAGGTGACAATGGAGTATCTAGGTGACATTAGGGTTTTGGTTGATTTGTGTCTTAAGGTGTTATTCTAGTATGAACTCTATGATGGATTGAGCGGAAATAATAGCTTTATGTTATTTCACTACGAACTCTTGAATAGATAGAACACAAAGGATAACTTTGAGGTGGTTTTGTACCCTACCATAATCTCTTCATTTGTTCTCCGCTATTAGTTGCTTTGGAGTGACTCTTTGTTGCATGTTGAGGGATTGTTATATTATCTATCTATGTTATTATTGTTGAGAGAACTTGCACTAGTGAAAGTATGAACCCTAGGCCTTGTTTCCTATCATTGCAATTCCGTTTACGCTCACTTTTATCATTAGTTACCTTGCTGTGTTTATATTTTCAGATTACAAAAACCTTTATCTACTATCCATATTGCACTTGTATCACTATCTCTTTGCCAAACTGGTGCACCTATACAATTTACCATTGTATTGGGTGCGTTGGGGACACAAGAGACTCTTTGTTATTTTCTTGCAGGGTTGTTTGAGAGAGACCATCTTCATCCTACGCCTCCTACGGATTGATAAACCTTAGGTCATCCACTTGAGTTAAATTTGCTACTGTCCTACAAACCTGTGCACTTGCAGGCTGAACAATGTCTACAAGAAGAAGGTTGTGTAGTAGACATCAATCACCATCTCTGAAGCACCGTCATGATCACCATCATCACCGACGCGACACCTTGATCTCCATCGTAGCATCGTTGTGGTTTCGCCACCTATTGCTTCTACGATTATTGCTCCCGTTTAGTGATAAAGTAAAGCAATTACAGGGCGATTGCATTGCATACAATAAAGCGATAACCATATGGCTACTGCCAGTTGCCGATAACTTTGTTACAAAACATGATCATCTCATAAAATAAAATTTTGCATCATGTCTTGACTATATCACAACATGCCCTGCAAAAACAAGTTAGACGACCTCTACTTTGTTGTTGCAAGTTTTACGTGTGTACTATGGGCTGAGCAAGAACCGTTCTTACCTACGCATCAAAACCACAATGATAGTTCGTCAAGTTAGTGCTGTTTTAACCTTCTCGAGGACTGGGCGTAGCCATACTTGGTTCAACTAAAGTTGGAGAAACTGACACCGCCAGTCACCTATGTGCAAAGCACATCGGTAGAACCAGTCTCACGTAAGCGTACGCATAATGTCGGTCCGGGCCGCTTCATCCAACAATACCGCCGAACCAAAGTATGACATGCTGGTAAGTAGTATGACTTCTATCGCCCACAACTCACTTGTGTTCTACTCGTGCATATAACATCTACGCATAAAACCAGGCTGGGATGCCACTGTTGGGGAACGTAGTAATTTTAAAAAATTTCCTACGCACACGCAAGATCATAGTGTTGCATAGCAATGAGAGGGGAGAGTGTTGACCACGTACCCTCGTAGACCGAAAGCGGAAGCGTTAGCACAACGCGGTTGATGTAGTCGTACGTCTTCACAATCCAACCGATCAAGTACCGACCGTATGGTACCTCCGAGTTCAGCACACGTTCAGCTCGATGACGTCCCATGAACTCCGATCCAGCAGAGCTTTGCGGGAGAGTTCCGTCAGCACGACGGCGTGATGACGGTGTTGATGATGTTACCGAGCAGGACTTCGCCTAAGCACCGGTGCGATATTACCAAGGTGGAATATGGTGGAGGGGGGCACCGCACACGACTAAGAGATCAAGAGATCAATTGTTGTGTCTAGAGGTGCCCCCCTGCCCCTGTATATAAAGGCGGGAGGGAGAGGCCGGCCCTAGAGGAGGGCGCGCCAAGTGTGGGGAGTCCTACTAGGACTCCCAAGTCCTAGTAGGATTCCCCTTTCCTTTCCGGAGTAGGAGAGAAGGAAAGAGGGGGAGAGGGAGAAGGAAAAGGGGGCTGCACCCCTTGTCCAATTTGGACCAGAGGGGGGCGCGCGCCTCCTTCCTTTTGGCCTCTCTCCTCTATTCCCGTATTGCCCAATAAGGCCCATATACTCCCCGGCGAATTCCCGTAACTCTCCGGTACTCCAAAAAATACCCGAATCACTTGGAACCTTTCTGAAGTCCGAATATAGTCGTTCAATATATCGATCTTTACGTCTCGACCATTTCGAGACTCCTCGTCATGTCCCCGATCTCATCCGGGACTCCTAACTACCTTCAATACATCAAAACTCATAAACTCATAATACCGATTGTCACCAAACTTTAAGCGTGCGGACCCTACGGGTTCGAGAACAATGTAGACATGACCGAGACACATCTCCGGTCAATAACATATAGCGGAACCTGGATGCTCATATTGGCTCCCATATATTCTACGAAGATCTTTATCGGTCAAACCGCATAACAACATACGTTGTTCCCTTTGTCATCGGTATGTTACTTGCCCAAGATTCGATCGTTGGTATCTCAATACCTAGTTCAATCTCGTTACCGGCAAGTCTCTTTACTCGTTATGTAGTGCATCATCCCGCAACTAACTCATTAGTCACATTGCTTGCAAGGCTTATAGTGATGTGCATTTCCGAGAGGGCCCAGAGATACCTCTCCGACAATCGGAGTGACAAATCCTAATCTCGAAATACGCCAACTCAACATGTACCTTTGTAGACACATCTAGAGCTCCTTTATAATCACCCAGTTATGTTGTGACGTTTGGTAGCACACAAAGTGTTCCTCCGGTAAACGGGAGTTGCATAATCTCATAGTCATAGGAACATGTATAAGTCATGAAGAAAGCAATAGCAATATACTAAACGATCAAGTGCTAAGCTAACGGAATGGGTCAAGTCAATCACATCATTCTCTAATGATGTGATCCTATTAATCAAATGACAACTCATGTATATGGTTAGGAAACTTAACCATCTTTGATTAACGAGCTAGTCAAGTAGAGGCATACTAGTGACACTATGTTTGTCTATGTATTCACACATGTACTAAGTTTTCGGTTAATACAATTCTAGCATGAATAATAAACATTTATCATGAAATAAGGAAATAAATAATAACTTTATTATTGCCTCTAGGGCATATTTCCTTCAAAAATTAGCACATCATGTTGGTGCCATGTCATGCAACCAAGCCAAGTTTAATTATTTTCATGCATGTTTTGGATTTACAGGAATTAAAAAACTAAGTTTCTCAACGTTTCCAGCCCAGCCACGATGCCCAGAATTTTGAATTTCATTCCCATTTCTTGCATGGGACCTAGAAATTTACCCGAGGACACACATGTGATTTTTCAACCAACTTTGGTGCACTGGAGCATGTGCTTGTATTTCAAATTTGAATTATGCACACAAAGGTGACACATTCCCTCTCAGAACCACAAGCCTTCTTGAGAGAAGCTCCGGTTTGCAAGAATCTTATACCAAAATTTGTTCCTATTCGGCCAATTTTTCTTACCATAGCATGGTACTACCATGACATGACTCCATGCCATGTTTCATGATTTTCAGGCGTGTTTGGATTACAAGAATTTTAAAACCAAGTTTCTCAATGTTCTCGGCTGAGCCACGATGCCCAGATGTTTGAATTTTATTCCCATTTCTTGCATGGGACCTAGAAATTCACCCGAGGACACAGATGTGATATTTCAACCAACTTTGGTGCACGGGAGCATGTGATTGTAGTTAAAATTTCAACTATGCACATTAAATGACCAGAAACTCAATTAATGTATAAAAAGGCCAAATGAACCCGGAATAATTCCAAAATTTAACAGGGCACTCATGTAGTTCTATGTTGCCTTTGTAAAGAAACTCAAGGGGGGCAGCATATATCATTTCGCACTCAAATGTGGCATGTTCCCTCTCAGAACCACGAGCCTTCCTGAGAGAAGCTTCAGTTTGCAAGAAGCTTATACCAAAATTTGTCCCTATTTGGCCAATTTTTTACCACAACATGGTAGTACCATGACATGACACCATGCCAAGTTTCATGATTTTCAGATGTGTTTTGGATTTACAAGAATTTTAAAACCAAGTTTCTCAATGTTGTCGGCCAAGACACAATGCCCAGATGTTTGAATTTTATTACCATTTCTTGCATGGGACCTAGAAATTCACCCCGAGGACACAGATGTGATTTTTCAACCAACTTTGGTGCACGTGAGCATGTGCTTGTAGTTCAAATTTGAATTATGCACTCTAAATGACCAGAAACTCAATTAATGTATAAAAAAGGACAAAAGAACCCAGAATAATTCCAAAATTTAACAGGACACTCATGTAGTTCTATGTTGCCTTTGTAAAGAAACTCAAGGGGGGCAGCGTATATCGTTTCGCACTCAAAGGTGGCACGTTCCCTCTCAAAACCACGAGCTTTCTTGAGATAAGCTTTGGTCTGCAAGAAGCTTATGGGGCTGTTTGGATGGCAGCCCCAAGCTGCCCTTTCAAAATTTTGGTCGTTGACCACAGGTTGGGCCAGTGTTTGGATCACAATCAAGTTTTTGGCTCACAACCAAGTTTTTGGCTCACATCCAACTTTTTGCCCAGCCGTTGTGATTCCGTACTAGCGTGTGGGCGAGTTCCCGGTGGCTATTTCCTTCGCCAAAATTTTGGCATGTCGTTGTTTTGGTCGGGCTGGTGTGAGCATAATCCAAACGGCCCCTATACCAAAACTTGTTCCAAATCGGCCCAATTTTTTACCACAACATGTTAGTGCCATGACATGACACCATGCCAAGTTTCATGATTTCCAGGTGAGTTTTGGATTTACATGAATTTAAATTCCAAGTTTCTCAATTTTCTCAGCTGAGTCACGACGCCCCGATGTTTGAATTTCATTCCCATTTCTTCCATGGGATCTAGAAATTCAACCAAGGACACACATGTGATTTTTCAACCAACTCTGGTGCACCGGAGCATGTGCCTGCAGTTCAAATTTGGATTATGCACATTAAAAGTCCAGAAACTCAGTTAATGTATAAAAAGGCCAAACAAACCCGGAATAATTCCCAAATTTAATAGGGCACTCATATAGTTCTATGTTGCCTCTGTAAAGAAAATCAGGCGGGAGGAAGCGTATATTGTTTCGCACACAAAGGTGACACGTTCCCTCTCGGAACCACAAGGCTTGTTGAGAGAATCTCCGGTTTTGCAAGAAGCTTATACCAAAATTTGTCCCAATTCAGCCAAAAATTATACATATGAAAACAAGGTTTAGATTATCCCGAACATCTCGCTACCTAGACCAATGTACTATGATTTGAATTCAACATAAAATGGATACAAATATTTGAATTGGAGATCGTATGGTACATGTAGTTCATAGTGAAATATGATTACTGCTATATGCATGTTTTTTGTTATCAAGATAATATTTAAATGATTGTATAACTTGACAACAATTGTATTCAAATAAGGAAAATTGATTCAAATTTAGTCCATATGGTAGACGACAATATGTATGTTCACAGGGTGGAGTAAAATGTTCATATATGATGGAAGATCAAAATGTACGATTACATCGATTATAAACCGCAAGGTCACCTAACGATATATTCGAATTCAACATAACGTGGATTCAAAAATTGAAATTCGAGATCCTGGCATTTGTAATCATATAAAAAGGGACATTACTCTTTCTTTTGGTGGGAATTGATTTGTTTCTTGTTGTTGTTGAGGCAAGTGCGAATCGATTCAGTACTATACGGGGTAATCTTGTTCTCTCGATTTTTTTACATTTTTCTTGTAGTTTTTTCAATGGCATCTATTGCAATATAGTAAAAGGGGACATGACTCTCCTGTGTCTTGTATGAATTGTTTTTTGTACACGTTAAGTTTGTTCTGCCGAACAAGGAATCCGCACCTTGTTATCCTGAAATTTTCAAGCTCGAGTATCTTTTGTCTCGCTTGCTTTGAAACTCCCGCCTCTTCAACCCGCGTCGCGCCTTGTTATCTCAAGCCATCTTTTTTTTCATTACGTATTCCATTTGTTGACAATCTGTGTATATTGAACTACTCTTGATGTGTATCAGCCATTTGAGTCGGTTATGGAAAACTCTAGAGTGAAAACAATGTCTTCAAAGCAGGCAACGGTACCTGTTGAAGCATATATCTCGATGGTTACAGGGAGCTCCTCAGAGGAGGATTCAGAGAGAGATGACCAGTCCTATATCCCACTTGAGGTGTATGCTCTAAGTTGCAATGTTTATATTTCTCATATAATGCATATGGTGTCTTGCATTGCTTAGTTTAGACATCATATGCACAATATTGAATTCCATCTGCTTAGTTTAGAGATCATACATGCGAGTGGCAACTGCTTAGTATATGAATCAATTATGTCAATTATATCATGCCATCCTGTATACTTAGACAACATGTATAAGAATTATTTCATCCCAACCTATTTTAAAAAGACATCATATAGTTTTGTCATGTCATCCTGTTTAGATACTCATCATATGTTGAATTATGCCATTATATCATGTTAGGTTATCCATCATATATCTGAAACTGTATCATGCTATCTTGTTTAGTTAGGCATCTTATATTTGAAATTGTGTCATGTTGTCCTGTTTGGTTAGACAACATATATGTGAATTACCACATCTGTATATCATACAATGTATGTACATTCAATTTCTTTTCTTGTTTATAAGCTATTTGAATTGGAGGGGCTGATGGCAGTATCTATGGGAGTAAAAACCCGTTCTTCACAGAAGACAGTGCTACCCGTCGATGCAGATAGAACCATGGTTGTACTGGCCCACAAACTAGCCCCACCACACATAATCGAGACTCTTCCAGATTGCACGCTTACACCATTGGGCAGAGAACCAGCTACAACCCATGTAACCGCAACCCCAGTGAATAGTAACCCACTTCTAGTTGACAAAGCACCATGTCCACCACAGAGTACCCCCACACAAGCAGTTTTTAAAGCAACTGCAGTGCCCAAAGCACAAAGACCACCACAACTAACCCAAACTCCATATTTAAAGCAGAAGAGCAACTATTCTCAGGTCAGATTCCTCAGCTATGGTCCATACTCCTTTGCTGTTGCATCACTGTATTTACTCATACCAACTACTTTCGAATTTGAAGGATCCAATTGAAACTCCAATGGTGCAACATGTATGTTTTAAACCTATTTCTTTAATTGGATTGCTGTTCTAGCTTCTTGCTCTATGTTTATTTCAGTTTAAGTTTATAAACAATTATGTTCTCATGTGATGCACATTACAAGCGTTGCCAATGCTATGTAGTTTCTCACACTTATATTCTGTCTATGCTCGTGTGTCTTAAAAATATATGAGTTGAACTGTGTCCCTATCTTGATTAGGCAACATAAACTAGAATGATATGGACAATACAGTGATCATAGTACATAGATATATGTTTGTTTCATGCTGTTATCCTGTCCACCTTACTACTGAACCGGTTTACCAAAATGAGTTTTGTATACTACATGCTAAACCTTTGATGTGTTTGCTTCTTGTAGTATGCAAACAAAATATTGGAGAAGAGTACCCCACTATGCAATGGTAGAGAAAGTAATGCAGATAAGGTTCAAGATAGTTAGACAACCCTGTTGATCTCGAAGAAAGGTGATAAAAACGATCTTGTAGACAGTGAGTAAACCCCACAGTCCCGCATTGATGTAGTGTTCAAGTTCCTGGCCAGTACCACTGGCACAAGCTCTTCGAACTCGCTGCCTGAATCACTTTGGCTTCTTCAGTCTCAGCTACGAGCTGAAAGGCATCAGTCAGTTGTGCTGCGGTAAGAAGCCAAAGGATTGAGGAAGTCCCTGAAAAATTCAGATGCATACTTTCTTGTGCAACAGCAAGCGTTGGAGGATTTAAGCACCAAACAAGAGAAAGCTAATAAGCTTGCTAAGCATATTGCCAACATTATGGTACCCAAGATATAGTTTCTTGAGCTCTTCTGAAGTGGTTTCAGTTCTGGACTTGTTTTGCTGCGGCGTTTATATGCTGCTTTGTTCCTTATATTTGCACTGGTGGCGAACTTTGATGCCCGGTGGATGTAATATGTGTAATAGCCATGATAGCCTAGCATACGTTGCTTGCTTATTTATTTCCTTGTTGTCTTGTTTATTTGTTTGCTTGTAGTCGGTGCAGTTCTTTTTCCGCGGTTTGCTAGTGGCCGCAATAACCTACTTTTTGAAACTAGGCCACAATAACCATGGGCTACATATTTACTGTAGTGACACTGGACCTCCTACGGGTCGTAGAAAAATGGGTCTTCTATGGGTCGTAGAAACAATGGGCCTTCTACGGGCTGTAGATACAATAGGGGCCGTATCATCAATGGGCCTTATATGGGCCTTATGATCGATAGGTCAAACATGGGCCAATAATGGACCGCATTATGGTCATAAACAGGCTAGAGTTGGAACCGTCCGTTCATGGGCCGACCATAATGGGCCGTCGTTAATAGGCCGTATTTGATGACGCTATGAAAATGGCCCAATGTATTAACGGGCCACAAACGGGCTGACTGTAACAACAGGCTGAATTTGGCCCACAAGCAGAAAATGACAGTAACGGGCCGTAAGTAACCGAATGCTGGAAATGAGCCCAAGAATAAATGGGCCCTGAGAAGGCCGAAAGATAACATGGGCTGGAAACGGCCCAATGGAATAATGGGCCGTTAATGGGTATAAAGTGATACACTGTTCATTATGGGCCAGTTTCACCACGAGCCTTTAATGGGCCTTACAAAGGGCCTCATATAGGTCAAAAGACGTCATGGGCCATACATGGGCCGGAAGTTAAAACGGGCTGGAATCATATTGGACGACTCAGATGACGCTACTGGGCCTAATTTGGATAGGCTGTAACGGGCCCTGGGTTAGCGGGCTGTAAATGGGCTATATGCGAACATGCCATTAACAGGCTTCCATGGGCCGGCCCGCCACCTTTTGACCAAGTCAAACGGGTCGGCCTTTTCATAGGAATGGGCCTCTCTTGGGCTATGCCATGTGTCGATGTATCATAGGCGCCTTCGGTCCAATGAGTGGATGACATCTGACCCAACTGTGAGCCGACACGTGTTTCCTCCAGCCAATGATGATTTTACATGTGGAAAATCCCCATTGGCTGGGGCCGTTAACGGGTTATCGGATCAAAAACTGGACCCGATAGCTTAACGGTGTTTCGTTATGGTGGATGCCACGTGTCGGTCACCCTTGATGAAAGCACTTCGGTGATGCGCGATTTATGGTCAGGGAAGTGGACACTTCCGTGATGATAATTTTGGTAATGTCATGGAACACTTCTATGACAACAAAGGTATAACTATGTTGATTCTGTCATAAAATCGTCATGGATGTACATGCATGACAGAAAGCGTGACCTACTGTGACAAACATGTATCATCACGGAAGTGTATTTTTTTTGTAGTGTAGGGAGCGGTACTACTGCTGGCCGCAGCGGTACTATCGTTGGGACTTCACTGTCGGCGTCCTGGATATGGGGGTATCCAGCCCTGCCAGCCTGCGGCCCACCACGTGGCTCCATCGATGGCCTGGTACGACCCAGCTTCAGCATCAACAACTCAAGACCCTCGCAAGGGTCCAAGCCTCGTGAGGCGGACGATGCCAAGACCCCCGAGGGGATCGGCCTCCTCAGGCTGGCTCCTAAGGGGCAGAGAGCTCTATGCAAGGTTTACCTCATGAAGTTCAGCTGATGTGAGCCATGACGACCAAGGCCAGGCAGGTGCGAGGCGGGCGCAGAGCGCGGGTTTCCTCTTCGGTATAAAGGAGGCAAGCCACAGGCGCGGAGTCCCGAGGAATGAGCCAAAGGTTTCCATTCTGGTGCAACGAGACCAAGACCACCAGGGCGGCAGGACGGAGGTCATCGACGAGCCCACCGCAGCATCAAGACCAGAGGCTTTTCGCAGGCGAAGACTACTTTTGTTAGGATAAGCTGTACTACCTGTCCCTTTCAAATCCGGCCGTTGTGGGATCCCTTCCCACCAACATTTCGGAAGAGGACCAAGGTCACTATAAATAGGACTAGCCACCACCATAGAGAGGAGGACAAGCCGAACTAGCTCACACCACACCAGCTCCCTCAAGATCAAGAACACCTCACCTCCTGAGGCCAGTTCATCCATTGTACTAGTTCATCCTCAGCCCCTCGAGGCAATCTACCAAAAACGCTAGAGTAGGGTATTACACCGCAAGGTGGTCCGAACCAGGATAAATCATTGTGTATCTCTGTCTCTTTGAGCTTGTCGCGCTAGGCTTAGGAGAATCGCGAGTAGGCAGGCTGGGTAGGTTGAGATCTCCGTACGCACCGCAGAGTTTGAACCTCCCAAGGGTTTGCAGAACCCATAATCCGACATTTGGCGCGCAAGGTAGGGGTGCGTCGGATCTTCTCTTCCGTCGACCAGTCCTCCGCCACTCCACCGACGCCATGGCTGACACCCTGAGGGTGCACATCAAGCACTAGGTCGTCTAGGCCTCCTCGGCAGCGCCCGCCGAGAAGGAAGCCCTCCACTCCGCTCTTCTCGCGGCCCGTGCTCCGCTGGGGGCAGCCGACCGTGGGGGGCGCGCGGCGCAACCTTCTCCACTAGCTCCGCGCCGCAGCCACGCCGCCGCACGGTCTGCAAACTACACCGCAGCGACCACACCACACACGCGCAACGAACAAGCAAAAATGTGGGCAGCGGTCATCGTGGCTCGAGAGCTCTTATGGTGCAGGCTGCTAGAAGGTGGCCGAAACGCCGTGCTAGAACGGATCGTTGAGCTGCTGGATGCGGCATGCAGGGGGACGGCGCCATTCTGCACCCTGCCCAGATCACAGGCGGTGGTGGGCGCGCGCGCCCATCGCCGACACAACCGCGCGCCTCCTCCCAGGGCCCCTGGAGAGCTTCTCGGCGCCGATCAGCCCCGCGGAGCAGCCCGCACCCCTCCGAACGTGCTACCTCGGCGCGGGGCTGCTCCAGGCGACATCACTAGGGGTCGCGCTAGAGTATTGGCCCCTGGCCTACAGGACCAGAGGGCGACTGAAGAAGGCGGGAACATGTGGCAGCCGGGCAACGCTTCAGGCGCAGCCAACCTAGAAGCCTACATTCCCGTCATGATGGATGCAAGGCACGCACTGGGAGACGGCCCCAGCCAACCCCCCATGCCAGGCTGGGCGCTGGATATACACGAGGCCGAGCTCTCCTTCGAGCCGCCACCAAGCCCCGCCAACATCTCCAACAATGACAGCCTCTGGGTACAGCTAACGCCGCAGGAGGATGCTTACGCTGACCATGGATCGCAGGTGAACCAGGGTGCAGCTGCCACTAGGAATCTCAGGACGACGGATCCCCCGCAGGAGCGCGAAGGACGTTGGGGGCAGCGCGGTGGAAGCCCAGTGGCAGGGCCCTACCTGGACGTAGGTTCCCCGCCGGGGAAGGCGCCGGCGGGCCTGTCTTCCCAGAGGGGGGGCCTGCGGTCGCCGAGGACACCACCAACATTCCCCTGGCCCCTTGGTCTTATCCTGGTTTCTGGTCTCCCCAACGGTGGTCAGGGGACAGAGGGGTCCTCGTCGGGCTACATGAAGCAAGGCTCTGGCCTGTGAAGGTCTCTACTCGTGACACTCTCACATAATAATGAGTGGGGTTGTACATGCCCCGGAGTCTCCTGAATGCCGCCCTGGGGCCTCATGGGGGCTCCCTCCCACGTCCTAGTGGAAGCACCATGCTTTGCGCTTGCCGTCGACACTGTCCCCAATGACTATGCCCAGCCAGTGGAAGCACTTAGCTCCGTGCTGGTGAGAAGACTTGAAGACTAGCTAGACGCCGGACGCGACCATTTGCTTTTGCCTCCTTTCTGTACTTGCTCGTCGACTTCTTGAAGTAGTTTGACTTTCGTGCATTTATAAAAATGGGGGGGGGGGAGTTTTCTCATTTTGTGTCTCTCTCTTGCCTTCAGTTCTTGCGTTCTCTCTGGAGCTCGTGACTATTGCCCTGCCCTTGAGCGCCTCGCGAGCGGGGGCTGGGTACGGTGCGCACGCTGGTGTCTATCGCTTCCCCCTGGGGGGCTCGAGGGTGCAACCACCCCATGCGCCCACCTCACCACGGTCTGGCAGTTGGATCCTCACGAGGCCCTCTATGACAGGCCAGCAGGCCCCTCGGGAGGCACAGAACCAGCTCGCCTCAGGAGAAGGAGCGCCGCCGCGACACCAGGCCTCACTCGAGACCCACAAAAACAAAGATAAGTCATAAGCAACTACCTCGCTCTGCAGCCTGCGGCCCTGCCAGGCCCCACCCCTGGCACTACTTAAAAAGCATTTCGCGAATATCACACATCATAAGGGGCACCCCTTTTCAAAATGCTCTCACAAGAATGCGTTCAAGTTTTTGTCATACAGGTCAAAGCGAAAAGAAACATGGGCCTAGCTGGACGTGTCTTCTTCGTCGCTCACATCCGCGCTGCTTGCGTGCGGCTGCCGTCCTCCTCGTCAATGCAACCCGTGCCAGCTTCTTCGGCCGCGAGCACAGCCGTGTCATCCTCAGGACTCAGCTCCTTCACCAAGGCATCCACATGGCCATCCACCCACTTGGCCAGCTTGTCTTGGGTGGCCGCAGACACGGGGGCTAGCACTATGCTGAAATCGAAGTGGGAATCGAGGTTCAGGAGGTTGCTGAAGATGCACGAGAGTTCACGCCCGAGGAGGCCCCAGCTCCTCTCCTCAACAAGCTGGCGAGCTTTCATGGCCTGATCTTCCAGGCGGGTCACAATATCAGTGAAGAAGTTGAGATGGCTGGCGTAGTCGCCCTCATGCGGGTGAGGAAAGCTCTCGTCACAAATAGCACCCCAAGGCATTGTTGGCTCTGACGTGCTCGCATTCTAATGTCAGGCAGCGGCTCTTTTCACTCGAAGCCTTCTTCAGGAGGGAGGCGGTGTCTTCGACTTTCTTCTGGAGAGAGGATATCTCGGCACGGGCAAAATTCAAGGCAAATTCGGAGGAAGTCAGGGCTCCTCGGGCAGCACTCTCATGTTGCTCCACAAACTGCAACTTAGTCTTCAGGGCAGAGGTCCGGCCCTCAAGCACGGCCTTGAGCAGGTCGAGATCCAGGCGGTGCCTCTCAGCCAACTCAGCACGCGCCTTTGCCACCCTCTCCTCCACCTCCATCTGGACCTGGGCTTCTCGGGCGGAGGCGTGCAAAGGTTTCCTCGGGCCAGACGGACATTGGTCCTCGAGTGCAAAGGCAGAAGGGAGCTTGACTGCAAGACTCACCTGTCGAGTAGAGATGAAAGTCGGCCTCGCAAGCATAGGCAACACATGACAGATGACAGGGTGGCGACGGCATCCTCGGCCACGGCAGCCTGGCGCTCCCTCACCTCTAGCCTCTCCAACGCCATGCCGTGCTCCATAGCCTCCAACATCAAATCTTTGTGGCACCTCAGGAGCTCCACCTTGGCAAAGGCCGCCTCGCCTGGTGAGGAGGCCAGAAGGGCGCGATGGTCCTCGACTTTGCGCTCAAGAGCCGCGTTTGAATACAGAAGATCTCGTTCCCGCTCCTCGGCCGCCTCATAAAGGTGGTTGGCTGCCTCGACCTCTTCCATGGCACGGGTGCAAGCCTCGCGAGAAGTCGTGAGCGAGGCCGCCACACGCGCTTTGGCTTCGTCACGCTGAAGTCTCCCGAGGTTAATGGCAACCTTCAACCACTGCCACTCATGCTCCAAGCAGCGGTTTTCCGCCTCAAGCCTGGTGTCGACATTGGCGAGCTCCCCGCCAAGATGGATCATCGCACACATTGCCTCACCGAAGAGCTCGAAGTGCATGACACTGCGCCCACGAGCGAGCGCAAGCGCATCGCCAAGACCTTCGTCGGCCCCGGAGGTTGCCGGGAGGTGCTGGGTGCCCCGCCAGACGCCGGCCGGGGGCTGGCAGGTGTAGCCCCACAACCAAAAGACGAAGTCCGCCCAAGGGGCACCCCCTGCCAGCGATGACAAGAGGAAGGATCGCTGGTGCATCCCCCGTCGCACGGGCTGAGTCGCGGGGAGAGGGAGCAAGGGGCACATTTCTGGGGCACCCTCGTGGCGTTGCGGCAGCTGGAGTCGGCCCCATGCCCAGCGCAGGACCAGGGCACCGGGGGCTGTGTGCGAGCGTCAAGCTGGAATCCTTGGGGGCGTCCGCCTCCCAGGGTTTCACCTTCGTGGGAACCCTGTAAGACCCTAGTTATGTGAAAACGCGGTGTGCAAGGGATCAAGAGCAAAGGTACTTACTCATCGGCAGCCATGTATCTCCTCGGCTTCAGCGGCCGACGGGTGCCATCGCTGCGGCACGGGGACCTCTTCCTCTTCAGGAGCGACTCGAGGCACAGGCGGGGCCGGCCGGACCCCGACGGGTGATCCTCTAGAGGAGGAGCATTCATCGGGGCAGCTGGGGCAGGGACCCCAGGGGCAGTAGCGCCCGGCAGGATCTTCTGGTACATGGCTCCGGAGCCATTGGTGGACTCCTCGCCGTCGGTAGCAACCTCGAAGCCATCACCTCGGACGTCAGGGGCCTCCGCCTCCAGATCTTGGGATCACGCTAGATTCGTGGCGCCCTCCTTCAGGACCTCAGGAGCCCCGACCTCTTGGGCCCTCGTCGGCACCATAGCTCCGGAGTAGCCCCCAACAGATGCTAGACGCGAGCGCTCCCCCGCTTCCGCACTTGAGGCGCATGCGGCAGGATCGAGAAGAAGGGGAGCCACAAAGACGGGGTTCTTGCGGGGCCCCTCAAGGCCCTCTGGAAGCAACTCCCACTCGTCGAATAGAGGCATCTGCCCAGCGAAGGCCACCTTGTTCGAGCACAGATAGAGAAGGCAGCCACCCCCGGAAGGTCAGTAGGCTCGGGCTCGCCCGTCAGGAGTTTGAGCACCATGCTTAAGGTCCCAGCAGCCAGTGATGGCCTCTGCAGCCTCATCGGATCCTCGACGCCTGCAAGGTCCCACATTGGGCGACAATGGCGCTGGAGGGGAGCGATGCACTGCCTGACAAATTCCTTCACCACCATCGGCACCGTCACTTCCAGTTCATGTAACCTCGCCAACCTCTTCTAGACAAAAGCAAGGCGCCGGTTGGAGAGCTCCTCGTGGCACCAACTGGAGCTAGGCGAGGCCGGCGCCCCAGGAGTCAAGAGCAGGGGGCTGAACACACCGGCATCCATGAGCAACCACTGCTTCCGGAATCCCTTCGCAGCAGGTGAGAGCTCGAAGTGGATTCCTGAACCGGTAGTTGCGGCCAAGCTTCGAAGGTTGAGCACCCAGAGCATTGGCGGGCGTCGACCAACCGAAGCAAGAAGAAATGGCGAATCAGGGCCACGGAAGGAGTAATGCTGACCATGGCCTCACAGAGAAAGGCAAAGACGACGAGAAGGATAACAGAGCGGGGGTCTAGATGTAGCAGGTGGATCTGATAATGCGATATCACAGCATTGAAGAAGGGAGAGAAGGGAGGAATCAGCTTCGTGAGAATAGCATGGATACAGATGGGGATCTCAGTGGCACTCATCTCATTCACCCGCCAAGATGCAGGGCGGACGACCGCCGCCCTCCACTCATTGGAATCAGCGGCAAGCGCATGGCGAACCTTGTCCAACCCCTCCTGATTGATCACCGTCGACTTCTCAAGGGCTGGCTCCAGGGTCGTCGGAGGACCGGCCGGGGTGCACGGCTTCCCCTTCTTCTTCCTCGGCTGGGGGCCATGACAAACACCAAGGGAAGGGCGAGGTGCCGGCACCAGATCTATGCGTGGAGTGGCAAGACTGGAATGGAGGAAACAAGGGCCGAGCGCGACAATCTGCGGAGGGCGAGCTGCACTGACAACGGGCGACCACTAGGCCTGCCAGATATCAAGGTGGCGCGGTGAAGTGGAGACGCCTACGTCCCATCAACCACCACGTGTCGTAAAGGCCAGAGGTGGTTAGGGCCAGCGGTGCTCCACACTTTCCCTTTGGCTTCGCCTGGAAGCCAAGCACGAGCGCACCTTGGGCCCGAGGGCTACTGTCGGCGTCCTGGATATGGGGGTATCCAGCCCTGCGTGCCTGCAGCCCACCACATGGCTCCATCGACGGCCTGGCACGGCCCAGCTTCAGCATCAACAACTCAAGATCCTCGCGAGGGGCCAAGCCTCGCGAGGCGGACGATGCCAAGACCCCCGAGGGGGTCGGCCTCCTCAGGCTGGCTCCCGAGGGGCGGAGAGGTCTATGAAAGGTTTACCTCACGAGTTTCAACTGACGTGAGCCATGACGACTAAGGCCAGGCGGGCGCCAGACGGGCGTAGAGCGCGGGTTTCCTCTTTGGTGCAAAGGAGGCAAGCCATAGGCACGGAGTCCCGAGGAATCAGCCAAAGATTTGCATTCTGGTGCAACGAGACCAAGACCGCCAGGGCGGCAGGACAGAGGTCATCGACGAGCCCACCGCAGCATCACGACCAAAGGCTTTTCGCAGGTGAAGACTACTTTTGTCAGGATAAGCTGTACTACTTGTCCCCTTTCAAATCCGGCTATTGTGGGATCTATTCCGGCCAACATTTGGGAAGAGGACCAAGGCCACTATAAATAGGACTAGCCACCACCACAGAGTGGAGGACAAGCCGAACTAGCTCACACCAAACCAGCTCCCTCGAGATCAAGAACACCTCACCTCCTGAGGCCAGTTCATCCACTGTACTAGTTCATCCTCAGCCCCTCGAGGCAATCCACCAAAAACACTGGAGTAGGGTGTTACACCGCAAGTTGGCCTGAACCAGGATAAATTGATGTGTGTCTCTGTCTCTTTGAGCTAGTCACACAAGGCTTAGGAGGATCGCGAGTAGGCAGGCTGGGTAGGTTGAGATCTCCGCACGCACCCCAGAGTTCGAACCTCTCAAGGGATTGCAGAACTCGTAATCCGACATTCGCACAACGCCTAAGGGAGAACTAACAAAGAGGAGGGCCGTTGAGCGGCACTAGTAGTGGTAGTAGGGGTGGTACTTCCGCTCACAAGTGGTACTACCATTTACAAGCGGTACTACCGCTTCTACTGCCGCTGAACCCGGCACAAGACACGTAGGTCTCGAGTCAAGGTGGTACTAGCGTGGAACCGGAGCCGTACTACTGCCTGTGGCCGTGGGCGGTACTACCGCTTGTGGCTTTCAACGATACTGCCACTCCGGGGCTGCGGTACTACCGCTGGCGCCTCCCAATGTCACTTCCAAGCAAAACAGATGCTCCAGGAAAACCACAACTGCCACAGCTTCTACAAATGAGCTCTGAATTGAGCAAACTCAAGCTTGTTGGATAGATGACGACAAGTAGCATCAAAACAACTTGATAGTTATAGTAAAAAGAGGCAAGGGAGGTATGCCCAAGTGAAAGGATCAAGAAGAGGTGTCTAGAGGGGGGGGGGGTGATCAGACCCTCAACAAGTAAAGGTAGCAGTTATTAAGTTTTTCAAGTTGAGGTAGGATATTAGCACAATTTCAAGCATTCACAATACAATTCAAGCAAGCATGCAAAGAGTATATGAGCAACGGAAAGTAAAGCATGCAACTTGCAAGAAAGTAAAGGGATGGGATTGGAGTGTGCAAACGCAATTGGAGACACGGAGATTTTTGGCATGGTTCCGATAGGTGGTGCTATCGTACATCCACGTTGGTGGAGACTTCAACCCACGAAGGGTAACGGCTACGCGATTCCACGGAGGGCTCCACCCATGAAGGGTCCGCAAAGAAGCAACCTTGTCTATCCCACCATGGCCATCGCCCATGAAGGACATGCCTCACTTGGATAGATCTTCACGAAGTAGGCGATCTCCTTGCCCTTACAAACTCCTTGGTTCAATTCCACAATCTTGATGGAGGCTCCCAAGTGACACCTAACAAATCTAGGAGACACCACTCTTCAAAAGGAAATAGATGGTGTGTTGATGATGAACTCCTTGCTCTTCTGCTTCCAATGATAGTGTCCCCAACACTCAACTCTCTCTCATAGATTTGGCTATGGTGGAAAGATGATTTGAGTGGAAAGCAACTTGGGGAATGTTGGGGATATAACTATTAGGTGTGACCCGCCCAGGAGGGGCCAAGTTATACCTATGGTGATTCATGGTATGAAGCCCACGAGGACATTGAAGATGGCGGTTCACAGGCAAGGGCCCAAGGCCCAAAGGTGACTTAAGGCCCGCCATATGTGTAAGACTTGTATTGTAAGGCATGTATAGATAGTCACCAAGCCGGACATGTTGTCTATGAGCCGGCCGGGACTCCGTGAGCCGCTGGGCGTCAACTTGTGTATATAAAGGGACGACCCGGCGGGTTCAGGGCAAGAAAACAACAGATCGAAAGCTAGGTCAAGCGGATTCGCTCCCTGGTAATCGAGACATAAGTAATACCACCTCAACTAGATTAGGCCTTTACCTTCACCGCAAGGGGCCGAACAACTATAAACTCATGTGTCCTTTGTCCGGTTTAACCCCTTTAAGCTAACCTAGTTGCGATGGCTCCACGACTAAGTCCTTACGCTAGGACATGTGCCGTGACTATTCCATGACAGTTGGCACCCACCATGGGGCCAGCGCACGGTGGTTTCGAGTTCTTAAAGGGCTGCTTTGAAGGTATCAAGGGATACATTGTGGGACGGATGACCAAGAGTCATAGCGGCAAGCTCTACATCAACTATGCAGGTTGTGGCCCCGAGGCTGGCTCAATTGAGTACGGGTACCGGGTCCCCTTAGGCGGAATCCATGTATTCATTGGCAAGATCAGCGAGCCAGGCCCTGAGCCGGACATCTGCACCGACATCATCTAGATGGCTCAACATGCAAGACCCGCCCGTGCTCAGCCTGTCGTGAAGTGTGCCTTCATGGGATTCATCCATGGAGCGGAATTTGATGAAGGATCTATGTCTGGCGGTGGGACGGCCATCAATTCTGATGGTGAGTCGTCCACAGGAGAGACCACTTCATTGTATCAATTGCAAGACGACAGGCTTGGGGGCTGTTCCGACGGCGATAGTATTCCGGACCCTATGAGCCGCCGAACAGGGTCGCAATCTTCATGGCCGGTACACAGCCTGGGCAGAATTCTTCAACTGCGGCAGCAATGATCCTCGGGTCAGCAGTGGTGATGGCAGTCAGGGCAGGAGGCCATGTGTGCCCGCCGGCTCAGGTGTTGACAGATTTGCTGGATAAGCTTACAGCCTTGTTAACAACAAAGGTTAACCCGACGAATCAATCTCAACATAGCGCGGAAATTGCAAAACTGTATGATGAGGTAGCACAGGCAAAGGAAGACCTGGCGGCAGAGGAGTTAGGACGGCTGCAGAGCGGGGTGCCCTGGATGCTCAGGCCCAGCGGATTCAGTCAGAGGCTTTCTGGCTTATGATGGATCAAAACGCTTCAAATGAAGTCATGAGGAGGAGGCACAAGTCTCATCTACCTCCGGTTTACGAGGCAAGAAACCTCTTTTGCACGCCTGGAGCGAGGACCAGTAACCTACCGGAGATAAACCGGGCTACAACGCCTGGGGCTGGAACGCTGGTTCAACCACGTGTGAAAGAACTGCCTCGTTTTAATAATACTCCGCCTCAGCATGTGCCAACACCGTCGGGTCATTATTCTAACCCTTTGGATAACATGATCGCTGCGGCGACATGATTGGCAGCTCTCCCAGTGGATGGCGACTCTCTAGCGGCAGTTGAAACATGAAGGGCTAGGAAACTTCTTCAAACAACATTGGTGCAGCAGGATGCATATTCTTACAATCGAGATAGGATTCATTCGACCCCTCGCCCAAGCCGAAGTTATAGCAGACACATGGATTCACCAGTCGTTTCAAGCAATGACCAGCGCCGTAATCAGCCGCGTGGGCATGACCCACCGCGTGATGGTGCGCATGGTTTGGCCGATCAGGACAGGATACGTCGCGAAGCTGAGCAGGTAGCTTAGCAGGCGGCTCATCAGCATCTTCCGGTTTATCCGACGGCATCGGTGGAGGCAGGTTGTCACATCCTAGCTAGTCCATGCATTAGTGTGTGCATCAAGTTTAAATATCATTTGAATTTGAAATGGGGAAGGACAGAACCCCTAGCCCCCTCTGAAACCAACTAGGGTTTACTAAAAACTTTTTCAATGAACCTGAAATGCCCTTCTAAAATGTCCATCATTTTTGTCTTGGTTCAGAACCTCTGCCAAAAGTGATGCACAGTTTTCTAGGTCATCCTAAGGTCTTTGAGTTAATTCATAATTATTTGAATTTGGGCATTTTAAATTTATAAAATATTTCAAATGCTCAAATATCTCCAAACTAAAATGTTTCATGTTGGAAATAATCCAACCATGGACCAGGAGCAGTTTGGTGATTTTAGGAGTTGCCTAAGTATTTTTAATAATTCAACAAAGTTGCAGAAAAATAGAAAAAGGGAAATAACAGAAAACTTACCTGGCGCCCGCTAACCGGCCCACCTGTCGGCCCAGCCCAGCGCCACGCCAGCGAGCTGCTTGCCGGCCAGGCAAGCAGGCAAGGTGCTCGACGGCGAGCACCGCATGGGTGCCACGCACCTGCTCGCCGCCTTGCCGCTCCACTCGCCCGGCTAACGCCGTGGATCGATCCCTCTCTCTCCCCTGAACCCCCCAGATGCCCCCTCTCTCCCCCAACTCCTCTCCCTCGCTCTCCCACGCCATGGCCGACGCCATCGCCGCCACCCCCTCGCCATAGCCACACCCTCCGTCAACCCCACGCCGTGCCGCCGTGTCCAGGAGCTCCGCCACCCTCCTCTCCTTCGAGCAAGCCGAGCCCCGAGCGCTCGCAAGGCCCGAGTCCACCGCATCGACTTCGCCCGAGTCCACCATCGCTGGAGATCCCCTTCAACGCCGTCGTCGCTCCGGCCCATTCCCGGCCGCACCAAGTGTTTCGTCGAGTTCCCTGTGAGCTTAACCATCTTCCCCTCCCTTCCTTTCTTGCCCCCGAGCTGTGTAGTGACCTCCCGGAGCTCAACCGCACCCACCGCCGCGGAGCTCGTCGCCGACGTGCTCCCGGTCACCCTCCGGCCACCACTTGGTGTCCATCGTGCTCACCACGTCACGTAGCACCTAACCAACTACTCCCCGCACCTCACCGACCCCTCTAGCCTCAAGTTCGCCTTCAGCCGAACTCTGGCGGCCGCCTAGGTCATCACCGGCGCCGATTCCGGCCGCCCCGACCCCAACCGACTCCACCAGAAGCTGCGGCATGTTCCCAGCTATCCATAGCCACCCTCCGCGGCTCGTTTGGTTGCCGAAACGGCCAAACTCACTTCTGCCGCCGCGTCGGCTCGCCGGCGGCTAGACGCCGGTGCAGCCGACGTTGACTTCGACCACGGTGGGCCCTGGTTGACTCTGATGAGTCAATGACAGGTGGGGCCCAGCCCTGTTAACTAAATAGGTTTAGTTTTAATTAAACTTTAGCTAAACTAATTACCCTGACACCCTGGACCCATAGTCAGGTTTGACCTGGACGTCTCCATTGACCCTGACGTCATTCTGACGCATGGCTGACGCAATAAATTAATTTCTGGATTTATTCTAATATAGGAAATTCTAGAATATAGTTCAAACTTCAAAAATTCATAACTTTTAATCTGTAACTCCAAATCAAACAAGTTATATATGAAAAATGATCAAAAAAATCCAATCTATCCATCTGTACTGTTTTCATGCATGTTTAAACAAGTTAACTTGCTGTTTAGTGCAGAACAGGATAAAACACTTTAAAGGGCCATTTATGAGTTTGAAATTTGAATCTTTGGGTCAAATTGGTTCAAACCCATCTGGTTTTAGTTGCATTAGCCCAACACACTCATATTGCCATGTTTCATGCATGCATCATATTGTCGCACATTGTTTGGTGATAGTTGTGTATCGGTGTTCTTTGCGGCAGGTTCTACCTCCGAGGAGTACCGTGATTACCCTAGCGAAGAACCATATCCGTGCATCGATCCATCAGGCAAGCAACCAACCATTTGATCATATCGATACAATCCCATGTTCTCGCTCTTGCTCTCTTTTACTGCATTAAGACAACGCGTTTCAAACTGCTGTGTGCTACGGTAGTTGAACCCATTTCCTCTGCATGACCTGTCATTGCCACAGTAGCTAGATGAAACCCACTAGCATGTGTAGGAGTTGTTTGAGCCATATGTATGTGTTGTTCCTACCTTGCTATGCCTGCTATGCGTAGAGTCGTGTCAGGTCTGGTTCATCTGGGTGATGGGCTAGAGTGAAATGATCATGTCGGTAATGAGAGTGATGTGGTGAACACGATTTGGTAAAGGTATCGATGAGAGGCCATGTAGGAGTACATGGTGGGTTGTTTCATTGAAGCTGGCCTTAAGCACTAAGATCTGTATGTGTGATTTAAGATACAGCTACTACCATGCATTGGGCCCTGAAATATGACCCCGCTCGACTTCTTATTCACCCTAGTCCTCTGTCCAGGAGTTGCAAGTAGTTTCTGGTGTTTGTAGCCTACTGGAGGCCGTGGGCAGCGCTGACCATAGGGGTGGGCTGTGATGCGGTAGGTACGTGGCACGGTGTATCGAATACCCGTTAGGTATCTCGAGAACCCTGTACACATCGTTCGGGGCCGTATGGGAAACCTTGGCCGGACTCCCTGCGGATGGAACCTGGATAGGCGATAAACCTGGACTAGAGACTTAGGTGTTTAGGTAGGTCGTGGTCTACACCCACGTCGGCTTTCGCTTGAAGTCTGCCGAGCACATGTCGTGTGCAGACGCTAAGTGGTGGAAACATGTATGAAGAAGTACACCCCTGCAGGGTTAACATGATCTATTCGAATAGCCGCGTCCGCGGTAAAGGACTACTTGGTTGCCTATACAGTTCATAGACAAGTAAACTGGAAACTACTAAAAGCTTCAAGATAAGCGTGAGTGCCGAGGATGGCCCCTCCGTAGGAAGACAGAGGTGGATTCTCGGTTGTGTATTGAAGTGGTGAGTAGTGGACTCGTGTGCGCAAAACCTTTTCAAGTTGGAGTCTCGTAGGATAGTTTAGCCAAGAGTCAAAGCTGGCTTGCTGCAATAACTCCACCAACCCTTCTTGATAATGTGCATGTATGTAGGATCTGACGTAAGTCTTGTTGGGTACCTTTGTACTCATGTTGCTATAATTTACATTTTATAGAAGGCGCTGCAACCCCTTCTGATGGGTTCTTCGTAGACGTTGACATCGACGAGTAGACTAAGGCCCAGGTGGTGATCCTGAGCACGTGAAGGACCATGTAGTATAGCTAGGCTTTCCAAGCCTCTTTTATTTTACTAGTTGTCTGTACTCAGACAAATTACTTCCGCTGCTGGTTTGTATGACTGTCTGACTTGAATGTGGGTCGTGTGACCCGTACTTGTATGTATGTTATGTATGGCTCTCTGAGCCTTTAAATAAAGTACTTGTGTCGTACAGTCATGTTGTGATGCCTTGTTGTATTTGCACATATCGAGCATATTGTGTGTATGATTGAAATGCTTGGTATGTGTGGGATCTGACTATCTAGTTGTTTATCTTTAGTAGCCTCTCTTACCGGGAAATGTCTCCTAGTGTTTCCATTGAGCCATGGTAGCTTGCTACTGCTCCGGAACACTTAGGCTGGCCGGCATGTGTCCTTCTTTGTTCCTGTGTCTGTCCCTTCGGGGAAATGTCACGCATTGAGTACCGGAGCCCTGTTAGCCCGCTACAGCCCGGTTTACCGGAGTCCTGCTAGCCCAGTGCTACAGCCCGGACCCACTTGCTGATGACCGACACGTTCGATGCTGGGTCATGGATGCCTGTCCCTGTAAGTCTGTGCCACTTTGGGTTTACAACTAGTCATGTCAGCCCGGGCTCCTTATCATATGGATGCTAGCGACATCATCATATATGTGAGCCAAAAGGCGCAAACGGTCCCGGGCAAAGGTAAGGAGACACCCGTGGGAATACCGTGCGTGAGGCCGCAAAGTGATATAAGGTGTTACAGGCTAGATCGATGTGACATTGAGTCGGGGTCCTGACAGCGTTGGTATCAGAGCCTGGCTGCCTGTAGGATTACCAAGCCAAACTGGTCGAAGTTGTGTCTAGAAATTCTTTAGTTATATAAGGGAATTGATTGTGGGATGGAACGTAAGGCTCTTTTTACTCCTTATACCTCATGGCCCTCTGATCTGAGTCATCCTCTTCTCTTCTACGGGGACTAAGAACTAGGCCTTCTCATCTATCTATCAGGATGACGTGTTACTAATCCGTAGACTTATAGGATTAATGGATTTAAGCCTCAGTTCAGTTCCTACTACCTCTATGTGTTCATAGTTGGTCTCGAAACCTTCTTATTGTGCTTCTGAGTGGTTATGCCACCATTTTTGTGATTGTCTGAAATCTTTTTGAGCATTTACAGCCGTTATGCTGTCCGAGTCATCCCAGGTTTCTAAAACAATCTGATGCACTTGCAAATCCTTTCCCTCTGGTTTTTATGTTCCTTTGGGCCAGGTTAATCATACTAATTGCTGAGTTGAGGTATTCTATTGCCTTGACATAAATGTTGGAGTTCCTATTATGACCCTAAGTGCTTAGAGGATCATCTAGTGGTCTAGCCATGATCTGTGTTTCCAGTGTGATGATTCTGGCCGTCATTATCAAAAGCATCCCGTGATGCCATTTAGCTAGTAGGCATTCTATTCCTGGGTTTTGAACCCGAGATTCACCCTACTTACTTCATGTTGATAGTAATTGCTAGCTCCCTTAGGTTATTAGTAACCTTTGCGATAGTCCTTGAAGTCCGTGGTATCTTCTTCTTCCAAATACCATGAACTACTTATGGCAGAAGTTCCTCGTTGAACTGAACGATCACAACCAGAGTGCTCTTGATGAGTTCTCCATTATATATTGTGGCTCTGCCAGTTCTACCTTTCTGCATGGGTTATCCAGAAGAAATATGTTGAACGTCGTTCGACATGCTAAACCATGCATCCACAACTCAGAAAATCGTATGTTCCTTTGAGTTGTCCCTCTTTAGTTGTCTTCTGACCCTCGTCTATCAATTGATAGTCAAGATTATGTGTGCATTCGTTCATTGATGCCTATTACTCTTGTGGTCTGTCAAGTCATTCTATTCCGGAATGACTAGAAGGAACAAACTCCAGTACCTCATCCATATTTAGGATTGGGTCAAAGTAGTTGTGTTCCGCAGATCAAGTTGCAATCCAGCTTTTGGTCTGTTCTACCTTGAGGTATTACCATCTTTATATCAGGAATATCATTGGAATTGCACACCCTCTTATGAATTCTTGTTGCAGTGATACTTCTTGCCATCATTATTCATTTCTCGGCTTCCATGTTGTTGCAACCGGAATGCCGACGGGTGAACTATGATGTGTGAAATCAGTACCCTTAGCAACTAGTTGCTTGGTAGTAAATGGACAATATTCTCATTCTTAGCATGTTGGTTATTGAATCACCATTCTAAGATAGATTGTGCTACCTAGTCCTTATTTCCTGGTGCACTCTTTGATTGATGAGTTAGGATTTTGTCAAGTCCGCGCTCATTTGATCATATCATCTTGACCTGAAAAGCAAGATTGTTCTCGAGCTTACTAACATATCCGTGGTTCGTGATTTTCCGTATATCTTCTCGGAAGTATTACCAGGTTGTCACCTGACCGCTATGTTGAGTTCGTGATCAAGTTGGTTTATTCCTGTAAACCACCCTTTCTCCAAGAATTCGTGTTGGATACCTCTGAGCTAGTTGGTCAAGCTAAACAACAACTTGGAGAGTTGGAAGATGGAAGCTTGTCCGACTTAGTTCATTTTAAGGGATGTCTTGTATGTGTGTTGAAGAAAGATGATATCTTCATCGATTGGTCCCTGTGATCAGTTATTGGACCTATTGTCTTATAAAAACTTTGATTTAAGTATGGGCTATCGTCAAATCAAATCAGAACCAACGATGTTCGTAATGTTGTCTTACTCGTGGCTGTCCCTCGAGCATACACCATTATATCTTTTGGTCTGACCAATACTATCACCTTGTTCACATGATGGTGGAAGTCCAGTGATATGGAAATTCCGATGAGTTGCTGTTGAGCCTATCAGCAGCATTTTGTCTCCCCCCATGATTCATGTTGAACATCAACCTAGTGTTGGAAACTATGTAAGCAATGCCTTCGTGTTCCGTTCATGAAGCTTATGCTTGGATGGAAGAAGTGACTTCCTCTAATTCATGTGCATTTGGTGCAAGTTGCCGCCGTGGGTTTGAGAAAGGTTTGTTTTGTTTCCTCTGGAATCGTCCCAAGTCAGTCATGCATGTGCAAAGTATACTATGGTTTGGTAGATTAATTACCCCCACTCCATATGTATTCCGTAGCACCCCAAGCCACTAATTGATTTGTTCAAGGAGAAGGAGTTCCTTCATAAGAGCTAATCCGGACTTATGAAAGAACTTCGATATCCTCAATGATGGTTCCCTACCAGAACTCGGTAGTGTTTTATTGTAAGACTACCATGTGATCATGTTTGCCTGGAACAGCGTGTTCAGACGTGCGTAGCAGAACCAGCTCATGCTTTGGAGCTTGCTATCATAGTTCATTTCCCGAGAATCTCGCAACGTCATCTCGTCGATTTGTGTTGCAAACTTTCATTTTTCTTCCTAGACTCGATGAGTCTGGGATATTCTGACACCAACCAGTTCTGAATCTCAGGCAGATGTGATGGTTGGAACATTTCCCAAGAACTATAATATTGGTCCCTCGGTAACTAGTAAAGTGGATGTCGTGGCCAACACACCCAGCCGGAAGACCTATAATTGTAGTATCTTGTTTGAAGAAGTTGGCCACCTCCCCATAAGGATTTCGCAGGATTTACCTCCGTAGTTATTCCTTATGGATTCTTGTGCTCCCGAAGTCCGACCTTTTACTTGATGTTCTAGATATCAAACCATAATTATCTATGGATTACGCTAGCACATCAAGGAGAACATTAGAAGCGGAGTGCTAAATGTCTCTCGGTCGATCATCCAGATTTTGTTTCCTTGGCCTCGCTAAGGTGAAATCTGAGAAGGTGTTATCTTCCTTTGCATCTGCATCTTCCACTGGTATTCATCATGGTAGTAAGTTGTGTTGCCAGTATCCTTGCCACGGATATTGCTAAAACCTTGATAAATATGGAAATGCTCAACTTGAGAGCACGCACAAGCAAAATCATCCCTTGTGCTGTTTTCAACAAGGTAATCCACATCATCCATTCTAATCCGGGTATGCCATTCTACCAAACCCCTCCAAACGATCGCTCGTGAATTGCCTTAGGCTGGTATAAAGAGTTTCGATGATTTTTAAATCAAAGGTAATTCTTTTTGCCACCTAAGGGGATATATCTACGAGTCACCATCCCTAAGGTGCCTCGTTGTGGTATCATGGCAACTCAACTCCTCGCTACGTTGACAATCGTTTACCACCTTTTTAAGTGTGAAATTGTTGTCTACCTAGTGAACCTTCGTCATCTGCTTCACTCCATCCCTCTATAGGTGTGCTTCGTCTCTCAGCTCGAGAGATGTTGCTATGTCTCATTCCGAGAGTTAATCCTGAGTTGTTCGACCGTCGAGAAGATTGATCCTTCTAGAGTTCCCTTCTCCTCTCGTTGTCATGTTGGTTGGAGTTCTCGGAGCAAGACATCAAGATAATGATGGTGATCAAATCAACACTCTTATGGAGTGCACCCTGGATTGTGAAGATTATGTTAGTTGGCGTTTTCCCTTCGTCTTACCCTACGCTTGAATCTCGGGTCGAGATTCTTGTTTAGTGGAGGTGAGTTGTCACATCCCTAGCTTCTGGTGCTGTCTAGTGTTTGCATCTTGCTTGCATCATGTTTAAATTTTTGAAACTTGAACTGAGGTATTTTGGAAGCCTCAAAAACTTAAATAAAAGAGGGGCAAAGAACCCTGGAAAATGCATTCAATGTTTCCAAAATGGCCTTAAATAATGTTGGTTATATTTTGGCAAGGGTTTTGCACCAAACCAAAAATAATGAACATTTTTGAGGAATATTTTGAGCACTGAATTTAAATCATTATTCTAGTTGCATTTGGAATTATATTCATAATATGTATAAAATATACTTTCAAATACCCTGGGACAGTTTATGTGCATTTGGATCAGCCCATTCAGCAACATAAAAATATCCAGAGGATATTTGGTACTGTTTTTGAATCTGTTTTGATTTTTAAACAGTGGCAAAAGATTAAATAAAAGAAAAACAAAACAGAAATATATAAAAAAAGAGCAGAAGACCTACCTGGCGCCTACCTGTGCGGCCTGCTGCAGAAGCCGGCCCAGCCCATCTCCACTCCCCCCTGTCGTCTTCCTCGCGCCAGTAGGCAGCGCGCGTGGCCGACGCATGCCGGCACGGGCTCGGCCACCTCCTGCCTCCCTGCTTTCCTCCGCTACTCCCTGGAGACGCCACGCGGCCCCCTCGACCCTCTCTCACTCTCCCGTATCTCTCCCTCTGTCCCTATCCCCCTATGCTCTCTCTCCCTCCCGCGACCGAACGGAGCCCGTCGCCGCCGACCAGCGCTCGCGCGGCCGCAGCCATCCCGAAGCCTCTCCGACACGCCCTCGAGCTCCGCCGGGCCTCCCTCGTCCTCCTCGTCATCTCACGTGACCAGAGGAGCCCCGGAGCGCCGCCCCCGACGTTTTCCCCCTCCTCGGCCGCCGGAGATCCGCCTCACCGTCCCGCTCGCTCCGATGCTTCCCCGGCCCCGTCGTCTGCACCGGCCAACTCCCCGTGAGCTCCTCTTCCTTCTCCCCCTAGTCACGTTGCTCGAGCTGCCCCCAAACCCCGTTGGCCATCACAGCCGAGAGCTCGGCTCCGCCGGCCATGTCGCCGTCATGGCCACAGACGCGTAATGCTCGAAAACGAGCACGTCAGCGTGCTCAGCGAACCCCCAGGAGCACGTAGCACCCTCCGGTTTCTTCTCTAGTGCACCGTAGCTCCTCCTCCCCTCCCCGCCGAACTCCGGCCGCCGCAAAGCTCGACGCCGTCGGTGCTGTAGACCACCTCAGCCCCTCCCGCTTGCCTAGATGGATGCGACTGAGCGCCAGCTACGCGTAGATGATCGCTGTCGCTGATTTGGTCGCCGGAGGAGCGTTTCCGACGCGCTCCGCCATTGCTGGCGTCGCTGGCGACGAGCCGCGGGTCAACTCCGGCGAGTTGACCCGGGTTTGACCAAGCTGACGTGGCTGGCTTAATTAGCCACTAACCACCGCACCGTGTCACAGACAGCCGGGCCCCACCACCTAACTAACCGGCTAACTAAAATAGATTAAGTTTAATCTAATTGCAGTGGCCCCACGCGTCAGTTTTGACCGTGTTGACGTGGCCGTTGACTGGGCCCACATGTCAGCGGCACTAACCAGCCTCAGTCACTGACCAGTGGACCCCACTGGTCAGGTTTGACCAGCAGCAGCGTCTGTTGACCTGCTGACGTCATAGTGACGCAATGCTGATGCAGTTAACATTTTCTGGATTTAAAATAATTCAGGAAATTCCAGAAAATACACTAAACTTCAAAAATTCATAGAAATTCAACCGTAACTCCAATGAAATAATTTATATATGAAAAATGATCAGAAAAATCCAATCTATCCATCTGTACTATTTTCATGCATGTTAGAACAACTTATAGCTGCTGTTTAGCACAAATCATATAAATGACATTTGAATTTCACATATGGAGTTTGGTTTTGAACTTAGGGTTCAAACCAACTTCATTTAACTTTGTTGCTAGCTGCATTAGCTCAAACCACAGCATATTGCCATGTCACACTCATGCATCATATTGTTGCATTGCATTGATTGTGTTCTTCTCTGTTGCCGGTGTTTGTCCCCTCTCGATAGATGTGGTTCGACGATGAGTTCGATGACACCGATGAAGAGCTATACTATCTTCAGAAGTGCCAGGCAAGCAAACCCCCTTGTTCATTCCGATACAATCCTACTCTCTCGCCCTGCTCTCTTTTACTGCCTTAGAACAACAATGATTCATCTGTTACTTGCTGCGGTAGCTGAACCCCTTTATCCTCTGCATGACCTGTCATTGCCACAGTAAATAGATGAAACCCACTAGCATGAGTAGGAGTTGTTTGAGCCCTGATGTGCCTACTCATTCATGCTTGTTTGTCATGCCTGCTATTGCTTAGAGTTGAGTCAGGTCTGATTCATCGGGGATGAATCGGAGATGTGTAAACATGTCCCACTATGTGTGAGCTAACTGTGTGAACACGATTTGGTAAAGGTAGCGGTGGGAGGCCATGTAGGAGTACATGGTGGGTTGTCTCATTGCAGCCGTCCTCAAGAACTGAGTTCTGTGTTTGTGATCCATGATCAGTTACTACCACACATTGGGCTCCGGGCACTCCAAGCTCTCTCGACTTATTAATCAACTTGATCTCTGTCCAGGAGTTGCAACTAGTTTCTGGTGTTTGTAGGTAGTGTTAGTAGTCTACCAAGTGGCACCCGGTACAGGTGGGCTTGGGACAGACTAGGCACAGTGGCCTGGTGTACCAAGTGGCACCCGGATGGTGGGCTTGGGAACCCTGCACACATCGTTTGGGGCCGTGAGTGACACCCCGGCCGGATCTCCTTGCGGATGGAACCCGAATAGGTGATAAACCTGGACGAGAGACTTGTGTGGTTAGTCAGGTCGTGGCCGACACCCTCGCTCGGCTTCCGCTTGAAGGTTGCCGAGTACATGTCGTGTAAACGGCGGTAAGTGGTGAGAGCGTGTGTGAAGAAGTACACCCCTGCAGGGTTAATATGATCTATTCGAATAGCCATGTCCGCGGTAAAGGACTTCTGGGTTGCCTGTACAGTTCATAGACAAGTGAAAGTGGATACTCTAAAATACGCAAGATAAGCGTGAGTGCTATGGATGGCGTTCTCGTAGGGAGACGGGAGCGGATCCATAGTTGTGTATTGATATGGTGAATATGTGGACTCGTGTGCACCACCTCAAAAGAGTTACTTGCAGTCGTAGTTCAGGATAGCCACCGAGTCAAAGCTGGCTTGCTGCAGTTAAACCCCCACCATCCCTTTGTTGATAATGATGCATATGTAGTTAGTTCTGATGTAAGTCTTGCTGGGTACATTTGTACTCACGTTTGCCTATTTTATGTTTTTGCAGAGAGACTTCGGTCTCGCTAGTAATACCGCGTGGACTTCGACGTTTAGCCTGTTACCTCAGCTACGATCTTGTGCCTCGGCAGGATCTGGTAGATAATCAGGCTTCTTAGCCTTTTTCATTTGTAGATGTCTGTACTCAGACATGCTAAGCTTCCGCGTGTGCTTTGCCTTGTATGCTCTGAATGTTGGGTCATGAGACCCCTGTTTGTAATATCTCGCTCCCCGGAGCCTTTTGAATAAATACTTGAGTCGTAGAGTCATGTTGTGATGCCATGTTGTATTTGCACATATCGAGCATATTGTGTGTATGTTATTGAAATGCTTGGTATGTGTGGGATCTGACTATCTAGTTGTTTATCTTTAGTAGCCTCTCTCACCGGGAAATGTCTCCTAGTGTTTCCATTGAGCCATGGTAGCTTGCTACTGCTCCGGAACACTTAGGCTGGCCGGCATGTGTCCTTCTTTGTTCCTGTGTCTGTCCCTTCGGGGAAATGTCACGCATTGAGTAACGGAGCCCTGTTAGCCCGCTACAGCCCGGTTTATCGGAGTCCTGCTAACCCAGTGCTACAGCCCGGACCCACTTGCTGATGACCGACACGTTCGATGCTGGGTCATGGATGCCTGTCCCTGTAAGTCTGTGCCACTTTGGGTTTACGACTAGTCATGTCAGCCCGGGCTCCTTATCATATGGATGCTAGCGACATCATCATATACGTGAGCCAAAAGGCGCAAACGGTCCTGGGGAAAGGTAAGGCGACACCCGTGGGAATACCGTGTGTGAGGCCGCAAAGTGATATGAGGTGTTACAGGCTAGATCGATGTGACATCGAGTCGGGGTCCTGACACAGGTGTGACCTCTAGACTGGAAGGTGTACCCTGTTTGGTGCCGGCTCTGCATAATGAGCATTTGCCCAAGGATTTCAAAGGACCTCGTAAGGTACCAAACTACACGGCCGACTTACCCCCTGAGGCGTGGATTGAGAGTTATGAGATGTCCATGGAGCTATTGGAGGTCAGCGATGCCGCATGTGCTAAATACTTCACCATGACGCTGGATGGGACGGCCCGTACTTGGTTAAAGGGGTTGCCTGCCAATTCCATCGGGTCATGGGGTGAGCTAAAAGCCTGGTTTATCCAGAACTTTAAAGATACATGCAAACAGCCCATGTCGATTGTGGACTTATCTGCTTGTGCCCAAGAGGATGGCGAGTCAACGACCCATTGGGTGCGCCGGTCAAGGCTATCATACACTCATTTGATAACATCAATGCCGGCTCTGCAGTCTTAATGTTGGAGAAAAATAGTCGTTTTTTGCCTCTTAAGCAGAAGCTGGGGCGGCTCAAGCGCAATTGCAATAAAATGGGGCGGCTGATGGCGGCTCTAATTAAATATGCCGACTCTGATGGTACCAAGGACCCCGAGTCTAATGATGACAAGCTGGGAAAGGGAAAGAAGAGTGGCAACACCAAGCGTCTGCAGCATAACCCATCGAATCAGGGGGGCAACGGTAAGCGCAAGGCTGATGGCAACTCAGAGTTTGTGGCTAACACCAATATGCAGAACAATAATCAGCATCGTAAGGGGAGGCCACCTCCTCGGACCGATGGATCAGGTCCCAATCTTGAGCAATTGTTGAATGAGCCCTGTCCAAAGCGTGGCACGCAGGAGAAGCCAGCTACTCACCTTTGGAAAGATTGTTCAATTATGAGGGCTTTCAAAATTTCTAATTTGTTTCAAAACAACCATGGGCCGGGCGGCAACTCAAGTTCCGGTGGCGGCAGTTCTCATGGCCCGGGCTATGGAGGTGGCGGTTCTAATTCCAGCTTCCAGAGTCACCAACACAATCAAGGTAATCAGGGTGGTAGTCAAGGTAATCAAGGTGGTTACAATCAACAATCCGGTCAATGGAGTCAGCAGCAGCAGCAGTCTGGATATCAAAGTCATCTGAAGCAGTTGAATAGTGGGCAGTACCATGTCTTCACCACAAGTCTATGCAAATGGGACCAGAAGCTCCATAAGAGGGCTGTAAACACCATTGAGCCGGTAGTTCCCCATTACTTGTGATGGTCTGAGCAAACCATTATGTGGAGCCGAGAGGATCACCCGCCCCAGGTTGATAATCCGGGTCACTTGGCTTTGGTGGTGGCGCCTCAAGTTCCTGGATACAAATTCATTAAGGTACTCATGGATGGAGGTAGCAGCATTAATATCCTCTATTATGATACTTTCCGTCGCATGGGGCTAACCGATAAAAATCTTAAGTCGTCCAATACTGTTTTTCATGGAGTGGTACCTGGTAAGTCGGTGTACCCTGTGGGGAAGATTGAGCTGGAAGTGGCCTTTGGAAATGAGCATGATTCCAGGGCCGAGAAGTTAACCTTTGAAGTGGTCAAGATCAGAAGCCCGTACCATGCTCTGTTTGGACGGCCGGTTTATGCCAAGTTCATGGCACAACCTTGTTATGTTTATCTACACCTTAAGATGTCAGGTTACAAGGGAACCACCACAATGCATGGAAGCAGGAAAATAGCTTTGGAGTGTGAAGAGGGTGATGCTGCTTACGCGGAGTCTATCTGTGCAACAAAGGAGTTGAAGTTCTATAAACGTAATGTTGACCTAGCTGATATGACATCTCTGAAAAAGCCTACTACAGAGCATGATCCCGTGTTGAAGTTTAAGTCGGCTGATGACACTAAGCTAGTTGACTTTGTTCCTGGCGACTCATCCAAGCAGTTCAGTATCAGTGCTAACCTGGATCCAAAATAGGAAAGCGCGCTCATCGAGTTCATCCATGAGAACCAGGACATCTTTGCATGGAAACCTTCTCACATGCCGGGTGTACCGAGGGAACTCACTGAGCACACTCTTAATATTGATCCGAAGATTAAGCCGGTCAGGCAATTCCTTCATCGCTTCAATGAGGGGAGGTGTAAGGCCATCGGTGAAGAAGTGGCACGGCTCTTGGCGACGGGGTTCATTGTTGAAGTCTTTCATCTTGAGTGGTTGGCTAATCCGGTGTTGGTGCTTAAGAAGAACGACACTTGGCATATGTGTGTGGACTACACAGACTTAAACAAGGCTTGTCCGGCTGATCCTTTTGCTCTCCCTCATATTGATCAAATCATTGATGCTACAGCAGGTTGTGAGCGTTTGAGTTTTTTGGATGCTTATTCTGGTTATCATCAGATCAAGATGGCAGTTAAGGACCAGGAGAAGACAACTTTTGTTACTCCCTTCGGAGCCTTCTTTTATGTATCTATGGATTTTGGACTCAAGAGTGCCCAAGCGACTTACCAGCGGTGTACAGAATTGTCTTCACAGTCAGATTGGGTGCAATGTTCATGCTTATGTGGATGATATTGTGGTGAAATCCAAAGAGAAGGAAACTTTGATAGATGATTTGAGGGAGACCTTCGACAATCTCCGGGTCTACAAGATGATGCTTAACCCGGCCAAGTGCATTTTTGGTGTGCCAGCAGGCAAGCTTTTGGGTTTTCTGGTTTCCAACAGAGGCATTGAGGCTAACCTGGAGAAGATGAAGGACATTACCTCCCTGGCAAAGCCGGCGTGTATCAACGATGTTCAACGTCTAGCAGGGCGTATTGCAGCTTTAAGCCGGTTCATAAGCCGGTTGGGTGAGAAGGTCATACCACTGTACCAGATGATGAAGAAAACAGATAACTTCGTCTAAAGTGATGCTGCTAATGACGTGTTTGAAGCTTTGAAGAAACAGCTAGCTGAGCCGCCAGTCCTTGCTGCTCCCATTGATAAGGAGCCGTTGTTATTATATGTGGTTGCTAATGCCCGGGCTGTCAGTGTAGCTATTGTGGTGGAACGAAAGGAAGCAGGTAAGAAATATACGGTTCAATGGCTGGTTTACTATATTAGTGAAGTGCTTATTGAGTCCAAGCAGAGATATCCACACTGGCAGAAGCTCGTTTATGGGGTGTTCATGGCTAGCCAGAAGCTTAAGCAATATTTTCTGGATCATCCCATCATTGTGGTTAGTTCTGCTCCCTTAGGGGATATTATTCAAAATAGAGAAGCCACAGGGCAGGTAGCCGAGTGGGCCATTGAGCTTGGGCCTCATGATTTGAAATATATGCCTCGCACTGCCATCAAGTCTCAAGCCCTTGTGGATTTCATCAATGACTGGACAGAGCTACAGATGCCTGAAGAGAAGCCAAATAACACATACAAGACTATTCACTTTGATGGGTCTAGGCAATTGGAGGGCTCGGGGGCTGGAGTTGTTTTAGCTTCCCCTCGAGGTGACAAGTTTTGTTATGTCTTAAGGTTGATGTTTCCCTGTACTAACAATGCAGCTAAGTATGAAGCCTTGCTCCATGGTCTTCGTATGGCTAAGGAGATGCACTTAAGCCGGGTGAGATGTTTTGGCGACTCAGACTTGGTGGCTCAACAAGTGTCAGGCACATGGGATTCTAAGGATCCACTCATGGTGGCTTATCGCCGCGAAGTTGATGCTATTGCTGGACACTTCAAGGGTTATCAAGTGGAGCACATTGATCGCAGGAAAAACGAGGCGGCTGATGCCTTAAGCCGGTTGGGGTCTCAGCATAAGCCAGTGCCACCTAACACTTTCTTGGATATTCTACATAACTCTGCTGTCAAATTGCCTACAGAGGAAGATTTGTCTATTCCTGACTCAGAAGCACAGTTGGTAGCGGCTCTTCACGCTATCCCAGATTGGACAATCCAATATCTGGCTTATATGACCCGGGGCGATTTACCTGAGGACGAAACTTTGGCTAGGCAGATAACCCGGCGGTCTAAGTCAATGAAAATTGCCAATGGCGAGTTACACCACCGCAGTGTCACTGGGGCGTTTCAGCATTGCGTGTCTCCTGAGGAAGGCCGTGAGATTCTTCATGAGAATCATGAAGGAGACTGTGGTCATCATGCTAGCTCAAAATCTCTTGTGGCTAAAGCTTTTCGTCATGGATTTTATTGGCTGACGGCTCATGCTGACGCACAGGATTTGGTCAGTAAATGTGATGGTTGTCGAAAAATTTCACGATGAGATCACGTGCCGGCTCAAGAATTGAGGATGATTCCAATTACTTGGCTGTTCGCAGTCTGGGGGCTTGATATGGTTGGCCTTTTAAAAGGTCCAAGGATAAAAAGACCCACCTTTTGGTGGCGGTTGACAAGTTCACAAAGTGGGTCGAAGTAGAGCCAGTCAGTAAGTGTGACGCGGCAATGGTGGTTCAATTCATGAAAAAGGTAATTTTTCGCTTTGGCATTCCCCACGGCACTATAACTAATAATGGCACTAATATGTCTAAAGGTGCTATGAAAGAGTTTTGTCAACATGAGCATATTCGACTTGATGTATCATCAATGGCTCATCCTCAATCCAATGGTCAAGCCAAAAGAGCCAATCAAGAAATTTTGAAAGGCATCAAGCCCCGGCTTATGGTTCCTTTGTAGAGAACGCTGAGTTGTTGGGTGGAGGAGTTACCTTTAGTGCTATGGAGTATCAATACTACCCCCAACAAATCTACGGGTTACACGCCTTTCTTCATGGTTTACGGAGCAGAGGCGTTTCTCCCTAGTGACATCCATCACGACTCACCCCTTGTGGCGGCTTATGATGAGGCCGATAATGAAAGAGCACATCAGGATGCACTTAACCTATTAGATGACGAGCATGACCTCGCGGCGGCTCATTCAGCGATTACACCAACAAGACCTACGACGCTATCACAGCCATAGGGTTAAGACCAGAACCTTTCAAGAATGTTACTTAGTGCTCCGACTCATCTAGGATCAAACTGACATGCACAAGCTATCCCCACCTTGGGAAGGACCCTTTGTGGTCAGCAAGAATTTGAACAATGGGTCATATTATCTCATTGATGTTCGAGAGCACTAGGATTCACGTCAGTCGGAGGAGGAGACCTGTCGGCCATGGAATATTGCTCATCTTCTGCCTTACTACACTTGAGCCACCGACTCTTATGATGTACATACTTTGACAATGTATATATTATGATGCTTATAATAAAGCCGGCATCCCTGACAAAGCAGGGCCTCTGTCGTTTCATTTCCACAAATAATGAGTCTTTTTCATCATAATACCATGGTCATTTGGGGGCTTCATGTTCAAACATAGGTGTATTCACCAAAGAGAACATAGCTGTCGGTACCCTCTTGATCGGCGCAATGCCAAACCTCATGGTCATTTGGGGGCTTCCAGTTCAAACATAGGTGTATTCACCAAAGAGAACATAGCTGTCGGTACCCTCTTGATCGGCGTAATGCCAAACCTTATGGTCACTTGCGGGCTTCCTGTTCAAACATAGGTCTCTTCACCAAAGAGAACATAGCTGTCGGTACCTCTTGATTGGCGCAATGCCAAAATATCATGGTCACTAGGGGGCTTCCTGATCGTATTCTAATCATAGTTGTCGGTACCCTAGTGATCGACGCAATGCCACAAACCACTTGGGGGATTCCTGATCATATTCGAATATAGCTATTAACCCTTTTGGTCCGACTTCCTGCTTGTATTCGAAGAATAGCCTCGTTTTTTCTCTATTTGGCTTGATTTTTTGAACAGTTTTTTGGTTTTTTCTTGATACTATTTTGCCTTATGGTTTAAAGTGATTCAGGCCATGTAGCCTCAATTCTGACACCTCCTATTTGAAGCATACCAGTGGTTTCTATTAACCCGGCCTGGATCTCGATGATAAGTCACCAGTGCATGATGATATTAAATACCCGGAAGTATTGGCTTCTAAGTTTTGGGTTATCACCCTTACTGCACAGGAATCATAAGTCGACAGTACAACTCAATATCACAGGTATGATATTTTTGTTATGATTACATCTAAATATGACTAACCCAGCCCTGTATGTCAACTGTTTTAAAACATCAGTGGCTTTATATTGGTATTATGACCCGCCCCACGGTAAACCGCCAGGGCTCTTGTGATTTACTTGTGTGCATGTTACACCTACATTTCATCTGCACAAATCAACCATCATGATAAGTGTCAAAGGATATTTATCAAGTGGCGGCTCAAACAGCGCTGGGCAAAACATCAAACGTGCACGATTGCACGACAGAGCGAAGTTTTTTCTAGCCTATTACATGACTCAAGGAGCCAAAATGGTTAAGTGTTTTTCAGAAGATCACGCATGTGAACCGCCCAGTGAATTAATCTTCCTGGCTTTGACGGCTTGAAGCTTCTAGATCATCCTTCTCCACTTCTTTGTCCGGCTCTGCTTCCTGGAAGGTTGGTGATGACCAGTCAATGCCACTCAAGGCTTGGAATTCAGCTTCATCGTCAATAATCTCAGATGGGTCAACTTCAGGAGCAAAAGTATGCTTACGGATTGGGGGAATTAGACCAGTCACTTTATAAGCTAGCGTAGGCAATTTTTGATTTTCCCTGTCATAAGCCGGTTGATATTTTTAAAGAACTGATTTCATTAGCAATCAGGCTGGCAAGGGGATGTATCTCCTTCACGCAGGCGGCAAAGTCATTTTTATCAAAAGGAGTGCCATCGTCTTTCAAACATGGATACCCAGTTGATATATTGGCCGGGTCTAGCTCTGGTAGCCATGCTTTTGCCCGGCTCAAGGCTGTTACAGCGCCAGCTCTTGTAGATGATCGCTTCATCTCATTAAACCTTTCTAGCAGCACAGAAAGCTTCCTCAAGACCTCAACTAAGAGAGTAGGTGCTTGGTTGGATGGAGAAATTGTGGCCAATGCGTGTTGAGCCCCAGTATAGAGCTGCTCAACAAGTGTGTAAACCGCCTTCAGCTTCACAAGCATATCTTGGTTAAGATTGGTGCTCCTGGGGCCTGCATAGTAATCATGGATGGGTTAGAGGCGGTTTCTATCATCAAGGAAGAAATTCAAAATGGATACCAGTGAGGCAACTTACCAAAGATAGCAGAAACCATCTAAGACACATGGCGTTTTAAGCCGATAAGTTCAGTGGTTGCTTCCTGAAGAGCCGCCTCCGCATTCTCAGCCCGCTGTGTTAAGGCAGTTTTCTCTTCATCCCAAGCGCTTCTTTCAACTTCAAAACTGGCTTTCACTTTCTCCATTTCAGCCACGCTAAACTGGAATTTTGAGTCGGCCTTCCGGGTCTCAGATTCTTGCACCTCTAGCCGGGCTTTCACGTCAGCTAATTCAGATTCAAGTTGAGCAGTGATGTCCTGTGCATATGCCAGTTCAAATTGTGAGTCACAACAAGGAAGTCCCAAGCATTCTGCAAGCAACAACACTTGGCACTTGGGGGCTAATGCCTGCCGAAAAGTTATTTATCCAAACGGCTCAGGTGATTAAAGTCCCAAGCACTTTGCAAGCAAGAGTACTTGGCACTTGGGGGCTAATGCATATTGCTTTTATTTTTCTGGTTATCTCATGCTGACCCGGATGTGCTGTAAACAAACACAACCGGCTCACGGGGGCTACACAACTAAGCTTTTGATTCATAAGCAACAACGAGAAGGCCTGGCTCATTCATGCTGATTAAACTGGCCCTTGGGGCCTGACAGGATGTGTATAATTCATTCAAAAAGGAGTTCATACCTCGAATTTCTGATGCATCTGCTTTACCATCTCAACTTCAAGATCACGGCTGGAGTGCACTTGACTGAGATAGCCAGAATATACTTCACTAATGCTCAATTGGGAGTAGTTGGCAACATCAAATCTCACCTTTCGCCATTCAATGTATTCTTCCTTGGCAGAGTGTTTGGCCAAGACAGTAGGCCTGCCCGGCTCTCTAAAGCCGGTGTTGGTAATCACCACATCATCGACATGTGTCTCAGCCGTTTTTATTGGACTTGACGCTTCAGTAGTCAAAGGATCATCTTTTTCTTGATCGACAGGAGGGTTAGAAGTCACTGGTGGAACATCAAGAACCGGCTCTGATGATTGAGGAGCGGAAGTCTTAGGTGCTGGAATTTGTTGCTCCAGCTCATTGACTTTAGGGTCTTCGGCCGACTTAGTCACTTCTGCCTTTTTCCTAGGCTTGGCTTTTCCACTGCATGTGAAAGTGCGTTATATCGACTAGAGGGGGGGTGAATAGGCGATTTTTATGAATTCTTCACTGAGGAATTTGCTGGTGAGGAAATTCCTAAATGAAGAACCACTTGCAGCGGAATAAGTACTTGAAAGTAAACATAGCAGAACACACGCATAGTCATCATGATGAAATGAAGACAAGCACAGAGTACAGAAAGCATAAACACAGGATAACACAAGATGAAGACGGACAGACTGAAGAAATTAAACTGAGGAAATTGAGAAAGTCTTCAGTCAAAGTCTTCAAACAGATATGAACAAGCACACAACAGCAGAGATGAGGAAATTAAAGAGTTGAGGAAATAGAACCAGTAAGCTCGGTGAAGACAATGATTTGGTAGACCAGTTCCAACTGTTGTCTCAGTTGTACATCTGGTTGGAGCGGCTGAGTATTTAAACTCGAGGACACCCAGTCCCGGACACACAGTCCTCACCATATTCTCCTTGAGCTAAGGTCACACAGACCTCGCCCAATCACTCGTGGTAAGTCTTCAGGTGACTTCCGGACCTTCACAAACTCGGTCACTCGGTGATCCACAATTCCTCTTGGATGCTCTAGACCTTGACACCTAACCGTCTGGAAGAAGCACAGTCTTCAAAGGAAACAAGCGTCGGATCCACGCAGGATCAATCTCTTCAGTGATGCTCAATCACTTGGGGGTTTGTAGGTTTGGGTTTGGGTTTTCCTCACTTGATGATTTTCGCTCAAAGTCCTCGGAGGATGGGTTGCTCTCAATTGACAAGTGTCAGTTTCTCTTGGAGCAGCCAACCAGCTAGTGGTTGAAGGGGGGCGACTATTTATAGTCTAGGGAGGAGCCCGACATGATAAGAAATAAATGCCCTTGTCTGATATGACCGTTAGGTGGATAGATATTTTGGGACAGCCGACGCGTAGCACAGCAACGGTCGGAATATTTGACTCCCAAATACCTCAGGGCTATCATGTTCCTCACTTTGTAGGCAATCCGCACTAGCAAATTCCTAACTCCTCAGTCAGAACAAATTCCTCAGAGACCAAAAGAACTTCATCTCTGTCACTGAAGAATATGACTGAACTATGCGAGATTTCCAATGTCTTCACTCGAAGGGATTGGTAGGTGTAGGATTTTGAGTTGAGCATCACATGGAAATTTTTCCTTATTATTTCCTCGACCCCCTTTAACAGTACGGTGATTCCTATGACTCAAGAAAGAGAAAATGAAACTATAAAAACAAAAGTCTTCACGCTTCATGTTCCTCGAATGATTGCCAAGTCTTCAAGGTCACACCAATTTCTTCACTTTGAAAGTCTTCAGAAAGTCTTCAGAAATCCAAAGTCTTCAGTTGAAGAACTTCAATTTTTAGGGTGGACTTTCTCTGTAATTATCAAACTCCTCATAGACTTATAGACCTGTGTACACTCACAAATGCATCAGTCCCTTAACCTATAAGTCTTCAATACACCAAAATCACTAAGGGGCACTAGATGCACTTACAATCTCCCCCTTTTTGGTGATTGATGACAATATAGGTTAAGTTTTCAACGGGGAAAAACATATGAAGTGTAAATACTGATATTGAGGAATTTGATAGCAAGATATAGAAGAACTCCCCCTGAAGATGTGCATAGTGAGGAATTTGCTTTTGAAGCGATGCACACTTGAAGAGTATAATCATGGAGATCTCCCCCTATATCTTGTAATTCATACACGCGTTTGACATATAATATGAAGAATTTGAAATGCATGATGAAATATGGTGAGTGATGTAATTCAGCATGCGTGCATTAACATTGATGAGGAATAAGCATGCAGAAGAACACAACAAAGGTATCAGGCCACCATAGAGATTAAGATTACAACTCGATCCAGCAAAGTCATTAGAAGAATGAGAGTTGTAACTTAGCAAAAAAACACCCATATATGGTATACCCGCTTGAAGACTAACTCAAATTTCTCCCCCTTTGTCATCGAATGACCAAAAGGGTTGAAAATGAGGACTAACACCCTTGAAGAATATCATGAAGATGGAGGAGCGCCAGCGTTGTTGGGGTCTTGAGTCGATGTAGGGCCTACTGCAGTGTCGTCCAAGTCTTCATACTCGTCCGTGTCACGCGGTGAATAATATGAACTGGCCACCAAGGAAGGAACCATGACCTTCTTGAATTTCTTTGGAGGAGGAGCAGACCAGTCAAAATCTTCCTTGAAGCCCACTTGCTTCAGATCTTCTTCACCATATAGATGTGACAAAATAGCCCAGGTGCGATCCAATACTTCATGGAGGTAGTAATGGTTTTTCTTCACTGCATTATGTGTAGAGGTCATGTTGTGAAGAATAGAACCAAACTGACGCTTAACCCATTTGTGGTTTCGATCCACCTTCTGGTGAAGACTTATAAGCAGTTCACGGTCAGTCATCACACGAGGAGCAGTAGCTTGAGGACTTGACTTGGGAGCATTGGCAGCAGAATCATGAGTGGCCGAGTCATCATTGGTGGAGTAAGATGCAGCTTAGCGGAACTGACCATCCGATGGACGAATGCCTTCATCGATAACGGCTGCTAACTTGTCCTTCTCATTAGATGAGGAAATTGTCCATTTGAGGACTTCAATGGGGGGCAAGGAGCTGAGGTGATTCTGAAAATCAGCCTTGTAGTTGAGTGAAGACCTTGATCTGAGGAATCTCATGATCCATGGAGCATAAGGCTTCAGCTCAAACGGTGAAAGTGCAACATTTGCGAGAGTCCTCATGAAGAAATCATGATAGTTTATGGGGATGCCATGCATTATGTTGAGCAGCATATTCTTCATCATCCCGATAACTTCTTCATCGGATTAGTCATGGCGTTTGATAGGACTCATAGTCTTCGTCAGTATGCGGTAGATGGTTCTTGGCACATAGAGCAATTCCTTCATGAGGAATTTGGTCCTTGGGGCTTGACCAGGCTTCAGCGGCTTCAGAAGCACTTGCATATAGTGAGCACTAAGTTCAGGCTCGTCATACAGACAATGAGCACCTTCAGGTGGAGGAGTGAGTGGCAAGGCATGAAGCAATTCAGAGGCTGGTGCCTTGTAGTGAGTGTTTTCGGTCATCCAGTCCAACACCCAAGTGTTGATGTCATTTGCTTCACCAGTGATATGCCGCATCGCATAGAACTGAAGAATTAGCTCTTCATTCCAGTCAACGATGTCAGAGCAGAAATTGAGCAAGCCTACATCGTGAATCAGGCTGAGGACTTGTGTGAAGCAAGGCATGGATTCCATGTCCACGTGAGGAATGTGCTCATGGTCGAGGACTTTGTCCTTGTTGAAGAGTACTGAGGAATAGAAGTTGGCTTGGCTGGTAGTCCAAAAGCGCTTCCTTCTAAGGCGAGCATTGTCATATGGGTTGAATTCAGGGAAGAATACACGCTCGCCGAAGAAATCATCAGCCTTGAATTTTTGCTTCTTTGAGAAGGGATCCTTTGGCTTGGGCTGAGGAGTGTCAGTTAGTTGCATCACCACTTCAGGAATCGCAATCTCAGGTTCCTCGGGCTGAGGAATTCCAGGCTCTTTTACACCTTCAGCCTGGGTCTTCAATTCTTCATTTACATTTTCTTCAGCACTAGTGGCTGGAATTTCTTCATGGACGGACGGGGTTGCATGAGGTTCTTCAGATCCCATTTGCACTTCAGTAGCAGCTCAGGACTGAGGAATTGCTTGGAGTGGGGTGAACACCGGAGAGTTGGGGTGCTGACTTTCCCAAAAGTCATCATTGAGCACGGGTGTGGTACAGCTGATGTCCACATCCTCATATTCCATTTCTTCAACACCTGCCTCTTCAGAAATGAACTGAGGCATAGGTGAGGAGACGACTGGGTTGAAGGGATTCTATCCACTTCAATTTCTTCATCCATCTGCTCCGTTGAAGCAGCGGAAGGAGTTTCTTCATCAGATTCCTCGGGAATCTCATAATCTTCACCAAATGGAACAAGGTCCTTTGATGGCATGAAAGAGACAGGAATGGAAGGATCTGATGAAGCTGATGCCTCGGGAAGAAGCACAGTCTTCAAAGGAAACAAGCGTCGGATCCACGCAGGATCAATCTCTTCAGTGATGCTCAATCACTTGGGGGTTTGTAGGTTTGGGTTTGGGTTTTCCTCACTTGATGATTTTCGCTCAAAGTCCTCGGAGGATGGGTTGCTCTCAATTGACAAGTGTCAGTTTCTCTTGGAGCAGCCAACCAGCTAGTGGTTGAACGGGGCGACTATTTATAGTCTAGGGAGGAGCCCGACATGATAAGACATAAATGCCCTTGTCTGATATGACCGTTAGGTGGATAGATATTTTGGGACAGCCGGCGCGTAGCACAGCAACGGTCGGAATATTTGACTCCCAAATACCTCAGGGCTATCATGTTCCTCACTTTGTAGGCAATCCGCACTAGCAAATTCCTAACTCCCCAGTCAGAACAAATTCCTCAGAGACCAGAAGAACTTCGTCTGTGTCAATGAAGAATATGACTGAACTATGCGAGATTTCCAATGGCTTCACTCAAAGGGATTGGTAGGTGTAGGATTTTGAGTTGAGCATCACATGGAAAATTTCCTTAGTATTTCCTCGACCCCCTTTAACAGTACGGTGATTCCTATGACTCAAGAAAGAGAAAATGAAACTATAAAAACAAAAGTCTTCACGCTTCATGTTCCTCGAATGATTGCCAAGTCTTCAAGGTCACACCAATTTCTTCACTTTGAAAGTCTTCAAAAAGTCTTCAGAAATCCAAAGTCTTCAGTTGAAGAATTCAATTTTTAGGGTCGACTTTCTCTGTAAATATCAAACTCCTCATAGACTTATAGACCTGTGTACACTCACAAACGCATCAGTCCCTTAACCTATAAGTCTTCAATACACCAAAATCACTAAGGGGCACTAGATGCACTTACAATCTCCCCCTTTTTGGTGATTGATGACAATATAGGTTAAGTTTTCAACGGGGAAAACATATGAAGTGTAAATACTGATATTGAGGAATTTGATAGCAAGATATAGAAGAACTCCCCCTGAAGATGTGCATAGTGAGGAATTTGCTTTTGAAGTGATGCACACTTGAAGAGTATAATCATGGAGATCTCCCCCTATATCTTGTAATTCATACACGCATTTTACATATAATATGTAGAATTTGAAATGCATGATGAAATATGGTGACTGATGTAATTCAGCATGCGTGCATTAACATTGATGAGGAATAAGCATGCAGAAGAACACAACAAAAGTATCAGGCCACCATAGAGATTAAGATTACAACTCGATCCAGCAAAAGTCATCAGAAGAACGAGAGTTGTAACTTAGCAAAAAAAAACCATATATGGTAGACCCGCTTGAAGACTAACTCAAATTTCTCCCCCTTTGTCATCGAATGACCAAAAGGGTTGAAAATGAGGACTAACGCCCCTGAAGAATATCATGAAGATGGAGGAGCACCAGCGTTGTTGGGGTCTTGAGTCGATGTAGGGCCTGTTGCAGTGTCGTCCAAGTCTTCATACTCGTCCGTGTCGCGCGATGAAGAATATGAACTGGCCACCAAGGAAGGAACCTTGACCTTCTTGAACTTCTTCGGAGGAGGAGCAGACCAGTCAAAATCTTCCTTGAAGCCCATTTGCTTCAGATCTTCTTCACCATATAGATGTGACAAAATAGCCCAGGTGCGATCAAATACTTCATGGAGGTAGTAATGGTTTTTCTTCACTGCATTATGTGTAGAGGTCATGTTGTGAAGAATAGAACCAAACTGATGCTTAACCCATTTGTGGTTTCGATCCACCTTCTGGTGAAGACTTATAAGCAGTTAACGGTCAGTCATCACACGAGGAGCAGTAGCTTGAGGACTTGACTTGGGAGCATTGGCAGCAGAATCATGAGTGGCCAAGTCATCATTGGTGGAGTAAGATGCAGCTTAGCGGAACTGACCACCCCGATGGACGAATGCCTTCATCGATAACGGCTACTGACTTGCCCTTCTCATTAGATGAGGAAATTGTCCACTTGAGGACTTCAATGGGGGGCAAGTAGCTGAGGTGATTCTGAAAATCAGCCTTGTAGTTGAGTGAAGACCTTGATCTGAGGAATCTCATGATCCATGGAGCATAAGGCTTCAGCTCAAACGGTGAAAGTGCAACATTTGCGAGAGTCCTCATGAAGAAATCATGATAGTTTATGGGGATGCCATGCATTATGTTGAACAACATATTCTTCATCATCCCGATAACTTCTTCATCGGATGAGTCATGGCCTTTGATAGGACTCATAGTCTTCGTCAGTATGCGGTAGATGGTTCTTGGCACATAGAGCAATTCCTTCATGAGGAATTTGGTCCTTGGGGCTTGACCAGGCTTCAGCGGCTTCAGAAGCACTTGCATATAGTGAGCACTGAGTTCAGGCTCGTCATACAGACAATGAGCACCTTCAGGTGGAGGACTGAGTGGCAAGGCACGAGGCAATTCAGAGGCTGGTGCCTTGTAGTGAGTGTTTTCGGTCATCCAGTCCAACACCCAAGTGTTGATGTCATTTGCTTCACCAGTGATATGCAGCATCGCATAGAACTGAAGAATTAGCTCTTCATTCCAGTCAACGATGTCAGAGCAGAAATTGAGCAAGCCTACATCGTGAATCAGGCTGAGGACTTGTGTGAAGCAAGGCATGGATTCCATGTCCACGTGAGGAATGTGCTCGTGGTCGAGGACTTTGTCCTTGTTGAAGAGTACTGAGGAATAGAAGTTGGCTTGGCTGGCAGTCCAGAAGCGCTTCCTTCTAAGGTGAGCATTGTCATATGGGTTGAATTCAGTGAGGAATACACGCTCGCCGAAGAAATCATCAACCTTGAATTTTTGCTTCTTTGAGAAGGGATCCTTTGGCTTGGGCTGAGGAGTGTCAGTCAGTTGCATCACCACTTCAGGAATCGCAATCTCAGGTTCCTCAGGCTGAGGAATTTCAGGCTCTTCTGCAGCTTCAGCCTGGGTCTTCAATTCTTCATTTACATTTTCTTCAGCACTAGTGGCTGGAATTTCTTCATGGACGGACGGGGTTGCATGAGGTTCTTCAGATCCCATTTGCACTTCAGTAGCAGCTGGGGACTGAGGAATTGCTTGGAGTGGAGTGAACACCGGAGAGTTGGGGTGCTGACTTTCCCAAATGTCATCATTGAGCACGGGTGTGGTACAGCCGATGTCCACATCCTCATCTTCCATTTCTTCAACACCTGCCTCTTCAGCAGTGAACTGAGGCATAGGTGAGGAGACGACTGGGGTTGAAGGGATTCTATCCACTTCAATTTCTTCATCCATCTGCTCCGTTGAAGCAGCGGAAGGAGTTTCTTCATCAGATTCCTCAGGAATCACATAATCTTCACCAAACATAACAAGGTCCTTTGACGGCATGAAAGAGACAGGAATGGAAGGTCCTTTGATTCCTCGGGAATCACATAATCTTCACAAATTTGGATTTTCGGTTGAACTTGTCAAAGGCTTCATTTTCTTCGGAGCTGAAGAATCTGATGATGCTGATGCCTTCCTTTTCTTCACAGCTGCACGCTCTGCAGCCTTGGTCTTCTTCGCATCTAATGCAGATGGAAGGATCGAAGTTGGGGTAGGCCCAGGAGGTGAAGAGGACTTTGGATCATTTTCCTCAGGTGCAACTATTGCAGTTGCCCTGATTTCTTCATTTTCTTCAGGCACACCACTAGTGGATGCCCTGAGAATATCTTCAGTAGCTGGAATGGAGTCATCAGCCCTGGCACTCTCATTTTCTTCAGCAGCCTGATTATCATCAGCGCTGCTGGCATGTTCTTCAGTAGGCTGAGCAGATGCTTCAGCCGGTGAAACTTCAATGTGCATAGGAGGAGCAGCACTTGAAGTGATTTTCTTCGTCACATTAACGAACCGAACCTTGGCTCCCTTCCAATCAGCATAGTAGCGATCGAACTCATCACTCAATTGCTTGATTTCAGCTTGCAAGGCAATGAGCTAATCAGGGGTGAGAGTGAGGACATTGTCCTTGAGGTAGCGTTATTTCTTGTATTGCGCTTTCTTCAGCTTTCTGCCTTCTTCAAATTTCCACTTTTCTTCCTCAATGAAGGCAGTCAGAACATGACTTTGACCAGGAGTGAGATTCATCTCCGGAAAAGGCGTGTTAGGGTCCTTGTGCCATAAGTCAATGAAGTCAAGGATCAACTTTGGATCCAACAGTAGTGGCACGTTGCTACCTTTGGCTCTAGGGGCCCTGGCTTGCCTGTCTTTGATGATTTCAGCAAGTTCTTCATCATCAGCCTCATCTTCATCAGAGGGGACTTAGAAGATGGCCTGCTTCTTGTGAAGACTTGGTCAAAGGCCTCGTCCAGTAGTGGCCTTTTTCTTCAGCAGAGAGGGACCAGCAGAGTAATTTGGTGCAGCTGAGGAACTTGCAGATGCTCCTGAGGCAATTGAGATGCCTGTGGTCCTTTGGCATGTGGCAAGATGCACAGGTGCCGAGGATTTTGTCGGAGCAGCTAAAGACTTTGTCGGAGGATCTGAGGACGTTGGAGGAAGAGGAGCAGACTGAGGAATTTGCCGTGAGGGCTTTGAAGATTTTGGCCTTGAGTGCATTGCTGAGGAGCTTGGCCGTGAGGGCATTGAAGAAGAAGTGCTTGACTTGTGAGCAGGCTTCTTTGGCATCGCCTTCTTCGGCTGACTAGCAGAGGCCTCAGCAGCGGTAGCAGCAGCAGAGTCTGCATTGAATTTCTTCACTGCTTCCTTTGCTTGCTTGGCCAGTTTAGCCTGGCGATTTGCCCATTCATCAATATAGTCCTCACCATGCTTGAGGCTGGTGGGATCTGCCAGTTGGCCAGGTGCCAATGGAGGTCTTGAGTATGGAGGGTTGAGCGCGAATTTCTTCATGTACTTGGGAGTAACATACCTGTACTCCCTCCATTCTCGTGCCCATCTCCTCTCAATCTTTTGAATGTGCACCTTGCACTAATTATCTTCCTCAGGGGGTGTGCAGTACCCAGCAGAAATGTCCTCAGGGATTTCAAACGCAGTATTTACCTCAGGCCTCTTTCCTCCCTTCTGTGGCTTCTTACCATCACCCATTTTCTTCAGCTGAGGAATATGAACAACTGATGTTTCTGAAGAGGTATGCAACTTTTCTTCGAGGAACGCTGCAAATGAGTTAAGTTGATGAGAACCTAGTGATTCAGCAGCAGACATTTGTACCTGTGAACAGAGTATAGTTGCAAGGAATTTGGAGAGGTTATATGCGTTCTTAGAAGATTTTCAAAAAGAATAGGTTTGAGGAATTTGACCAGATGAGTCTTGAAGAATTTCACTAAGCTTTCTTTATCTTAGGTTCTAGAGTTGTACAGATTTGAGAATCCACACAATTGAGGAATCTTGAAGAAAATCATTGCTTAGAGAAACGAATCAAGAACAGATAACATGTGAGGTGCTTAGTGTGTGAAGATTTGAAGAATAAACACCTTTGAAGATTTTCAAGAAAAACACATGAATCAAAGCCGGTAGTAAAAGTAACTTTTAATTACACGAAGTGAAGAACACGACGAACTGGGAAGAGTAGGAGTGAAGTTCGTCCGTTCAGATCTTCCACGCCCTAACTCGACAGAGGAAGACGGCTACGGCGGCGGCGGAGTGAAGAAATCCGCAACTGGCGCGAGTACGATGGCGACGAGGTCGAGGCAGTGAAGCTCTTCCTCACTGGCGATGATGAAGTAGCAGCGGCGCTAGGGTTTCGGGAAGCTCGAGCGAGAGTGAGGTCGAGCGGAGTAAAAGTGAAGTGAGGAAGAGGCAGAGGTATTTATAACGGAGGTGAAAAACTGTATGCCCGAAGATTTTGGACGAACATGCCCCTGGCCCTTCTCATTCACGTGACATGTGTCACCCATGTACTGTGAGGTGGCGATCTTGTAGGATGGTGGGTGAATAGATAAGTATTGTCAGGGGATGCGGAACGGATTGAGCGGCAAAGCCGAAAATTCAGATAAGATTATTTTAAGTTTCCGTTCGCAATTTCTTCAGCTGTCAAGGACACATTGAAGATTTTGAACGAGTTTCAAATTAGAACACAAATGAAGAATTTGTGAATAGATTGAGTTGAGTTTAGCATAGAGGGGGAAGGGTCTGATCACATTCACTTAGAAAAAGAAATCAACTTGAAGAAATAGCAATAAGTGAATGTTGTAGAGGACATAAAACTCACATATATATATATATATTCAAATGAAGAACAACACCGGAAAGAGTGAAGACAAAGCAAAGTTGAAGAATTTGAAAAACTGAGGAATCTCAAAAACGAAGAAAAACTCAAATTGAAGATTTTCAGCTCAGGTTGGTGGCGTAACTCACTGTATAAGAAGGCTGATTTCAGACGCCGCGTACAATTGTCGTAGGGCTCTGAGAATCAATTTCTTCATTAATTTCTTCACACTTAGAGGGTTAGTCTTCATTGATTGAAGAAAAACGTTACTTCGTGTGTTGTGCATCTAAGTCACCAAGTCAGCATAAGTGTTAGGATGTGTGTCCCTTTTAGAGAACATTCAAATATTCTAGGATATTTAGCTCACACCGCAACTTGCTAAGTCTCTTCTCATCCAAGGGCTTAGCGAAGATATCGGCTAGTTGATCTTTAGTGCTAGCGTGGTCGATGGAGATGTCGCCCTTCAACACATGATCACGAAGAAAATGATGATGAATCTAGATGTGCTTTGTCTTCGAGTGCTGAACTGGGTTATGCGCAATCTTGATAGGACTCTCATTGTCGCAGTAGAGAGGCACATTCTTCATAGTCCTTGAGTGTTTGCTTCATCCATAGTAATTGAGCACAGCATGATCCAGCAGCAATGTACTCAGCTTCTGCAGTGGAGAGTGATACGCAGTTCTATTTCTTCGAGGACCAACAGACCAAAGATTGTCCGAGGAAATGGCATGTGCCTGCTGTTGACTTGTGGTCCACGTGATCGCCAGCATAGTCAGAGTCTTAATATCCAATGAGATCAAATGAAGAGCCCTTGGGATACCATAATCCAAGTGTTGGTGTGTGATCTAGATATCGAAGAATATGCTTCACAACCTTATGGTGTGATTCCTTCGGTGTAGCTTGAAATCGGGCACACATGCAAACACTAAGCATAATATCTGGCCTAGATGCACATAGGTACAATAAAGAGCCAATCATGGAGCGGTATACCTTTTGATCTAAGTCTTTACCATTTTCATCAGTGCATAGATGGCCATTGGTGGGCATTGGAATTTTGACCCCTTTGAAGTCTTGCATGCCGAATTTCCTCAATACATCTTTGAGGTATTTCTCCTGAGATATGAATATGCCATTGCGTTGTTGACGAATTTGAAGACCTAAAAAGAATTTCAATTCTCCCATCATAGACATTTGATATTCTTCACTCATCATGTAGGCAAATTCATCACTATAGCGTTGGTCAGTACATCGAAAGATAATATCATCAACATATATTTGGCACATAAATAATTCATCATCATAAGATTTAGTGAAAAGAGTTGGGTCGAGTGAACCGGGTTTGAAGCCTTTCTTCATGAGGAATTCCTTCAAAGTATCATACCACACACGAGGGGCTTGCTTGAGGCCATACAGGGCCTTGTTGAGTCTGAAGACTTTGTCGGGATTCTTTGGATCTTCAAAACCTTGGGGTTGAGCAACATATACTTCTTCCTCAAGCTTACCATTGAGGAATGCACTTTTCACATCCATTTGATATAAAGTGATATTATGATGGTTAGCGTAAGCAAGTAATATGCGAATAGCCTCAAGTCTAGCAACAGGTGCAAAAGTTTCATCGAAATCAATACTGTGTGTAGCCTTGATCTACAAGCCGTGCCTTATTCCTCATCACAAGGCCATTTTCATCTTGCTTGTTGCGGTAGATCCATTTTTTTCCAATGATGTTGTGCTTGCAAGGATCTGGATGTTTGACCAGTTCCCAAACGTTGTTGAGCTCGAACTGATGTAATTCTTCTTGCATAGCTTGAATCCACTCAGACTCTAGAAATGCTTCATCTACCTTAGTGGGCTCTATGATAGAGACAAAATCAAAGTGCCCACAAAAGTTATATAAATGTGAAGCCTTTGAGCGAGTGAGAGGACCTGGTGCTTCAATGTCATCGATGATCTTCTCGACTTGCACTTCGTTAGCAATGCGAGGATGAGTGGGTTGTCTTCAAGGAATTTGATCAACATTTCCTTCAGGAGCATTTTCTTTAGAACCATCTTCTTTAGGTGAGCCAGCTCGACGTTCATCATGTTCTGGAATGAATTCTTCAGCAGATTCTGCGGTTGGAATGACATCCTCAGTAGCCTTGAACTTGATAGAATCCTCAGGTGCTGGTTCATCTATCACAGAAGGTAGGTGCTCTCTTTGCGAGTCATTAGTTTCATCGAACCTCACATCTACAGTTTCAACAACCTTGTAAGAACGCTGTTGAAGACTCTATAGGTGTGCGAATCCTTTCCATAACCAAGCATAAAACCCTCATGTGCTTTCGGTGCAAATTTTGAATTGTGATGCGGATCTCTAATCCAATATTTAGCACTGAAGACTTTGAAATAACTCACACTTGGTTTCTTGTCAGTGAGGAGTTCATAGGTAGTCTTCTTGAAGAACTTGTGAAGATATACTCTGTTGATGATGTGGCACGTAGTATCAATTGCATCAATCCAGAAACGACGAGGTGTCTTGTATTCATCAAGCATAGTGCGAGCCATTTCAGCGAGGGTTTTGTTATTGTGCTCCATGACGCCATTCTACTGAGGAGTATAAGGAGCAGATAACTCATGAGTAATACCAAGTTCATCAAGATAGCCATCAAGACCGGAATTCTTAAACTCAGTCCCATTGTCACTTCTGATGTGCTTGATCTTCACATCAAAGTTGGTTGAATCCCTCGAGGAAAATCGTTTGAAGACTTCCTGCACCTCATGTTTGTTAGTGACAATGTGCACCCATGTGTAACGAGAATAGTCATCAATGATAACAAAGCCATATAGAGATGCATCATTTGTAACAGCAGAATAATGATTAGGACCGAAGAGATCCATGTGAAGCAATTCAAATGGTCGAGTGGTAGTCATGATAGTCTTCGCTGGATGCTTGACCTTGGTCATCTTTTCAGCTTCACAGGCTCCACATAAGTGATCCTTGAGAAATTTTACATTCTCAACGCCAATGACATGCTTCTTCTTCACAAGCGTGTGCAAATTCCTCATGCTAGCATGACCAAGTCGTCGATGCCATAGCCAGCCTTCTGAAGCTTTTGCAAGTAAGCACACGGCCGGTTGTGGTCCTGTAGAGAAATCAACAATGTACAAGTCTCCTCTCCTAAAGCCTTTGAAGACTTTGGAATTGTCAGCTTCCATGATCACAACGCAACGATATTTTCCAAAGACAATAACCATATCAAGATCACAAAGCATTGAGACAGACATGAGGTTGTATCCTAAGGACTCAACAAGCATGACTTTGTCCATGTGTCGATCCTTTGAGATCGCAACTTTACCTAGACCCAATACCAGACTTTAGCCTTTGTCAGCGAAGATGATATGCTTCAGATGTGATAGTGATAAAGGAGTGTCCATCAAGATATTCTTATCACCAGTCATGTGATTCGTACATCCACTATCGAGGACCCACTCGTTTGCTTTGGGTTGATCATCCTGCAGATGAATTAGTGCAACTTACGAACTCATATACTTCATCAGTGAAGAATATGACATCAATATCATCAGATCAATTTCATCAAGCAACAACACAAATAAATGAGTATGAGGACGTGTGAAATGAAAGTTCATTTCTTCATGATTAGCCTGCGTCCTTTCAGGCAAATTCAGGTCTCTAGCAAATTCTTCAGACGTTTTGAGCACGTTTGGAGACCTGACCCTGCATAAGAGATTAGTTCTTTTTCTTCACCACCCACATCTGAAGGGGTGGCAAAGAATTCATCACTCTGCGTGCACCATATGAGAAAGGTGGCATAGAAGCCAGTCCGCTTCGTCTCACATAAGAGGGGTTAGGATAAGCATATGAATAAGCAGAGAAATTCTTAGAGGAATTATGAACATAATGATTTGAAGAATAATGCTCATATTCATAGCCCTTAGCTCTACCCTGCGATACTGAAGAGTTAGCACGATGATGATCACATGAGGATTTTGATCCTTTTGAGGAATTGGATCCATGTGAAGAATTAGGTCCATATGAAGAATTGGATCTGGGGTTCCCGTTCTTCACTGGTGGTGTCATGAGGACATTCACCTAAAGACTTTCAAGATAACTTTTGGGAACCCATATTTTCTTCATAGGGGAACCGTTCCTGCAGTTAGTGCCAACATATCTAGCAAATACTTCACCATTCTGATTCTTGAACAATTTATAGTTGGAGTCAAATGACTCATCAGAAGAATGAGGAGATTCACATGTAAAGCCAGATAAATTGGATGGATCAACTGGAGGTTTGATGACCCACAAGTGTAGGGGATCTATCGTAGTCCTTTCGATAAGTAAGAGTGTCGAACCCAATGAGGAGCAGAAGAAAATGATAAGCGGTTTTCAGTAAGGTTTTCTCTGCAAGCACTGAAATAATAGGTGATAGATAGTTTTGTGATAAGATAAATAGTAACAGGCAAAAGTAAATAAAGTAAACAAAGTGAAGCAAGGTGGCCCAATCCTTTATGTAGCAAAGGATAAGCCTGGACAAAGTCTAATGATGATTAAGGAGCTCCCGAGGACACATTGGGAATTATCGTCAAGCTAGTTTTCATCACGCTCATATGATTCGCGTTCGGTACTTTGATAATTTGATATGTGGGTGGACCGGCACTTGGGTACTGCCCTAACTTGGACAAGCATCCCACTTATGATTAACCCCTATTGCAAGCGTCCGCAACACCAAAAAGGAGTATTAAGGTAAACCTAACCACAACATTAAACATATGGGTCCATATCAACCCCTAACGAAGCAACGCATAAACTAGGGTTTAAGCTTCTGTCACTCTAGCAACCCATCATCTACTTATTACTTCCCTATGCCTTCCTCTAGGCCCAAATAATGGTGAAGTGTCATGTAGTCGACGTTCACATAACACCACTAGAGGAGAGACAACATACATCTCATCAAAATATCGAACGAATACCAAATTCACATGACTACTAATAGCAAGACTTCACCCATGTCCTCAGGAACAAAGGTAACTACTCACAAAGCATATTCATGTTCATAATCAGAGGTGTAATAAAATGCATTAAGGATCTGAACATATGATCTTCCACCAAGTAAACCAATAAGTATCAACTACAAGGAGTAATCAACACTACTAGCAACCCACAGGTACCAATTTGTGGTTTTGGATACAAGATTGGATACAAGAGATGAACTAGGGTTTGAGAGGAGATGGTGCTGGTGAATATGTTGATGGAGATTGACCCCCTCCCGATGAGAGGATCGTTGGTGATGACGTTGGTGATGATTTTCCCCTCCCTGAGGGAAGTGTTCCCGGTAGAACAGCTCCGCCAGAGCCCTAGATTGGTTCCGCCAAGGTTCCGCCTCGTGGCGGCGGAGTTTCGTCTCGTAAGCTTGCCCATGAATTTTTCCAGGACAAAACCCTTCATATTGCAGAAGATGGACGCCGGAGGCCCACCAGGGAGCCCGGGAGATAGGGGGCGCGCCCCTAGGGGGGCGCGCCCTCCTGTCTCATGGACAGGGTGTGGGCCCCCTGGCCTATTTCTTTTTGCTCATAATTCCTTAATAATTCCAAAAAGTTGTTTCGTGGAGTCTCTGGTCTTTTGGAGTTGTGCAGAATAGGTTTCCAACGTTTGCTCCTTTTCCAGCCAGAATTCCAGTTGCCGGCATTCCCCCTCTTCATGGTAAACCTTGTAAAATAAGAGAGAATAGCCGTAAATATTGGGATATAATGTGTAATAACAGCCCATAACGCAATAAATATTGATATAAAAGCATGATGCAAAATGGATGTATCAACTCCCCCAAGCTTAAACCTCGCTTGTCCTCAAGCGGAAACCGAAATCGAAAAATATGTCCACATGTTTAGAGATAGAGGTGTCGATAAAAATAAAAATACGGACATGAGGGCATCATGATCATTCTAATAACAACAACATATATGGATTTTGTCATATGATTTCCTATGTTGAAGTAATAAGCAATTCACAAAGTCAAGTATGGTTCAAAAACTTCATTGGGAGCTAACAAACTATAATCTCAGTCACTGAAGAAATTGCAATTTATCGTAACGTCAGAAAGAGTCAATAATAGAGCTCCTCAGCAAGCTCACATACTCAACTATCTCGTAGTCTCCCATAATTGTTAACACTCATGCAATACATGTGGTTATAGAGTTTCAACCGGTGTCAAAACCGGCGGATCTCGGGTAGGGGGTCCCGAACTGTGCGTCTAGGTGGATGGTAACAGGACACAAGGGACACGATGTTTTACCCAGGTTCGGGCCCTCTTGATGGAGGTAAAACCCTACGTCCTGCTTGATTAATATTGATGATGTGTGTTACAAGAGTAGATCTACCACGAGATCAAGGAGGCTAAACCCTAGAAGCTAGCCTATGGTATGATTGTTGTTCGTCCTATGGACTAAAGCCATCCGGTTTATATAGACACCGGAGAGGGCTAGGGTTACACAGAGTCGGTTACAATGGTAGGAGATCTACATATCCGTATCGCCAAGCTTGCCTTCCACGCCAAGGAAAGTCCCATTCGGACACGGGACAAAGTCTTCAATCTTGTATCTTCATAGTCTTGGAGTCCGGCCGATCATGATAGTTCGGCTATCCGGACACCCCCTAGTCCAGAACTCCCTCAGTAGCCCCTGAACCAGGCTTCAATGACGACGAGTCCGACGCGCATGTTGTCTTCGGCATTGCAAGGGGGGTTCTTCCTCCGAATAATTTATAGAAGATTGTGAACACCAGGATAGTGTCCGGCTCTGCAAAAATAAATTCCACGTACCACCATAGAGAGAATAATATTACACAAGTTCAATCTGCTGACATATTTTGTGGCGTGACGTCACACCATTACCAAGCCTTTACTTGACTTGTTTTTATTGTATCACCTCAGCGCGTTTAGCGAGGCGGTTTCCTTGGCATGTCTTGTCGAAGCAGAGATCGTGTTCCCCTTATTCCGGGATTCCCATTAATATGGACGTGGGTAACCCAACCGCGCCCGTTGCCACACCCCCTCCATCGAAGGCGGGTTCCAAACAGTCACGAGGACGGCTCTTGGTATTCTTCCTTTTTTATAATGAGACCAAGGCTCGTTCTTTTCCTTCAATCCTCTATCGAATCCGCCCCTCGCCCCGAGTTCCAACACCCAGGGCTCCATATTCGGGTACCTTCGATCTTCGACAATGTCCGGCCCTGACCTACGAGGCCGGTGGATGCCCTCCTCCGTCACGGAAGAGGATGTGCTAAAGCTAAGAGACGCCAGGTACTTAACCTGCGAGATTTCGCATAGGCTGCCTGCCCGAGGGCAAGTTATTCCTACTCCCGAGCTTGGCGAGAGTGTCGTGTTCGTGTCTCACCTCCGTCGGGGTTTAGGCTTCCCGACGGACCCCTTCGTGAGGGGGCTCATGTTTTACTATGGGCTGGAATTCCATGACTTGGCTCCGGAGTCCATCCTCCACATCTCATCATTCATTGTCGTCTGCGAAGCCTTCCTCTGCACTACCCCTCACTTCGGCTTGTGGCTCAAAACCTTCAATGTGGAGCCGAAGATGATTGAGGGGCGTCAGGCAGAGTGCGGCGGGGCGGTTGTAAGTAAGAGGGCGATGCTCCATGGCCCGAGGGCTCTTTTCAGGAGGAGCTCGGCTTGTGACCGCTCCCAGGGGCAGCAAGAAGAGGCTGCCGCCCGTCTTCCGCTCGGGCCCTCCACAGTGGCTGACGTCATGGGTCAACAAGGGGCATGACTGGGGGCCGTCCAAGGACGTTCCCCTGTTGCAGGACCGGATTCGAGGCCTCCAAGAGAGGGAGATCAATCTGGCCATAGTGGTACAGGTTATGTTGATCCGGCGCCTACTGCCCTGCAAACGTCGCCCCCTCCGCCTGTGGGAATTTAATCCGGAGGGGCCACGAGCTCTTCAACAATTCCTGGGTTTGACACCCGCGGAGATGTACAAACTGTTCTTCGGATCGCAAGAGATGCGTCCGAAATTGACCGAGGATGCTGGCCTAAGCTGCAATCGCCCAGATACTCAAGTAAGTAGCCCTGTGTCTGGACACATCGTTCATTCATTTACTGTGGGTTTGCCTTTTAACCAGCTATCCCTTGGACAGGAGTGGATAGTGCAAGCAAAACTGATACGGTGTCCGGCCCCCCTCCCTGAGACCATGCAGGATCCCGTGTTAATCAAAATGTTAGAGGTTGCACCTTCGGAGGAGGGCGAAGAAGGGCACAGGGGAACTACCACCTCAGCCACGGAGGCTTTCAGTAAGGGAGGAATCGAGAGTTCCTCCTTCCAGGGGGAGAAGAGGACCGCTTTCGAAGACCCGGAGGCCAAGGCCTCAAAGCGGGGAAATAAATTTGTACCGGAAGGTCCTGTGCCGGGAAGAGCCCCGGCCGTACTATCTCCTCGGAGGAATCAGCCCTCCAGCGAGCCGTAAGTAAAAAAGGGGGAATTTTGTAATAGTGGACACCCCTGCTTAATTTCTAAGGGTAACCGAAGTTTTCATCTTGTAGTTCGGATCTCAGCCCGTCTCAGCACAGCTCATCTTCGGGAGACCTTCGTCCGGAGATGATGGAGAGCGAAATGCCTCCATCTGCCGCCCCATCGTGCGGGGCGGACGACCCTGAGGTGTCGTCATGGAGGGTCTCTCCGAGTCCGGCGGGGCCAGAGAGTTTGGCACCCATTGGAGTACGGCCGGTGGAGCTGCAGGATTTGCTTAAGAGGGCGTCCATCTCAAAAGATCACCGCACATTAATGAGTATGGTGATTGAGAGGATCTTGTCCGCCGAAAGCGGGTTGTGTGAGGCCGTCGGAAGTTTGCTGACGGGATTTGAGGTACGCAAAAAATGACATACCTTTTGACAGTTTTTGCACATGAAGTGCACCCTGTATAGATAGTAGCCCCTGAGACTTGGTATGCTGTCGAAAACAGCAGCGTGCTGAGGATCATAATCCCAGTTATATATTGTCGCCTTTCCTACATAGGTGGCGGGACGTTCGGTGGCCAGCCGGACTAATGGAGTTGCCAAGCTTAAGAGGCAACTCGACGTTGCGGATGCGGACATCTCGCTAATCAATAAACGACTTGATGAGTCACAAGGTATGTGGTTGCTCCGCGGTCGCCTAGTAAGGGAGCTGACGCCCATTCCTTACAATTTGTATGATTGATGCAGATGGTGCTACTGCTGTGGAAGACCTTCGGGCAGAGCTTGCTCGGGCCAAGGAGCAATCCAGGATAAGTGATGTGGCTGCCTTGAAGGGAGCAGAAGAGCTAAAAGCCGAAAAGGCTGCTCACTGCCGAAGCAGGGAAGAGTTGGCCGGAATGGCCTTGAAATTAAAAGATACTACCGACCATTGTGAGGTTCTTGAAGGAGAACGCCGAGTGGAGCAAGAGGGCCTGAAGAAGGCCGGCGCCAAAGTCAAGGATGCCCGGAGTGAGATGCGGGCTATGAAGGAGGAATTGCGTCAGGCCGGAGACATTGTGGCTGAAAGCCCTTTCTTCTGCGTAGGAAGTTCACGGATCCGAAGTATGCTCAGCTGGGCCAGTTGTGTGGTGCGGAGGATCCTTATCTGGATTTGGCGGCAAGTGCGGCGGACGCAGTCGTGCACTTCCGAAGCCAGAAGGATCATGAAATGGAAGAACTTTACTGGTCTCAATTCCATAGTCCGGAGCGTCCACTTCCGTTGACTGATCGGCTGGCTGAGTGGGCTGAGCTAAATAGGTTGTCCTGACTTGCCATGACGGATGTATTCACTCATCTGTGGCCGGAAAGGCCCAAGCCGAAGAGTTATTTTGGCTTGTTGCAGCAATTCCTTGGGGCGGTGCCGCATATCAAGGCGATGAAGCGGTCGGTATGCATAGAAGGTGCACGGATGGCGCTCGCCTGTGTGAAGACATACTGGGCGGACATGGATGCCACCGTTGTTGCATCCCGGGGTTCGGACAAGAGCCGATTACCCACCGAGCACTATTTTGAGGAAGTCCTGCAGGGCGCTCATTTAATAGAATCGTAGTGCTCGAAAGATGTCATGTTCAAATGACGTGTATAATTTGTGAGATCATATTTATAATGCAATAGCTTTTTATACTTGTGCGTTCAAGTATTGAACTATCTCCTGTGCGGCCTTATATGTATGAATAACCTGAAAGTTGCAGTCTTTGGCTTCAGCCCCCACGCACATGGTGCGGGGGTGTTTGCAAAAAGAAAAGCGCTTTTTCACACTTAATCCAACGTCTTGGTCCTTTTAGGGAGGTGATAGCGTAGCAACCTAGGCAACCGGACTATAATGCTTTATCACTTTCACTTAGCCATAGGAGCTCGAATGTGGGGCTACGATATAGCCCCTAGCGGCACCGCTCTTCTCCAAACTTCGGGGCACGTATGTGCCTGACCGGGAAGCGGTCCTTCGTCAAAGAGGAGGAATTCTAAACATTCCAATGGTCGATCGAGTGGTTGACCAGTCTCTCGCTATATCATGATAGTCAGTTTTCGGCTTTCTCTACTGAGGTGCTCGCCCGGCCGAACCGGGGCACAATCGCAGTAGTTCTCCTGGTGCCGCGTTAGCCGATGATACGGAACGTAAGGCAGAAAAACACAGGAGCCGGGCAAACCCAACATTTGACCAAAGACATGATTCGGAGCTGATGCATATAAGGCCTAACTCGAGACGCCGAACACTCCCTGAGGTGTTCGGTCTTTATGATACCGGGCAGAACAATGCCCTAAGCCCCTAGTGTCCAGGTACAGGTGGGAACTTCTGACGCGGATGATGCCAAAATGCCAGCCGCCTCCTCGGCTATGATGGGAAACCGGGGGATGTGTGTCAACAAGAGACAGTAAGAAAGGTTTACGCAGGGTCTTAATTTGAAAAGAATCCTTGCAACGGGTCCCTGCTGCACGTCTGCGACTGTGTCTCCGTTGTGCTGTATCCTGGACGGGTGTAGCACGTGCTTCATCTGTAAAAGAGAAGGACTTAGTTTCCAAGAAATATCATGCAGAAGTTGTATTAAAATAGAATAAAAGGAAGAAAGTTGAGCTTTATTGGCTCTCATCATTTATACACGCGGCCCCTTATAAAGGGGATATGCGGCTGGGAAGCCCCTTGTTTAGTTACGCCGGACTCGCCTAACCATGTCCGAGGTCTGAATGACCTGTTTTTAGGGGCTTTGACCCGCAAGGTCTGATTAGTGTGTGGTTGTCGAGGCAGTCTCACGTTTTCCGTGGTCGAGGAACACTCGGAGTTACTTTTTAATGAAATTATGCCACGTTGACTGGGCATTTTTAAGCGTAAAAAACGCGTAATGTGGTATTGCATTAGGGCTTGGCGAAAGCTGCGCGCCCCAGTAGTGCTTAAGGGCTACTGTTTGAATGGGGCGATGGATAGTGAGTTTTTCGCGACGGAGGTTGTCGGATGAACCGAACGCAACCTTTAGTGGTACAGAGCCTGTATAATTGGCTTAAAGGCCTGGTGTCACTCCTTTGAGGGAAGTGCGGCTATGGCGAACTTTGGTAGGGTCTATCCCCATTCTTCGGGCGGTGTCCTGGTATTGCAGGTGCCGCGCTATCTTTTTGTGTTATCACATGAAGTGAGTTCACTGTTTTGACTTCTAGTGGGAAAGTCTTCTGTTTGCCGAAGTGCTGCTTTTGGGTTTCATCACTTTCGCTTGGTGTGTCGAGCCCCTTGGTGTTCTTGGCCTGTCATCTGGTCGTCTATCCGGCCAGGCTGCTTCTTTCTTTTTTGACTGCAGAGGCTCTAAGGCTTCCTCGTCAAATTTGGGCAACAGCTTGCGCTTCGGGTAGCTCTTTGTCTGGTGACTGGCGCCATGTTTATCTGCGTTGTTGAGTACTTTGCTCCATCTCATTCTGAGTTCGTCCTCTGTAGTTTTGAGCTTCCGCTTTTGCTTCTTCAAACTTCTTGCAGTGGCGACGAGCCTTTTATGAAGATTCGTATGCTCTGGTGATGTGAGATCGTCTTCGCCGGGGAAGGGTTGCTTGTCCAGTTCATGTCCGGCTGGCTGCTTGGTGACATGTGCGTCGTCCACTACTTCGCCCTGCTCTAGGGCCGGGTCCGTATGGGTGCCATTTTTATCGAGGCCGGTCTTCGGGCGGCGCTTGCGTCGCCGTTTTGGTTGTTTGTTGGGGTAGTTGTCCTTCGCCACGTCCCGTTTTTCCTCATTATCGCTTCCTTTTGGTGTATCCACCATGTATACGTCGTGAGTTGGGGTGGCTTTCCCGGGCCCGGTAGGCGCTGGTTCTTGGTCGTCTCCGGCATCGTCGTCCATACCGTCGATGTCTTCGGAGTCATAGTTTAGCATGTCGGTTAGATCGTCGACAGTGGCTACTAATTGGGTGGTGGGTGGGCTTTGAATTTCTTCGTCGTCCGCATCCCAACTGTCCTGGCCGCAATCCGGCCAGGGCTCTCCTGATAACGAGAGATACTTTAGCGAACTCAAGATGTCGCCGAAAGGTGAGTGTTGAAAGATGTCCGCTGCGGTGAACTCCATGGTCGGCGCCCAATCGGATTCGATCGGAGGGGGCGCGGGAGGTTCGGAGTCCGGCGAGGAGTCTGACACCTCGGAGTCACGAGCTTTATGAGGGACAAGGTCAGTGTTCGGCTCTATCGCCATAGAGGTTGCAGCCCCCGAGGCGGTGTCCAGCCATCCGTCCTCGATCTGCGCAGCTGGCTCCGAATTGAAGATCGGAGCGGGTTCGAGTGCGGCCTCCAGGGTACTGTCCGGCTGCAGAGCTAAATCATGCTCACCGTGACAGTGCGGCACGCTCGGCTGTGGCTCGAATCCATCAAGGATCAAGTCCCCGCGGATGTCAGCCGTGCAGTTCAAGCTTCCAAACATGACCTGACGGCCAGGGGCGTAGCTTTCGATCTGCTCCAGATGGCCAAGTGAATTGGCCCGCAGTGCAAAGCCGCCGAATACGAAGATCTGTCCGGGGAGAAAGGTCTCACCCTGGACTGCATCGTTGATGATGGTCGAAGAAGCCATCGATCCTATCGGTGACGACACAGAGGAACTCTCAATGAAAGCACCAATGTCGGTGTCAAAACCGGCGGATCTCGGGTAGGGGGTCCCGAACTGTGCGTCTAGGCGGATGGTAACAGGAGACAAGGGACACGATGTTTTACCCAGGTTCGGGCCCTCTTGATGGAGGTAAAACCCTACATCCTGCTTGATTAATATTGATGTTGTGTGTTACAAGAGTAGATCTACCACGAGATCAAGGAGGCTAAACCCTAGAAGCTAGCCTATGGTATGATTGTTGTTCGTCCTATGGACTAAAGCCATCCGGTTTATATAGACACCGGAGAGGGCTAGGGTTATACAGAGTCGGTTACAATGGTAGGAGATCTACATATCCGTATCGCCAAGCTTGCCTTCCACGCCAAGGAAAGTCCCATCCGGACACGAGATGAAGTCTTCAATCTTGTATCTTCATAGTCTTGGAGTCCGGCCGATCATGATAGTTCGGCTATCCAGACACCCCCTAGTCCGGAACTCCCTCAGGGCTTATTGTGTTGCCTCCCAACGTATTCACCTTTAGGTGATGTCAACAATAATAGCCTATGCCAACTTACATCCAATCGGATATATGTATCATGATCTTTAAAATACGAAGAGCTTGCCAAAGGATAAAATGAAAAAGGGAAAGGTGAGGATCACCTTGACTCAAGTACTAAAGTAAAGCATAAAGTAAAAGATAGGCCCTTCGCAGAGGGAAGCAGAGGTTGTCATGTGCTTTTAGGGTTGGATACACGAAATCTTAGTGCAAAAGAACGTCACTTTATATTGCCCCTTGTATGTGGACCTTTATTATGCAATCCGTCGCTTTTATTACTTCCACAACAAGTTCGTACAAAGCTTATTTTCTCTGCACTAATAAGTCATGCATATTTAGAGAGCAATTTTTATTGCTTGCACCAATGACAACTTACTTGAAGGATCTTACTCAATCCATAGGTAGGTATGGTGGACTCTCATGGCAAAACTGGGTTTAAGGATATTTGGAAGCACAAGTAGTATCTCTACTTGGTGCAAGGAGTTTTGGCTAGCATGAGCGGGAAAGGCAAGCTCAACATGTTTTAGAAGGTCAATGACAATATACTTTAACTGAGATGTCGGAAAACATAAACCATTACGTTATCTTCCTTGTCCAACGTCAACTCTTTTAGCTTGTCATACTTAATGAGTGCTTCACAATCATAAGAGATGTCCAAGGTAATATATTTATATGTGAACCCCTCTTTCTTTATCACTTCCTATTAATTGCAACGATGACCAAGGCTACGTTCATCAACTCTCAACAATTTTTATGCCTCATACTTTCTATATGTGAAGTTATCACTATCCATAAGATCAATATGAACTCTTTTGTTGTTTCTACTTTCTCAAGATCATAGCAACATAGCAAAGCCCTTGACTCAACACTAATCTTTATTATAGATAGCACACAGACTCACTTACATAAAGAGATCACAACGAAAAACTCAAAACTACTTGATATCAACACTTCGAACTAATAGATCAAGATACTACTAAAGGGGTCGAACTAAATAAAGCGGTAAAGATAGGAGTGTGATGGTGATATGATACCGGGGCACCTCCCCAAAGCTTAGCGGTTGCCAAGGGGAGTGCCCATACCCATGTAATTATTTCTTCGGAGGTGATAGAGGTGGTGATGATGGAGTAGGCTTGTCATCCATCTTCCAAGGCATAGGATCTCCATCATAAAAGGACGTTCGAGTCTCCGGGATCCTTAAATCTGCAGCCAAACTCATTCGCTTGAATCTATATTCATACTCACAGTTCTGGTTTTGCAGGTCATAAATCTGGGCTTGGAGGTGCTCGATTTTCTCTTGAAGCTTGAAGATGGTCTCCCCAATGTCTTTGGCATCCATCTTGTGGTTGTTGGTGAACTCCGTTATCATCATCTGGTTGGCATTGAGTCCACACTCCACCATCCCTTGGCACTTGAAAACTTCTTGTTCCATGGCTTCGAGCTTTATCTCCAGGCTCCCGGTACGCCTTGGTCCTTCCACATCGCGGATGTGCAACACCCCCTCACGCACCTCAATGGTTTGAGGGTGATGCAGCACCTCCGCAAGATAGGGGTTGATAACCCTCTCGAAAAACTTGTCCTTGGGAGTGCTTGAAGACGACATGATGCTCTAGATCTGAAACAGAAATAGCTCGAAACGAAAATAGAGAATATTTGCGTGATATGGTGGTCAAAACCTTCGGGAGTATATATAATGAATTTTTACCGACCAAAATACGTAACATACAAGAAAACAGAGTCCGGGAGGCCACGAGGTGCCCACGAGATAGGGGCGCGCGCCCTACAGGGGGGGCACGCCCTCCTCTCTCGTGGGAGCCTCGTGTCCCTTTCGGACTACTTCTTTCTTCCTAAAATCCTTAAATAGTCCAAAACTGATGAAAATTGCCATTAGAGTTGTTTTGGAGTCGGTTTACTTACCGTACCACATACCTATGCCTTTTCGGAGTCTGGAACGTTCTGGAAAGTGTCTCTTATGTATTCCTCAGGGGTTATGGTTTCAATAATATTAGTTTCAACATTGATAGGATTACCTGAAATATAATGTTTAATTCTTTGACCGTTTACCACCCTCAGATTTGTGACTTCAAAGTTGTTGATTTTTATAGCACCAGAACGATAGACCTCCTCGACAACGTAGGGACCTTCCCATTTTGAGAGAAGTTTTCCTGCAAAAAATCTTAAACGAGAGTTGAATAATAACACATAATCTCCCACATTAAGCTCACGCTTTTGTATCATCTTATCATGCCAGCGTTTGACTTTTTCTTTGAAGAGCTTGGCATTCTCATATGCTTGGGTTCTCCATTCATCAAGTGAGCTAATATCGAATAACCTCTTCTCACCGGCAAGTTTGAAGTCATAATTGAGCTCTTTAATAGCCCAATATGCTTTATGTTCAAGTTCAAGAGGTAAATGACATGCTTTTCCATAAACCATCTTATATGGAGACATACCCATAGGATTTTTGTATGCAGATCTATAGGCCCATAATGCATCATAAAGTTTTCTGGACCAATTCTTTCTAGATCTATTCACAGTCTTTTGCAAAATTAATTTGAGCTCTCTATTGCTCAACTCTACTTGACTACTAGACTGCGGGTGATAAGGAGATGCAATTCTATGATTGACATCATACTTAGCAAGCATCTTATGGAAAGCACCATGAATAAAGTGTGAACCACCATCAGTCATAAGATATCTACGGACTCCAAACCTCAGAAAAATAACTTCTTTAAGCATTTTAATAGAAGTGATATGATCAGCACTACTAGTTGGAATAGCTTCTACCCACTTAGTAACGTAATCAACAACAACTAAAATAAGTGTATAACCATTGGAGGCAGGAAAAGGTCCCATATAATCAAAGCCCCAAACATCAAACGGTTCAATAACAAGAGAATAATTTATAGGCATTTCTTGACATCTACTGATGTTACCTATTCTTTGACATTCATCACAGGATACGACAAACTTACGAGCATCTTTGAAAAGAGTAGGCCAATAAAAACCAGATTGTAGTACCTTGTGTGCAGTCCTATCTCCAGCGTGGTGTCCTCCATAGGATTCAGAGTGACACTTGCATAGGATTTGTTCCTATTCATGCTCAGGCACACAATGTCTAATAATACCATCTACTCCTTCTTTATAAAGGTGTGGATCATCCCAGAAGTAATGTCTTAAATCATAAAAGAACATTTTCTTTTTGCTGGTATGTGAAACTCGGTATATATTTAGCAACAATGTAATTAGCATAGTCAGCATACCGAGGAGCAGTACGAGAAGCATTGCCAACCTCTAATTGTTAATCAGGAAAACTATCATTAATAGGCAGTGGGTCATCAAGAACATTCTCTAGCCTAGACAAGTTGTCTGCAACGGGGTTCTCAGCTCCCTTTCTATCAATAATATGCCAGTCAAATTCTTGGAGCAAGAGAACCCATCTAATGAGTCTAGTCTTAGCATCTTTCTTTTCCATAAGATATTTAATAGCAGCATGATCAGTGTGAATAGTAACTTTGGAATCAACAATATAAGGTCTAAAATTATCACATGCAAATACAACTGCTAAGAATTCTTTTTCAGTGGTAGCATAATTTCTCTGGGCAGTATCAAGAGTCTTACTAGCATAATGGATAACATTCAATTTCTTATCGACTCTTTGCCCTAGAATAGCACCTACAACATAATCACTAGCATCGCACATAATTTCAAAAGGTAAATTCCAATCACGTGGCTGAACAATAGGTGTTGTGATCAAAGCTTTCTTAAGTGTTTCAAATGCTTCTACACAATCATCATCAAAGACAAAAGGAATATCTTTTTGCAATAAATTAGTCAGAGGCCTAGAGATTTTAGAAAAGTCCTATAAAAACCGGCATGACCGAGGAAACTTCTTATACCTTTTATGTCCTTGGGACATGGCATCTTTTCAATAGCATCAACTTTGGCTTTATCAACTTCAATACCCTCTCGGAGATCTTGTGCCCCAAGACAATGCCTTCATTAACCATAAAGTGACACTTTTCCCGATTCAGGACGAGACTAGTGTCTTTGCATCTCTGCAAAACTCGATCAAGGTTGCTCAAACAATCATCAAAATAGGATCCATAGATGGAGAAGTCATCCATGAATACCTCACAAATCTTTTCACAAAAATCAGAAAATATAGCCATCATGCATCTTTGAAAGGTAGCAGGTGCATTACATAAACCAAAAGGCATACATCTATAAGCAAAAGTACCAAAAGGGCAAGTAAAAGTAGTTTTAGATTGATCCCCCGCTGAAACAGGTATCTGAGAGAAGCCAGAATAACCATCTAGAAAGCAAAAATGTGTGTGTTTGGATAACCTTTCTAGCATTTGATCAATAAAAGGTAAAGGGGAATGATCTTTCTTAGTAGCTTTATTTAACTTGCGGAAATCAATTACCATCCTATAGCCTGTAATAATTCTTTGCGGGATCAATTCATCTTTATCATTAGGGACAACGGTAATGCCTCCCTTTTTAGGGACACAATGGACAGGGCTTACCCATTCACTATCAGCAATGGGATAAATAATACCTGCCTCAAGGAGTTTTAGTATCTCCTTTCTCACCACTTCCTTCATTTTGGGATTTAATCGTCTTTGAGGATCTCTAACAGGTTTGGCATCTTTCTCCACTAAAATTTTGTGTTGACATAATGTGGGACTAATGCCTTTGAGATCATCCAGGGTATATCCTATAGCAGCTCGGTGCTTCTTAAGAGTTTTCAATAATCTTTCTTCTTCTTTCTCTGAAAGGTTAGCACTGATAATAACAGGATATATTTCTTTTTCATCAAGATAAGCATACTTAAGATTATCAGGTAATGGTTTGAGTTCAAACACGGGATCACCCTTGGGTGGAGGGGGATCCCCAAGAATTTCAATGGGAATATTATGTTTTAGCATAGGTTCTTGTTTAAGGAACACTTCATCTATTTCTTCCCTTTCCTTCATAAACATATCGTTTTCATGGTCTAGCAAATATTGTTCTAACGGATCGGTTGGAGGAACGGCAATGGAAGCAAGACTAATAATCTCATCCTTACTAGATGGTTCCTTTTCACGATGTTGTCTACTAAACTTAGCGGAATTAAACTCATGAGACATACCATCTAAGCCAACAGTGACAATATTCTTTTCACAATCAATTTTAGCACTAGCAGTGTTCAAGAAGGGTCTACCAAAAATAATGGGACAAAAATCATCTTGTGGGGAACCAAGAACAAGAAAATCAACAGGGTATTTAATCTTCCCACACAAGACTTCAACATCTCTAACAATCCCAATAGGTTTAATGGTGTCCCTATTAGCAGGCTTAATAGTAACATCAATATCTTCTAATTCAACTGGTGCAATATCATGCATAATTTCTTTATAAAGATCATAAGGTATCGCATTATCACTAGCACCCATATCACATAAGCCATGATAACAATGATCTCTAATTTTAACAGAGATAACAGGCGTGCCTACAATAGGTCTACGTGTCTTAGTATCGGGTCTAGCAATATTGGTAGTTTCACCCAAGAAAGAGATAACATGCCCATCTAAGTCCTCATCCAAGAGATCTTTAATCATAGCAATACCATGTTCAACATTAATTTGCTCAGGAGGTGTATAGGTCCTAGTATTATTCTTACAAACAACAATCGAATCTTTAACATGATCTTTTATCTTAACAGGAAAAGGAGGTTTTTCAACATAAGCAATAGGAATAATAGGATCACTATATGTAATAGTCTTCTCTTCGACTGTAATAGGTGCAACTACTTTCACTTCAACAGGAGGATTATATTTAAATCACTTATCTTTAGGGAGATCAATGTGGGTAGCAAAGGTTTCACAAAAAGTAGCTACTATCTCAGAGTCAAGTCCATACTTAGAGCTAAATCCACGGAAAGCATCGGTATCCATAAAAGATTTAACACAATCAAACTTAGGTCTCATACCTGACTCCTTACCATCGTCGAAACCCCAATCTTCAGTGTTGCGTTTAATTCTTTCCAATAAGTCCCATTTGAAATCAATAGTCTTCAGCATATAGGAACCAGCACAGGAAGTATCAAGCAAGTTGCGATTATCAAGAGAAAGCCGAGCATAAAAATTCTGAATAATCATTTCTCGAGAGAGCTCATGATTGGGGAATGAATATAACATTGACTTAAGCCTCCCCCAAGCTTGAGCGATGCTTTCTCCTTCGCGAGGCCAGAAATTATATATGTAATTACGATCACGATGAACAAGATGCATAGGATAGAACTTCTGGTGAAATTCCAATTTCAATCGCTTATAATTCCAAGAACTTGTATCATCACATAGCCTATACCATGTCATTGCATCTCCCTTCAAAGATAAAGGGAAGAACTTACTTTTGACAACATCATCGGGAATACCTGCAAGCTTAAATAATCCACAAACTTCATCCACAAAGATAAGGTGTAAGTCGGGATGCAATGTTCCGTCTCCTGCAAAAGGGTTAGCTAGCAGTTTTTCTATCATACCCGAAGGAATCTCAAAGTGAACATTTTCATAAGGTTCAGTAGGTTGAGGAGCATTTCTTTGCTCTTCTGGTTGGGGTGAAGATACCCCAAACAAGCCACTCAAAGGATTAGTTTCCATAGTGACAAGTAACAGAAAATTTCAGCACACAATATAAATGTTTCCTTACCAATTCCCACTCACCAAGAGCGCTACGCTCCCCGGCAACGGCGCCAGAAAAGAGTCTTGATGACCCACAAGTTTAGGGGATCTATCGTAGTCCTTTCAATAAGTAAGAGTGTCGAACCCAACGAGGAGCAGATGGAAATGATAAGCGGTTTTCAGTAAGGTTTTCTCTGCAAGCACTGAAATAATAGGTGATAGATAGTTTTGTGATAAGATAAATAGTAACGAGCAAAAGTAAATAAAGTAAACAAAGTGCAGCAAGGTGGCCCAATCCTTTATGTAGCAAAGCATAAGCCTGGACAAAGTCTAATAATGAGGAAAGAGCTCCCGAGGACACATTGGGAATTATCGTCAATCTAGTTTTCATCACGCTCATATGATTCGCGTTCGGTACTTTGATAATTTGATATGTGGGTGGACCGGCACTTGGGTACTGCCCTAACTTGGACAAGCATCCCACTTATGATTAACCCCTATTGCAAGCGTCCGCAACACCAAAAAGGAGTATTAAGGTAAACCTAACCACAACATTAAACATATGGGTCCATATCAACCCCTAACGAAGCAATGCATAAACTAGGGTTTAAGCTTCTGTCACTCTAGAAACCCATCATCTACTTATTACTTCCCTATGCCTTCCTCTAGGCCCAAATAATGGTGAAGTGTCATGTAGTCGACGTTCACATAACACCACTAGAGGAGAGACAACATACATCTCATCAAAATATCGAACAAATACCAAATTCACATGACTACTAATAGCAAGACTTCACCCATGTCCTCAGGAACAAACGTAACTACTCACAAAGCATATTCATGTTCATAATCAGAGGTGTAATAATATGCATTAAGGATCTGAACATATGATCTTCCACCAAGTAAACCAATAAGTATCAACTACAAGGAGTAATCAACACTACTAGCAACCCACGGGTACCAATTTGTGGTTTTGGATACAAGATTGGATACAAGAGATGAACTAGGGTTTGAGAGGAGATGGTGTTGGTGAATATGTTGATGGAGATTGACCCCCTCCCGATGAGAGGATTGTTGGTGATGATGTTGGTGATGATTTCCCCCTCCCGGAGGGAAGTGTCCCCGGCAGAACAGCTCCGCCAGATCCCTAGATTGGTTCCGTCAAGGTTCCGCCTCGTGGCGGCGGAGTTTCGTCTCGTAAGCTTGCCCACTAATTTTTCCAGGACAAAACCCTTCATATAGCAGAAGATGGACGCTAGAGGCCCACCAGGGAGCCCAGGAAATAGGGGGGCGCACCCCTAGGGGGGGCGCGCCCTCCTGTCTCCTGGACAGGGTGTGGGCCCCCTGGCCTATTTCTTTTGCTCATAATTCCTTAATAATTCCAAAAAGTTGTTTCGTGGAGTCTTAGGTCTTTTGGAGTTGTGCAGAATAGGTTTTCAACATTTGCTCCTTTTCCAGCCAGAATTCCAGCTGCCAGCATTCCCCCTCTTCATGGTAAACCTTGTAAAATAAGAGAGAATAGCCTTAAGTATGGAGATATAATGTGTAATAACAGCCCATAATGCAATAAATATTGATATAAAAGCATGATGCAAAATGGATGTATGAAGGTCCCTTTGCAGCAACCCATGAGGTTTTGGGGTACTGCTCAGGCTTCTAATATGTTCCATCAGCATTGAGTTTCCTCTCAAAGGCAATACCCTCTTTCCTAGGATTCCTGTTGAGGATCTGCTTTTTAAGCACATCACAAAGAGTCTGATGCCCTTTGAGGCTTTTGTACATGCCTGTCATGTACAATTCCTTCAGCCCTGCATCATCAGTGATACTAGCAATGTCCTTAGATGAGGAATTAGTGATAGCAGAGACAGGTGAAGAATTTGTAACATTAGAAGCATTTGAACATTCAGGTGAAGAATTAGAAGATTCACGTTCAATGCACTTCAGACATGGCGGATCAAATTCTTCCTGAGTAGCGCTAATTTGTTGAGCTAGTAATGAATCACGCTCCTTCTGAAGATCTTCATAACTCACTCTTAGCTTCTCAAGATCTTGCTTTCTTTGAAGAAATTCATAAGAAAGCTTCTCGTGATCAGATAAGAGAGTGTTATGATGACTTTGAAGATTGTCAAACTTAGACTAAAGTCTCTGAAGATTTTCAGTTAAGTTTTTAGTGCGATCCATTTCTTCACCCAACATATCATCACCTTTGTCTAGCATGTTTTGAAGCTTTTCAATAGCCTTTTGTTGTTTCACAGCAATCTTAGCAAGTTTAGAGTAGCTAGGCTTAAGATTTTCATCAGATTCATCCTCACTAGATTCAGAGGAGGGGTATTTAGTTACCTTGGCACCCTTTTCCATGAAGCAATAAGTGGGAGCGTAGTCATCATTGCCTTCAGCAGCATTGTTGGTGTTGCCATTTTCTTCAGAGTTGAAGATAGACTTGCTGACGAACGCGGTAGCAAGAGCCAGGCTTGCCATTTCTCGGATGCCTCCTCTTCCTCATGTTCCTCAGATTCAGCCTCAGAATCCATTTCCTTGCCAATGAATGCCCGAGCTTTCTTGGAGCTGCTCTTCTTGTGAGATGAAGACTTGAATCGAATTGAGAATCGAGTTGCTTGAATCTCTTCACATCAGCAACATTCAGGGAAGGTGTGACTGAAGGAACACCATTTTCCACAACATACCAGAGATTGTTATCAATTGCCTCAAGATGCATTTGCATCTTATTCTTCCAGTAGGGGTAGTCCGTTCCATCGAAGGTAGGACACCCAGTAGAGACCTTGATCATTCTTACGGTCGACATAACTAAAACTCCAGTCGGTTAAACCAAAATCACATAGAACAAGGGAGTATATTGCTCTGATACCAATTGAAAGTGCATTATATCGACTAGAAGGGGGGTGAATAGGCGATTTTTATGAATTCTTCACTGAGGAATTTGCCGGTGAGGAAATTCCTAAATGAAGAACTACTTGCAGTAGAATAAATACTCAAAAGTAAACATAGCAGAACACACACATAGTCATCATGATGAAATGAAGACAATCACAGAGTATAGAAAGTGTAAACACAGGATAACACAAGATGAAGATGGACAGACTGAAGAAATTGAACTGAGGAAATTGAGAAAGTCTTCAGTCACAGTCTTCAAATAGATATGAACAAGCACACAACAACAGAGATGAGGAAATTAAAGAGTTGAGGAAATAGAACCAGTAAGCTCGGTGAAGACAATGATTTGGTAGACCAGTTCCAACTGTTGTCTCAGTTGTACATCTGGTTGGAGCGGCTGAGTATTTAAACTCAAGGACACCCAGTCCCGGACACACAGTCCTCACCGTATTCTCCTTGAGCTAAGGTCACACAGACCTCGCCCAATCACTCGTGGTAAGTCTTTAGGTGACTTCCGGACCTTCACAAACTTGGTCACTCGGCGATCCAAAATTCCTCTTGGATGCTCTAGACCTTGACGCCTAACCGTCTGGAAGAAGCACAGTCTTCAAAGAAAACAAGCGTCGGATCCACACAGGATCAATCTCTTGAGGGTTTGTAGGTTTGGGTTTGGGTTTTCCTCACTTGATGATTTTTGCTAAAAGTCCTTGGAGGATGGGTTGCTCTCAAATGACAAGTGTCAGTTTCTCTCGGAGCAGCCAACCAGCTAGTGGTTGTAGGGGGCGGCTATTTATAGCCTAGGGAGCAGCGCGACATGATAAGACATAAATGCCCTTGTCTGATATGACCGTTAGGTGGATAGATATTTTGGGACAGCTGGCGCGTAGCACAGCAACGGTCGGAATATTGGGGTTCGAATTCCTCAGGGCTATCATATTCCTCACTTTGTAGGCAATCCGCACTAGCAAATTCCTAACTCCTCAGTCAAAACAAATTCCTCATAGACCAGAAGAACTTCGTCTCTGTCACTGAAGAATATGACTGAACTATGCGAGATTTCCAATGGCTTCACTCAAAGGGATTGGTAGGTGTAGGATTTTGAGTTGAGCATCACATGGAAATTTTTCCTTAGTATTTCCTCGACCCCCTTTAACAGTACGGTGATTCCTATGACTCAAGAAAGAGAAAATGAAACTATAAAAACAAAAGTCTTCACGCTTCATGTTCCTCGAATGATTGCCAAATCTTCAAGGTCACACCAATTTCTTCACTTTCAAAGTCTTCAGAAAGTCTTCAGAAATCCAAAGTCTTCAGTTGAAGAACTTCAATTTTTAGGGGTCAACTTTCTCTGTAAATATCAAACTCCTCATAGACTTATAGACCTGTGTACACTCACAAACGCATTAGTCCCTTAACCTATAAGTCTTCAATACACCAAAATCAGTAAGGGGCACTAGATGCACTTACAACATGAGTCATGAGAGGTCAGTATAAGTATAAAGGAGCATAATGAGCAAATAATAAGTAATTTTTATTATCCAGGAGCAGTCTTGAAAGCCGACAGATGAGACTGAGATGAATCACCGGAAGAGGAACGAGACGTTTCCTGATAATTTGAGTCGGAAGAATTAAGAGGTTGGCGGATGAGACCCGCGAGAGGATAAAAAGAGTTTAAATCGGGGATGACCTCGTTTGACGCTTCCTCGGAGTGTTCGGTAAGCCGGAAGATAATTCTTCACCTCCACTAGCCCGAGTCTGTCGCTGGCTCTCGTGCTGCTCTTGCTTCAAAAGAAAGTGAGCATCCAGATGAGCTAAAGGGTGTGAAAAGCTTACTTTCCGGGTTACTCTTCGAATTTTTTGTCTTGGCAAGGGCTCGGAGTCAGAGGAAAAGATAGTTACCTCTTCCTCGATTGCTTCACTCATCCCCGTGTCATCCTGATGATAGTCAATGTCAATAAGATGGTTGAAAAAGAAGCCAAGGCAATCAAGGGCTACCTCCGACTCAGAGCTGTCGCCTAGTTCAAAGACCTCGGAAGTGCTGGATTTCTTTCCCTTCTTCTTGGCGGTTCTCACGGCGGCTTTCTTCGCTTTCCTGGCCATTTTGGCAGCTTCATGGTCATATTCCTTCTTCCAAAAGTCATCATTAGCCTATGAAAGTCATCGAAGTTGAGTTAAACAAAGTATTTAAGGATGAAGGTAAAGTAAGTAATCGAAAGACTTACTTATGGTGCCGGGTAGATGTGCAGAAAGGGCTTAGGCCCACCTTGCTGCAATCTACCGGGCTTTCATGCATAAGGTACTTCGTCATTTCGTTGATGGCATCATCAGTTAAATCTTCGGAGCTGTGGCGCAATGGATCCTTTTTGCCACTCGTGTAGGTGCACATTAAGCCGGTATGGTGACTCAAGGGAATGACCCGCCATGCAACCCAGCATCGAACCAAGTCAATGCCAGTTAAGCCGTTTCCAAATAGAGCCTTGACCTTGGCAATGGTGGGGGCGAGTTTTTTGCGTTCAGATGCTGTCAGCTTGTCCGAGAGATGATATTTTGAGTCAAGACAGAGGGCGCGAAAGCCGGGCAGTCTGTTCTCATTAGCCGGAGAAGTATCCTTGCAATAGAACCATCTCTGATTCCAATCCTTGGGGTGACTCGGCAGGCGGGCATAAGGGAAGATAGCATCTCTCCTTCGGTGAATTGAGATTCCACCAAGTTCCAAGATGGGTCCATTTGAGTACTTGTTCTGGTTGTTCAAATAAAAGTATTCTCTGAACAGCTCCACACTGGGCTCCTCTTGAATGTACACCTCACGGAAAACTTGGAAATTGCATATGTTTGACACGGAATTGGGTCCGATGTCTTGTGGATGAAGATTAAAAAAGTGCAGAACATCTCGGAAGAATTTAAAGTCGGGCAGTGGGAAGCCCCGGTTCATGTGATCAGTAAAGACAATGACTTCATCATCCTTTGGCTGAGGTTTCTCCTCTTCCGGCTTGGGGGCACGATAATGCATGACAGTCTTCTTTGGCAAATAGCCGGTTGTTACAAAGTCCTGGAGTGTTTCCTGAGTGATAATGGAGGGAACCCAGTTATAGAAAGTGGATGTCTTCAGGTCCATTGTGAAGAGAGAAGCCTAAAAAGGAAAAAGAACAATTTTTCCGGTTTAAATTAAGCCGGAGAAAGAGCACTATAACACATATTCAGAATGGCGGCTTAAAAAGGTGCCTAATGGTATATGACTATCTACAGCGGGTTTTGTAAGCCGCCATGAGCAGATTGATATCCATCAAAGAGTGAAGCTTCCCAAAGTGTTGGATCTAACTACAACTGGTGATATAAGCCACCATGAACAGGTTGATCTATTAGGAAGAAAATTTTGCTAAGTACTGGACAAACAAGTTTCACAGACTGAAATTATAATTTTGGATCAGCGGCAGTTCAGAAAAATGCAGAAAAATCTAAAACCTAAAAAAAGTGCAGGAGAGTTCATAGGTTCTGAGGAGATCTTGTATGAAGGAAAAAGGGTCCGCTGGCATTAAAATCAAGGGCAAAACTGCTAAAACATGAGTTGTATGCTATCTTCAGATCAAAAGATGCTAGGGTTGAAGATGGAGGGCGAAGAACTACGAAGAACTCGAAGAACTACAGGAACCCTAATGCGAATCTAGAGCATAGAAGGGGGAACACTTACAGATGCAGATGAGACTGCGGTGAGGCACCGACGTTCTCTGGTCCCGTTCAGGTTGATGCAGCGGCCGAGGACAAAGAGGACGGTGCACTTCATGGCAGCGGCGGAGCTCGAGTGGCAGAGGAGTCGTGAGAGGAGGAAGACGAGAAAGAGAATGGGGAGAATGACATAAGGGAGGTTCGACCCTATTTATAAGGAGAAGGCTAATAAGTGGGCTCGAAAAACGAGGAGACCAAAAAATGGTTATCCGGCTGTTTGGTCGCCTCGATTCTTGAGACAGCTATTAAAGATAAGGATTCGTTAAGATATATTGAATATTGTGTAAATTAATGACAGGTGAGGTCATGGCGGGTTATGAGTTCACGCACAAATGAAGAAGGGAAGATTTTTTATAAGTGTTGAAGATTGATATGAACCAATTCAAATCAACCTGGGGCCTAATGTTGGGGACATAACTATTAGGTATGATCCGCCCAGGAGGGGTCGAGTTATACCTATGGTGATTCATGATATGAAGCCCACAAGGACATTGAAAATGGCGGTTCATAGTCACGGGCCCAAGGCCCAAGGGCGACTTAAGGCCCGTAGGAATAAACCTCCATATGTGTAAGACTTGTATTGTAAGGCATGTATAGATAGTCACCGAGCCAGAGACGTTGTCTATGAGCCGGCCGGGACTTCGTGAGCCGCTGGGCGTCAACCTGTGTATATAAAGGGACGACCCGGCGGGTTCAGGGCAAGAAAACAACAGATTGAAAGCTAGGTCAAGTGGATTCACTCCCTGCTAATCGAGACATAAGTAATACCACCTCAACTGGATTAGGCCTTTACCTTCACCGCAAGGGGCCGAACCAGTATAAACTCATGTGTCCTTTGTCCCGTTTAACCCCTTTAAGCTAACCTAGTTGCGATGGCTCCACGACAAGGTCCTTACGCTAGGACATCTGCCGTGACTATTCCACAACAGGGAAGGCTAGAGATCAAAATTCTTGTGGTTGGATTGGAATGTCTTGGTATCAACACATGAGTAGGTGGTTCTCTCTCGGAAAACGAATGCTGGAAGTGTAGGCACGTTCTGATGGCTCTCCTCACGAATGAAGAATGGGTGGAGGGGTATATATAGCCTCCACACAAAATCTAGTTGTTACACACAGATTCCCAAACTCAGTGAGACCTAATAGTGAAACTCAGTCAGACCGATCTGGTTCAAAATGTGAACGTTAGAGTTTTCTATGGGACTGACATGATCAACTCGGTGGGACTGATAGGCTAGGGTTAGGGTAAAACCTTAACTCGGTTTGACCGATTATGCTAACTCGGTGAGACCAATTTTGGTAATAAGCAAACAGAGAGCTGGTCAAGCAAACTCGGTGGGACCGACTGCATATCTCAGTGGGATCAAAATTATTGCAATAGGAAATAGAGAGTTTGCAAGCCCATCTCGGTGAGACTGAACTGATTAGGGTTTCTGGTAGTGGCTATGTCAAATGAACTCGGTGGCGCCGGATAGATCAAATCGGTGGGGCCGAGTTTCACTTTAGGTTTAGGACATATGTGGATATGAGAAAGTGGTTGAGGACTTTGGAGCATATCACTAAGCACTTTGAGCAAGCAAGCCATTAAGCAACACCTCATCCCCTTTTAATAGTATTGGATTTCCTATGGACTCAAAGTGATCTTGGACCACTAAAATGAAAATGGAGAGTCTTGAGCTTTTGCCAATATTTGTCCTTAGCATCTTGAAGGGGTTCCACATCCTCTTGTCCATGCCACTCCAATGTTGAACTTATCTGAAATATACTAGATGAAAATATTAGTCCAACAAGACATATGTTGATATTAATTACCAAAATCACTCAGGGAGCACTTGTGCTTTCACTAAGATATATTGGAGAGAAACCTCCAAAAGAGAAGAACTGGCATAACCTCCAACATCGAAAACACCATAGAAGATGCATTGGAACTCCGTTTTCGATGAACTCGAGCTTGTCATCAAGATGACCATAAGCTCTAAGACTCACAAAGAGAACCAGCAAACACCCCAACATCGAAAACATCATAGAAGATGCATGTGAACTTTGTTTTTGATAAACTCGATCTTGTCATGAAAATGACCATAAGCTCCAAATCTCACAAGGTGAAAAAACAAACAAGAACCAATAAAGATGATGCAAGGATGCAATGGTTTGAGATCTCTATGAATGATATGATCAAGCTACTCATCGAGAGCCCCCCTTGATAGTACGACAATCGATCCTATAACCCGGTCTCCCAACTACAACCATGAGACTGGTAAAATAGAGAACCTATCAAGGGCACACCTTTGGCTTGCACATGGTCCACTTGAGCTAGATGATGACGATCTTGACTTCCTCAAGTTGGACCACCTTTCTTGATTGCTTTGGCTCGGTGAAGACTAGTTGATTGCTCCCCATACTCCAGTATGGGTGAGCCACTTGAGGGAGTCCCGGATTAGGGGGTGTTCGGATAGCCGAACTATCACCTTTGGCCGGACTCCTGGACTATGAAGATACAAGATTGAAGACTTTGTCTCGTGTCCGGATGGGACTTTCCTTGGCGTGGAAGGCAAGCTTGGCGATACGGATAGGTAGATCTCCTACCATTGTAACCGACTCTGTGTAACCCTAACCCTCTTCGGTGCCTATATAAACCGGAGGGTTTTAGTCCGTAGGACGAACAACAATCATACCATAGGATAGCTTCTATGGTTTAGCCTCTCTGATCTCGTGGTAGATCTACTCTTGTACTACCCATATCATCAATATTAATCAAGCAGGAGTAGGGTTTTACCTCCATAGAGAGGGCCCGAACCTGCGTAAAAACATCGTGTCCCTTGTCTCCTGTTACCATCCGCCTAGATGCACAGTTCGGTACCCCCTACCCGAGATCCGCTGGTTTTGACACCGACATTGGTGCTTTCATTGAGAGTTCCTCTGTGCCGTCGCCATCAGGAAAGATGCCTCATCCCGTCTTTAAAGACGGCACTGTTGCTAAAGGAGCTTTGGCTATCGGCCAAACTCTCCGGCTAGGCGGTTTCCTTATGACTGCCTGTCTGGCCATTGCGCCGACGATGACTTCTCGGGTCGTTGAAAGTAATCTTCACGTTAGCTCGGAACTCGCCGAGCAGTTAGATCCGATGGATCTCACTTCCATAAACGAGCTCTTGGATCGCATCGCCGCCCTGGGAGTCGCTACAGACTATGATCAGATTGGGCCTAAAACCGATCTGAGAGAGATCAATTCTCCCCTGGTTACCCACCATGTCGCCGTGGTTGAGGAGCAATACGGCGACCCTTCCTCTATCTTAAGGACTAGGTATGTCCGGATTCCCGATCCCTCCATGCCGGATTCCCGCGGAGGGGAGGATGTAACTCAAGCCCTGAACCTAAAGTCAGGCAGCAGGCTAGATGCATTGGATAACATCCAAGAACCAAGCTCTGAGTTCGGAAACTTCTTGGCCCTTGAGCCTCAGATTGGACGGGGTTCCGGATTTAATTCCACCCGCCCACCCAAACATAAGCGATCTATCCCAAATTCGGCAAGAGCCCGCAGAAACAGTACACCATTACTGGGCCAGATTCCTCCTGGTTATGAATAGGGTAAAGGACTGCCGTGAGGAGGACGCGATTACATTCTTCCGCGATAATTGCATGGACAAGGGAATCCTCAACGCCGTAACTCGTCGTGAAATTACACACTTCGCTGACTTGGCGTCCATAGTATGAAAGTACTATGAGATGGAAAGCGCCTGGAAAACCAAAATCAATTTTTGGAACAATCCGACCCTGAATACAGCCCCAGTCCGAAATAAGAGGGTGCATCATCACCAGGCACCCGGGTTCAATACCAAAAAGCAAAAACCCTCTATAGGGCATGGAACCGTACTGGAGGGATGGCTCAACAGACCCTGCAAAATTCATAGTACAGCGGGCGCCACTCCAACTCATAGCCTTAGAGCATGTTGGATACTACGGCAGGTGGCCAAAAGTGGCGAAGAGCTTCTAGCTCCAGAGCATCAGCCCAAGGATACCAATACGGTATTATCAGTCTTCGAGACGTTCGCATCAAATAATATGCGGAAACGAACACTCCGCAGCCTTGCTGAAGTCTACCAAGTAGCGACAATAAACCCATGGAGTGACACGGCTATTACCTTTAATGCCAGTGACGAACCTAAATTCCGAACAGCCCGAGCACCAACCACACTGGTCCTCAGTCCAATAGTGGACGGCTTTCACCTCACAAAGGTACTCATGGACGGTGGCAGCGGATTGAACCTCATTTATGAGGAAACCCTCCGAAAAATGGAAATAAACTGGAACCGCATTGAGCGAAGCAGCACAACCTTTAGAGGAATAATCCCCAGTCGGGAAGCATGTTGTACAGGAAAAATCACACTGGATGTGGTATTCGGCACGCCGGATAATTACAGGTCCGAGGAGGTCACGTTTCAGGTGGCCCCGTTCAGCAGCGGATATCACGCACTATTAGGGCGAGAGGCATTCACAATTTTTCAAGCTATACCCCATTACGGGTACATGAAACTCAAATTGCCCGGGCCCAACGGAATCATCACTCTTGCTAGTGACCCAGACATAGCACTCCGCGCTGAAAATAAGACAGCCGCACTGGCCCTTGAGGCACTATCGGAAGCCCTAGCGGCCGAAGAACTCACTGCGCTGCGCTCCACGGTGAACAGGGACGATGTGATACTCGATAAGAGATCCAAGTCCACCTCCTTTAAACCAGCGGACGAAATAGTCAAATTCCAGGTCCATCCAACGGACCCTACAAAAATGGCCTCCATCGGGGCACAATTAAACCCTAATGTAGATGCCGCACTACGAGAATTCCTACGCGAAAATTGGGACATTTTTTCCTGGCACCCTTCAGACATGCCAGGAATCCCACGCCGGCTGGCCGAGCACAGCCTAAACATCCTAAAAGGATTCAAGCCAGTCAAACAGGCTCTTCGACGTTTCTCCGAACCCAAGAGACAGGCCATGGGAGAGGAGCTAGCCAAACTATTGGAGGCCGGATTCATCAGAGATATAAAACATCTGGACTGTCTAGCAAACCTGGTGATGGTACCAAAGAAGGACAAATCCTGGCGCCTATGCGTCGATTTTAAGGACCTCAACAAGGCTTGCCCAAAGGATCCCTTCCCACTTCCCCGCATCGATCAAATTATCGACGCTACCGCAGGACACGATTCATTGTGTTTCCTCGATGCCTACTTCGGCTACCAGCAAATTAAGATGGCAGAGCCCGATCAGGCCGCAATGGCATTCATCACCCCATACGGCCTATTCTGCTTCAACACAATGCCCTTTGGGCTCAAAAACGCCGGCGCAACATATCAGCGCATGATTCAGACATGTCTGGCAAACCAGATCGGCAAAACAGTGGAGGCATACGTAGACGATGTGGTCGTCAAAACCAAGCACGTCGAAACTCTAGTAGATGATTTGAGGCTCACATTCGATAATCTCCGAACATATGACATTAAGCTTAACCCGGAAAAATGCATTTTCGGCGTACCAGCCGGAAAGCTCTTGGGCTTCATTGTATCCGGTAGAGGAATTTAAGAAAACCCAGCCAAGATCCGAGCTCTGTCACAATTGGATATCCCAAAGGACCTCAAACAAATACAAAAATTGAAGGGATGCGTGGCGGCTCTAAGCCGCTTTATCTCCCGTTTAGGAGAAAAGGCGTTACCTCTTTACCGCCTCCTCCGACGCACCGAACACTTCGAGTGGACAGATGCCGCCACGGCCGGACTCGAAGAAATAAAAGCCATATTGGCAACAAACCTGGTCCTGGCCGCGCCCAACACGGGCGAACCAATGCTATTATATATCGCGGCAACTCATCAAGTTGTAAGCGCAGTGCTTGTTGTCGAACGAGAAACGGCCGGACACAGGTTCCCCCTTCAAAAACCACTTTACTACGTGTCCACTGTCCTAACTCCATGCAAGTCACGGTACCCGCATTATCAAAAGATAGCGTACGTGGTGTTCATGGCATCCCGGAAGCTGCGACACTACGTTCAAGAGTGTTCGATAACAGTAGCCTCCGAAGTACCTCTTAACGACATTATAAACAACCGCGACGCGATGGGCTGGATTGCCAAATGGGCCATTGAGTTCCTCCCATTCGACATAACCTATAAACCACGGCGATCTATTAAGTCACAATTTTTGGCCGACTTCGTCGCCGAATGGACTGAAGCCGAACTCCCTAAAGAGTACGGCGCATATTCCAACTGGATAATGCACTTTGACGGCTCCAAAATGTTGGCCTATCTATGGGCTGGCGTTGTTTTGACGTCCCCAACCGGAGATACGGTTCAATACGTACTCCAGATAATGTATACGGACTCCAACAACGCAGCCGAATACGAGGCTCTTCTACACGGCCTCCGGATGGCAGTCTCCATGGGCATTCAATGCCTAGAGGTGCGCGGGGATTCAAACCTCGTGATATCCCAAATAAATGGAGACTTCGATGCCAAGGATCCGAAAATGGTAGCTTATCGCAACTCCGTCCTAAAAATGTCAGCTTGGTTTGAAGGGCTCGAATTTCACCATATAGCCCGGGATAACAACCAGGCAGCAGACGTATTGGCGTGCATTGGCGCAAAGCGCAATGCCGTCCCTCCCAACATCTTCCTAGAGAGGCTGTTCAAGCCATCCCTACTATGGGAGAGGGAATCCGGAAATAACAAACCGGACCCAACCGCACTGCCCGACACCGAACATTCTAACACAATTGGTGGTTTTGCCAACGAAGTAACATCTTCAGCCCACATAATAATGGCAGTCATTGCCCCGTGGACGGAACCATTCCTAGCCTACCTAACCAGGCAGGAACTTCCCGAAGACCAAAATGAGGCCCGCTGCATAGTGCGGTGATCTAAAGCCTATAAGATCCATGAGGGAGAGCTTTACAAGAAAAGCACAACTGGAGTCCTTCAAAGGTGTATCTCCGAAGAGGAAGGGCGGAACCTTCTGGCTGAAATTCATGCTGGACTCGGCGGGCACCACACCGCAGCCCGGGCCCTTTTAGGCAAGGCCTTCCGTACAGGATTTTATTGGCCGACGGCCCGGGCAGATGCTCGGGACTTAGTCCAACGATGCGTCAGCTGCCAGCTCTTTGCTAATCAAAGCCACATGCCACCCACCGCCCTCAAAACTATACCCATAACCTGTCCCTTCGCGGTCTGGGGGCTTGACATGGTTGGACCCCTTAAAGGAGGATCCCACAAGCAAAAATACCTACTGGTCATGGTGGATAAATTCACCAAATGGATAGAGGCCAAACCTGTTAAGACGGCCAAATCCGGACCGGTGATAGACTTCATATCAGGGGTCGTACAATGTTACGGCGTCCCCCATAGCATCATCACTGATAACGGCACGAACTTTACGGCCGACGAGGTCAAACTCTGGTGCAAAAACATGGGCATCAAGCTCGACTATGCTTCAGTCTATCACCCTCAAATTAACGGTCAAGTCGAGCGAGCAAATGATCTAATCATGAGCGGCATCAAACCCAGATTAGTGCGGTCCCTCAAGGAATCTAATATGCACTGGGTAGAGGAGCTCGACTCTGTACTCTGGGAGCTGCGGACCACTCCAAATCGCACCACCAGATTTACACCATTCTTTATGGTATACGGCATAGAGGCAGTTCTGCCCTGTGACATAATTCATGACTCACCTCGCATGCGCATGTACGAAGAAAGAGAAGCCGAGCTCAATCGGCAGGACAGTTTGGATGCATTGGAGGAGGAGCGGGATGTGGCAAAAGCCCGTTCCGCATTTTATCAACAACAGGCTCGAAGATATCAAAGCAGAGAAGTACGGGCCAAAACTTACAACGTTGGCGAGTTAGTTCTACGCCTGCCGGACAAGAAAAAGGACAAACTCAAGCCCAAACGGGAAGGTCCCTTTATCATCGACCAAGTCCTGACTGGCGGTGCATACCGCCTGCGAGATGCGTCGGATAACCGACTCGAGCCGAACCCATGGAACGCAGCCCATCTCCGAAGATTCTACGCCTAGCGCCGTATTCTGAGTTCGTCTCCTTCCTCCGTTTACATTTTACATATTAGATGTCTTCTGTTTCTCTCCTTCTCCCTCCTTTTCTATTGCAACCTTTGAAAGCTTGTTCGCGCATCGTTCTTGACGCGCTATCCGCGCTCATTATACCTGGGGGCTTCTTTAACAGAAGTTCATTTATACGGGCTTCATGCCCAACACATGTGTCACACTTCCGCATGTACCTTTTATTCACCAATTATATGCATTGATATGACTTAAGTTTTGGCCAAGCTGGGTTGCCTGGCTCCTGTGCTTACCCCTACGTTCCCGATTATTCGGCTAGGCGGTAAAGGGAGCACCTCTGCGATTGTTACTGCCGGGTCAGCCGGATGTGTACCTCAGACTGGGTGAAGCCGAAAGCTAGCGTTCTTAAGAGAATATTCGGTCGGTGAACTAAAAGACGATTTCTTACCTATTCATTTATCTGCCCCTAGATGTTTTTCTCCTCTTTTCGCAGTCCGGAGATGCACTTTAGGGCATGCCTCCCAGGGAAAGGAACCCCTAATGGAACTATTCTCCCTGGAAGATGTTTCTTACTAACCATGTAATATAACATAACTAGTTGGGCACTTGTCTGATAAAGCACTAATGACCCCTACGCCTGGTCTCCATGCATGCCCCGGTTCTTACATAACTGTGAGGGTATTCGGACACACTCTGGACTATTGGGTCCCGAGGTTGAAGCGAAAAGGTCCACTGTGACAAACAATCTACAATCCCGCTAGAAGGCATTTTACATGTCATCTTTAATTACATAGTCAATCCGACTGATTGTATTCCTCTTCAATGCCATCTAATAGGCTGTCTAGTTTACAGTCCTGCTGGGAATGCTTTGCGGCCAACTCTACTTGGCCATACACTAAGCTCACAGGGATCTCCTTCCCATCGGGCCCCACAGGTCCGACCTCGGCCATGTGGTTTGGGTCAGCCTTCGTGTATCGCGTCTTCACCATGGCCCAGGCTTCCCTGGCGCCCTGACGGCAGGCCGATATCTTCCATAATCAGAAGCGCTGCCGCGCTCCCTGAAGCCTCTCTGCAAGCTCTACAAGGCCTTCGGGCGGGGAGAGAGATGGCCACAAGGCCTGGGCGACGCCTTTCATCACCTGCCGAACTCGTTCGTGCAGTTGTAAGAGCTCGGGAAGAAGGTCACCCATAGAACCGGGCATTTCCTCTGTAGGACGGCCTGTGAGCATACCTACAGATATAACTATGTTAGTCGACTTCCTCACCGAACTCTTTCTTCAAAGGTTCGTTCAAGCACTTACTAAAAATGCCGCATCGAAGCCGCCGATTCTCCTTAATGGAGTCAGGCAGCTGGGCACGAACATCCTTTAGTTGCTCACCCAGCCGGGTGTTGGCATCTTGGAGATTATTTTTCTCTTGCCTCACCCTTGTAAGAACATTCTCGCTGGCCTTTAACCGGCGCATGAGATGTTGCTTGTCCGAATCTATCCCGGCGCTATCTGCAATATTACTGTCAGACTTCCACACACGCCGCACTTCACAAATTACTTATCTTTTGAAGCATATATTACCAGAGGGGGTCTCTTTGGCTTCCCCCGCTGCGGCTAGTGCAGCCTCAAGTTGGGCCTTGCACTCCTCCAGCTCCTGGGACAGTTGGGTATTTTTTTCTGTAAGATCCTGCATGATAAATGATCCTTAAATCAGTTATTCTAACTATTTCACGTCTCAGGGGCTACTGGCATATATAACTGTCAAATTTTCTCACCTGTATGTCTTTTACATACCGCTCCGTGGCTCTGGCTAGACCATTTTGAGTGGCATGGAGGTGCGCATCTCCTGAATTGAAGGCATCCAATGCCTCTGGGGAGAAACACGCGTCATGGAGAATTGTCCGGCGACGCCTATGATTCAGGGCACTCTCCACCTCAGAATTGGTGGCAGATAACATGTCGGCATCCTCTGTCGGAGGAACATCCGACGCATGCCTCGTGTTCGCCTCCGCTTCTAGACCTGGCTTTGGAGCCTGGCGAGCGGAGGATTGATTGGCAACCTCTCCAGATACAGTCCAGCGAGCGCTCTTTTTCCTGAAAAAGCACAAGCGTCAGCGTGTCTCCCAGGAATAACGTATGAGATTAAGGTGGCACGCCGTACCGTTGCACCGGAGTTTCAATCCAGACCGCACTTCTTTTTAGCCTGTTGGGCCGTGCTGCCCCTTGTTGGCTAGCCGCCGCGGGATCGGCCTTCCGCCTCAAGGCCGCCCCCTACGAAACACCATCGGTATACGATGATCAAAAATAAGCACGGATGGGTCATTTCCAAAGTTTTGGGACTTCGGTGTCAGTTACCTGCGAGGCTGGAAGTATTCCGGGTAATCGGTCATAATGGCAACCAAGGCATTATCGATGCTCAGTTGGTGAAATACCCCATCGATTAGCTCCACCGATATGTCTGGATCCTCTTGGGAGGTCGGGTCGAGGAACCGTTCCGGATCCTCGGGTTGTGTAGGCGGGCTGTTTATATCCTTTACGGCCCGGCGCAGCTCCTTCGCCGAAATCACAAAATGAGATACTTGACTATGGGAGTATGGATCGGATAGGCAAAAATAAATGTCCGCTTACCCAGCTTGGAGGATTGTACATAGAAAATCCGTCCTGTGGATTGACGCGGAGAAATTCTTCCTCTTCTCCCTTGTACAACGCGGACAAGATCTTTGCCAGATCGGGCACCGATCCCGGCTCCTTACGGCCGCAGCGGGTGGCATCATCCTCCCCGTTGAAATCCCACATGGGGTGGCCCCTATACTGGAGCGGCTGGACCCCCTGCATAATGCATGTGGCCATGACCCCAATCATGGTCAGTCCGGAATGAGCCAACAACCTTATTCGGCTCATCGGGTAAAGGACGTCCCTGTCATTTTCCTTCTGAGGGTTCCGTGGACGCCAACTTAGGCGTTTCTTCAAAGGAGCGTTATTGAACTCAGGAAGGCCGATCCGAACAGGGTCCGGCAGGGGGACATCTTCTATATAAAACCACTCCGAAGGCCAGTCTTCGGACGCCTTCTTCGGGGTTCCGGATAGATATCCGGTCCCGGTGATGCGCCATAGTTTGGCTCCGCCCACTTGATAAATTATCCCCTCTTGAGAACGGGGCACAAGACAGAACAACTTCTTCCACAGCGCAAAATGAGCCTCGACGCCCAAAAATAGCTTGCAGAGGGCCACGAAGCCCGCAATATGCAAAATGGAGGCAGGCCTAAGGTTGTGCAACTGGAGGATGTAGAACTCCAGGAGCCCCTGGAGAAATGAATGAATTGGAAATCCGAGCCCTCTTATCAAATAAGAGACAAGGCATACCCGCTCTCCTTTGGAGTGGCTGGGGACGCTCTCCGCTTGCTTTCCGCCCTTATAGGTGGTGAGTCCGGCTCGAACCGAAACCATGAAGGCTGGGGGAAGAAATCCCTTGGTTTGGAGCACCACTAACTTGCTGTGCGGGACGGAGCATCTCTCCCAATCTCCAGGCTGGGGGCTGGAAGGGCGAGAGGAGGAGCCGTGTCGACTGTCCATGATGGAATGGATTTTTGCCAGATGCACTCTGATGAATGCTCGCGAAGGGAGGATGGTGTGATGCAGATCTAGATCCCCGTCTCTTTTATAGCCAGCTCATTTGCGCGGCTAGGGGGGTATAATGTAAAAGCACCCTGGATTTTCGCATTCGTTCGACACGTGGAAGATGGCCATTATTGGGAGTCGAAGCTGAGGAGCGCAATATTTACAAGAAGCCGGATGCTATTCAAACAGGTACACAGGATTTGGAGAAGAACCCGCCTTGCAATCCTGAAGACAATCTACGCGCCGGACTCATCACCGTTGAAGCCTGGTTCGGGGGCTATTGAGGGAGTCCCGGATTAGGGGGTGTCCGGATAGCCGAACTATCACCTTTGGCCGGACTCCTGGACTATGAAGATTCAAGATTGAAGACTTCGTCCCGTGTCTGGATGGGACTTTCCTTGGCGTGGAAGGCAAGCTTGGTGATACGGATATGTAGATCTCCTACCATTGTAACCGACTCTGTGTAACCCTAACCCTCTTCGGTGCCTATATAAACCAGAGGGTTTTAGTCCGTAGGACGAACAACAATCATACCATAGGCTAGCTTCTAGGGTTTAGCCTCTCTGATCTCGTGGTAGATCTACTCTTGTACTACCCATATCATCAATATTAATCAAGCAGGAGTAGGGTTTTACCTCCATCGTGAGGGCCCGAACCTGGGTAAAAACATCATGTCCCTTGTCTCCTGTTACCATCCGCCTAGACGCACAGTTCGGGACCCCCTACCCGAGATCCGCCGGTTTTGACACCGACACCACTCTTTGGCACATCTTCACAAGTCCATTAATACCACAATGGACGACAAGCTTCAAGGACGATCTCTTCGTGATGCTCCACTTTAACTTGCACACCGCAATCTTGATGAAGATCACCACTTGATGTCATCCTCCATGGGTTGAATGAGATCTTCCTCTTAATGCAAACCCATGGAAACAAACCTAACCCCACATACAACTCACACATAGATCATGGGTTATTACACAAAGTGTAATGGACAATGTTTACCATACCATGGGGTCACCTGATCCCTCTTTGTACATCTTCTATGTTTTTTGTGTTGATCAACTTGATTCACCCTTTGAATTAGTCTTGATCAACCTCACACATGACCAATCTTCAGATAATTCCTTGAATAACACCTTGGTCATCACATACTCTCCTTGAAACCAACATATGGACTTCAAGAAAAGCCTATGGACAAATCCTTTAAATATAACTCAAGGCAACTATTAGTCCATAGAGATTATCATCAATTACCAAAACCAAACATGGGGCACTGTATGTTCTTTCAAAATACCATGCAAACAAATTCTGTCACATGTCATGACACATTCTTCCTACTTCCCACTGTAATAAAAATAACTATTGTTGGTGGTCCCCCCTATCCTCGGTTCGGTGGTGATGATGGCATGACCTCGGGGTATAGCAAAAGAAGAAATAGTCATCCCAATCACAACGAGGCAACCAACATGTAACGCCCTCGATGCGGCTATATCTCCCACGTGTCGAAGCACGACTTAGAGGCATAACCGCATTGAAAGCAATGTCGCAAGTGAGGTAATCTTCACACAACCCATGTAATACATAAGGGAAAGAGATACATAGTTGGCTTACAATCGCCACTTCACACAATTACATGAATAAAACATTACAACATCCAGATACAATCAAGGTCCGACTACGGAACCAAAATAAAAGAAGAACCCCAGATGCGACAAAGGTCCCCGATCGACCCCAACTGGGCTCCACTACTGATCAACTAGAACGAAACAACACAAAGGGCAAGATCTTCATCGAGCTCCTCCTTGAGCTTGGTTGCATCACCTGCTCGGTAACATAGGCACCTGCAAACTGGTTTTGAAAGTATCTGTGAGCCACGGGGACTCAGCAATCTCGCACCCGCGAGATCAAGACTATTTAAGCTTATAGGAAGGATGGAGTAATGAGGTGGAGCTGCAGCAAGCGACTAGCATATATGGTGGCTACAATCGCAAAAGAGAGCGAGAAGAGAGGGCAAAGCACGGTCGATAAAAGTATGATCAAGAAGTGATCCTATAGCAACCTACGTCAAGCATAACTCCAACACCGTGTTCACTTGCCGGACTCCGCCGGAAAGAGACCATCACGGTTACACACATGGTTGATGTATTTTAATTAAGGTCAACTTCGGGTTTTCTACAACCGGACGTTAACAAATTCCCATCTGCCACATAACCGCGGGCACGGCTTTTGAAAGATAATACCCTGCAGGGGAGTCCCAACTTAGCCCATAACAAGCTCTCACGGTCAACGAAGGAATAGACCTCCACCCGAGACGTTTCGATCAGACTCGGTATCCCGGTACAACAAGACATTTCGACAGGGTAAAACTAAACCAGCAACACCGCCCGAATGTGCCGACAAATCCCGATAGGAGCTGCACATATCTCTTTCTCAAGGCACACTCAGATGAGTCTAGCTACGAGTAAAACCAACCCTCAAGTTTCCCCGAGGTGGCCCCGCAGGCAGCTCAGTTCGGACCAACACTCAGAGGAGCACTGGCCCGGGGGGGTTAGAATAAAGATGACCCTTGAGTTTGCAGAACCCAAGGGAAGGTGGTAGGTTGTTAGTGCAAATGGTAAAACCAATGTTGGGCATTGCTGGAGGAGCTTTACTTAAGGCGAACTGTCAAGGGGTTCCCATTATAGCCCAACCGTGTAAGGAACGCAAAATCCGGGAACATAACACCGATATGACGGAAACTAGGGCGGCAAGAGTGGAACAAAACACCAGGCATAAGGCCGAGCCTTCCACCCTTTACCAAGTATATAGATGCATTAATTAAATAAGATATATTGTGATATCCCAACAAGTAAACATGTTCCAACAAGGAACAACATCTCCTTGTTCCAACAAGGAACAAACTTCAATCTTCACCTGCAACTAACAACGCTATAAGAGGGGCTGAGCAAAGCGGTAACATAGCCAATCAACGGTTTGCTAGGACATGGTGGGTTAGAGGTTTGACATGGCAATTTGGGAGGCTGACAAGCAAATGGTAGGCATCGTAGCATTGGCATAGCAAAAGAGCGAGCAAACTAGCATAGCAAAGATAGTAGTGATTTCGAGGGTATGATCATCTTGCCTGAAATCCCGCAAGGAAGAAGAACGAGTCCATGAAGAAGACAAACGGACGTGGTCGAACGAATCCTCACAACTCCGGAACAAAACCGAAGCTAACAAGAGAAGCAAACCGGAAAGAAGCAAACAACCATGGTAAACACACAAGCATAGTCAAGGCACGATGCACAATCAAGTATGATGCATGTCCGATTTAATGAGGCATGGCATGGCAAAGTGCACAAACAATCCTACAAATTAAATGGAGCTCAATATGCAACGAGTTGCATATTGACGAAACACCACGATAAGTTATTTAGTTTGATCCCGTTTATGTACCCAACAATATTAAATGTTGTTAAGCATGGCAAGAGGTGACGCAAATGAAAACTACCTATCTAGTCAAGGTTAAATGAGGCCGGAAGCAACAAACAACAATTCCGGAGAATCCCCATGTCATTTAGCAGTTTAATGCAAACACAATATTAAACATTTTAATTGTTGTTATCATGATGCGGATGACATATACAAGTTTATGCAATTATTATGAAAATGTTGACATGAGCATGATACGAGGCATTTGTCGCCATGGCGGAAGGAAAAAGGTGCCACGGCGGTGAAACAAAAATGGTGCCACGGCAACATATCCAAAAATGATGCCACGGAAACATATCGGTTCCGGTAGCTCACGGAGATACCGGTGCAAAAGGAGGCGTGAACAAGTCATGCAAGATGGTGGGGTGCTCCCGGCTTCCGGGTTCCCACGGGATAGTGGCATGGAAACGAGTGACAAACTGACACGATGCAAAAACGGGAATCTCATACAACATGCATTCGGTCCACGGACATCGTCTCGGTGTTATACCTTCGAAGCGTGCGTTTCGGGGCCGAGCGAGTTCGGAGCGGTGTAGAGGAAGTAGGCATTCACGGGACGTCATGGAAGTAGTCGTTCTCGCGGCGGTGGTAGTGGTACACACGTTGCCGGGGTACTTGTCGGTCCGGTCTTGGCGATGGTAGTTGTACACAAGTCGTAGAGGAACTTGGCATATCCATGAACTTGCGTTCCGGTGTGGTAGTCGAAGTAGCCGGTCTTGCTGAACTGAAGGGGCATCGAGGGACTAGCAAAGGCCCTGCCTCGGGAGGTCACAGGAGGTGCGTGGAGGTAGCTCGAGCTACTGGTCGTCGGGGCATGGCCGAGCAGCGGCTGGAAGAAGTGGCCGGTGTTGTCCTTGGCATGAAGCAGGGGAGGCGGAGCTCCTGCTAAGGCGATGGCGGCGAGTAGGCAACGAAACTTGGCGTCGACGTACAGACGCAGCTCGGAGAAGCAATGACTGGACCGCGTAGCGGTGGGCGAGGGACTCCGGGACGACGCGGAGGTCGAGGAACTTGGCCGGTGGCGCGGTTTGGAGCAGATCGGGCGCGAGGAAGGTCGGAGGAGCCCGAGGCGAACGACAGAGGGGCGCGAAGGGGCGGCGCTCGGCGCGAGGGTGCAGCAGCTGCTGCTGTCGGCAGCGAGGTCGAGGAGGGGCACGTGACCGCCGGAGTTGAGGACGCGGGGCGGCGTCGGGCGCGCAGGGCGAGGAGGAAGACAGGGCGCGGGGGCAGCGTCTCCCTGGTTCGGCGTGACGAGGAAGAAAAGAGGAGGGGATCGAGGGAGAGAGATGAGTGCGGCGGCCAGAGGAAGAGATGGGGATCGATGGGAGGGAGAGTGGTTCGGGCTAGGGTTACGGGGAAAGGTGGGGGCGGCTGGGCCTTGGGCTTAGAGGCCGACTGGGCTACAGGCTGCACTCTCTCTTCTCTCTCTCATTTTCCCATTTAAAACAAAACAGAAAAAGAGAAAGAAAAGAAAGATAAGGATAGGCAAAGAATTAGCACATGCAAATAATATTCTTGGACTCACAAAAAATGCGCTAGTCCCAAGAAAATAGAAGAGGCATGATTGAAAGATTAAATTCAAACTCATTTGATTTAAATTCAAATGATTTGAATAGGAAGTGAGGTTTGGGAAGGTCCAAAAATGTTCGGATTTTTGGTGGAGCTCCGGAAAATGATGAAATAAATATTGGCAAGGTTGGAGACCAAACTTGAAGCAGAAAAGGAATGAAATTATTTTGTAAGTGTGTTTTGGTGATTCCAAAAATGGAATATTTTATTATAGCTCCCTAATAATAGTAGGAGACTTTGAATATGTTTTAAAGAGAAATCACCATGTGAATATCCCTCGATTTAAATAGATCAAAAGATCTATGCAATTTATTTAGAAGAGTTTAAAAAAATGACATGATGGCATGATGCAATGCAAATGATGCAACAAACAAAACAAATCACACGACGAAACTCGGAGTCGCTGGAAGTCTTCTGGAGCGTCGGTCTCGGGGCGTTACAACACTCCACCACTATGAGAGGATCTCGTCCCGAGATCTAGAATGGCACCGGAGGGAAAACAGAAGAGAAAGAGAAGAGGTAAAACTAAGTTGCTTCTTTGACAAATGAGTGAATCCAAAGAACCTTGAAAGGTTAATCCATTTCGAGAAAAGAATACAATGGAGATGACGAAGCTGAAAACACTCCGTTAGAAAAGAGGAACAAGGGAGAACAACTTCGGGCAGCACTCCGATTGAAAAGAAAAAGAATTGAATAAGAACTTGATAAGATGAGAAGATACTTGATGAAATCACAATACACTGCCTCCGGGAGAAAGAAATAGAAGATTGATAATTGAAATAAAAGAATGTTGAAGAAAATGCCAACTTCTGCCACAAAAGAGTTTGAAAAGGCATCTTAAGGAGAAGGGTCGAACGGAGTTATTGGAAAGCCAACAACGAAAGAATAAACTTGATATGGTCTTATGGAGTACATCTCAAAATATGAGGTGACAACCTGCCACTCACGGGAAAAGAATTGTATTGATATGAACAAGGAGACGAGAAAGTATATCGCACAGGAAAGGGTAAATGAAGAAATTGGATCATTGATAAACACCATGAGAGCGACAATTCTTAAAGGAAAGCTTTAGGTGAAATATAACCCAAGATAATTCCAATGAAGAAAATGATGGATTTAAAATATCTCATCCTTACAACAAGTGAATCATGAAACATGAACTCAAATTATCAAGAATGGCATAATACCACCTCCAATAATATGATAGAAAGAATGCACTCCGGATTACAATATGAAGAAAGCTTGAGTTTCTTAGAAAAGAATCTTGATGAACACTTTGAGAAGGGAATTAAATCCTTGATGAACCATCATGTAGAACCTCCATGAAGAACTCCGGTAAACAAAAGGAATGAAAAGAAAGAGAAATTGAAAACACGAGGTGAATCCTTGCAATGATTTAGATGGATCTCCGTGATAATTAGAGCTTGGAACTCCGGGAAAAAGAGAAGATGAAACAAATGAAACCGAGAATTTTAAGGGCCTCTGGAATAAAGAATTAATCGCTTGGATGAACAAGAATAAGAATTATGTTATGCTTATCCTTCACCAATTAAATTGACGACAATCAACGGATTTGGCATACTACTTATTCTCGTAGAAAGGATTAAAAGAGATATAGCGTAAACTTGAGAAGGTCTTCAATGAACCACCGGTAGGATTGGAACAACAAATGAATTGATATGATGAACAAGGAAGAGAGATCTTGAAAGAACCACCGTAAGAATTGAAAATGATCGAAGTAGGGGTGCATCACCGGTAAGAACTAGCAAATGAACGAAGGTGCTTGAGACAAACTAGATACATGAGAACAAAGAGATCAAGAACTGATTAGAGGATATTCGATAGATGCACCGGCAAGATAGGAGAATGATAACTGACGGCTGAGAATGAATAAACCTGAATTGATGGACTCTGGATGACAAACTGAGAAGACTCTTGAATATCTCCTAATGGGTGAAAAAGATTCTCACAATCGAAAACAATTATGAGAGGATGGCAACAAGCTAGCACCATGAATCTTGAAGAGAATAGAGCAAGATTAAAGAGAAACTCTTCTTCGGTCTTCAAATGATGAGAATGACAACGAGAAACACCACCAAGAATTATTGAGGCACACCGGAAGAATCAAAAGCGAAGAGGTTAAGCCAACTATGAAAAGAATTTGAAAGATCTTGGAGAAAAGCATTTGACTAATGATAACTCATTCTTACGTCAAACTTGGAGAAGAATTTAGGATAGCTCTGGGAAAATAGAAGAGTCAGGTAAGATCCTGGGAAAAGACATGTGGGTTAGGGCCCAATCAAAAGAACACCGTTGAAAAGATTTAAAAGAGATGTTGCACGAGTTGAATTAAAAGGCTTGAATGAGATAACAACCTCGAAAGAGCTTGAACGAATGCAGAGTGGAAACACGAATCTTTGAGATATCTTGAGCACTCCGGAATAACAAATAGCGAGAAGTAGAATGATAATGAGGTGCACCAGTATGAGAAGACATTGAAATGAGGAAAAAGGTATGATCAACAAAACTTGACTTGAATCCACCGGAGAAGAGAAAGGAATGAGGAATGACGAACTAGTAGAACATCTTCTTCGGAACCACCGGGTAAGAACATTGACGGAAAAGAATGGAGAAACTTCACAAAAATAAAAGGATACTTGGTAAAGAAATCTTAGTCCTTGAGGAAAAATGGTGGGTGGGCGGAAAAAACAAAGGCAACTTGGAGACGGATGAAACAAACACCCTTGAGAAGAAATGATAATTGGTCTTGCTGATGTTGAAGTGATCGGATCCACTTGAAGAGAAACACACCGGTTGAAAAGGATTGACAAGACAATCTCGATTATCCAGAATGATTAGTATTCAAATCGGAGTATGAGAACACCATTTCGGAAAGGTATGGAATCAACACTTGACATTGAACCAACTTGTAACGCCCTCGATGCGGCTATATCTCCCACGTGTCGAAGCACGACTTAGAGGCATAACCGCATTGAAAGCAATGTCGCAAGTGAGGTAATCTTCACACAACCCATGTAATACATAAGGGAAAGAGATACATAGTTGGCTTACAATCGCCACTTCACACAATTACATGAATAAAACATTACAACATCCAGATACAATCAAGGTCCGACTACGGAACCAAAATAAAAGAAGAACCCCAGATGCGACAAAGGTCCCCGATCGACCCCAACTGGGCTCCACTACTGATCAACTAGAACGAAACAACACAAAGGGCAAGATCTTCATCGAGCTCCTCCTTGAGCTTGGTTGCGTCACCTGCTCGGTAACATAGGCACCTGCAAACTGGTTTTGAAAGTATCTGTGAGCCACGGGGACTCAGCAATCTCGCACCCGCGAGATCAAGACTATTTAAGCTTATAGGAAGGATGGAGTAATGAGGTGGAGCTGCAGCAAGCGACTAGCATATATGGTGGCTACAATCGCAAAAGAGAGCGAGAAGAGAGGGCAAAGCATGGTCGATAAAAGTATGATCAAGAAGTGATCCTATAGCAACCTACGTCAAGCATAACTCCAACACCGTGTTCACTTGCCGGACTCCGCCGGAAAGAGACCATCACGGTTACACACACGGTTGATGTATTTTAATTAAGGTCAACTTCGGGTTTTCTACAACCGGACGTTAACAAATTCCCATCTGCCACATAACCGCGGGCACGGCTTTCGAAAGATAATACCCTGCAGGGGAGTCCCAACTTAGCCCATAACAAGCTCTCACGGTCAACGAAGGAATAGACCTCCACCCGAGACGTTTCGATCAGACTCGGTATCCCGGTACAACAAGACATTTCGACAGGGTAAAACTAAACCAGCAACACCGCCCGAATGTGCCGACAAATCCCGATAGGAGCTGCACATATCTCTTTCTCAAGGCACACTCAGATGAGTCTAGCTACGAGTAAAACCAACCCTCAAGTTTCCCCGAGGTGGCCCCGCAGGCAGCTCAGTTCGGACCAACACTCAGAGGAGCACTGGCCCGGGGGGGTTAGAATAAAGATGACCCTTGAGTTTGCAGAACCCAAGGGAAGGTGGTAGGTTGTTAGTGCAAATGGTAAAACCAATGTTGGGCATTGCTGGAGGAGCTTTACTTAAGGCGAACTGTCAAGGGGTTCCCATTATAGCCCAACCGTGTAAGGAACGCAATATCCGGGAACATAACACCGATATGACGGAAACTAGGGCGGCAAGAGTGGAACAAAACACCAGGCATAAGGCCGAGCCTTCCACCCTTTACCAAGTATATAGATGCATTAATTAAATAAGATATATTGTGATATCCCAACAAGTAAACATGTTCCAACAAGGAACAACATCTCCATGTTCCAACAAGGAACAAACTTCAATCTTCACCTGCAACTAACAACGCTATAAGAGGGGCTGAGCAAAGCGGTAACATAGCCAATCAACGGTTTGCTAGGACATGGTGGGTTAGAGGTTTGACATGGCAATTTGGGAGGCTGACAAGCAAATGGTAGGCATCGTAGCATTGGCATAGCAAAAGAGCGAGCAAACTAGCATAGCAAAGATAGTAGTGATTTCGAGGGTATGATCATCTTGCCTGAAATCCCGCAAGGAAGAAGAACGAGTCCATGAAGAAGACAAACGGACGTGGTCGAACGAATCCTCACAACTCCGGAACGAAACCGAAGCTAACAAGAGAAGCAAACCGGAAAGAAGCAAACAACCATGGTAAACACACAAGCATAGTCAAGGCACGATGCACAATCAAGTATGATGCATGTCCGATTTAATGAGGCATGGCATGGCAAAGTGCACAAACAATCCTACAAATTAAATGGAGCTCAATATGCATCGAGTTGCATATTGACGAAACACCACGATAAGTTATTTAGTTTGATCCCGTTTATGTACCCAACAATATTAAATGTTGTTAAGCATGGCAAGAGGGTGAAGCAAATGAAAACTACCTATCTAGTCAAGGTTAAATGAGGCCGGAAGCAACAAACAACAATTCCGGAGAATCCCCATGTCATTTAGCAGTTTAATGCAAACACAATATTAAACATTTTAATTGTTGTTATCATGATGCGGATGACATATACAAGTTTATGCAATTATTATGAAAATGTTGACATGAGCATGATACGAGGCATTTGTCGCCATGGCGAAAGGAAAAAGGTGCCACGGCGGTGAAACAAAAATGGTGCCACGGCAACATATCCGAAAATGATGCCACGGCAACATATCGGTTCCGGTAGCTCACGGAGATACCGGTGCAAAAGGAGGCGTGAACAAGTCATGCAAGATGGTGGGGTGCTCCCGGCTTCCGGGTTCCCACGGGATAGTGGCATGGAAACGAGTGACAAACGGACACGATGCAAAAACGGGCATCTCATACAACATGCATTCGGTCCACGGACATCGTCTCGGTGTTATACCTTCGAAGCGTGCGTTTCGGGGCGGAGCGAGTTCGGAGCGGTGTAGAGGAAGTAGGCGTTCACGGGACGTCGTGGAAGTAGTCGTTCTCGCGGCAGTGGTAGTGGTACACACGTTGCCGGGGTACTTGTCGGTCCGGTCTTGGCGACGGTAGTTGTACACAAGTCGTAGAGGAACTTGGCATATCCATGAACTTGCGTTCCGGTGTGGTAGTCGAAGTAGCCGGTCTTGCTGAACTGAAGGGGCATCGAGGGACTAGCAAAGGCCCTGCCTCGGGAGGTCACAGGAGGTGCGTGGAGGTAGCTCGAGCTGCTGGTCGTCGGGGCATGGCCGAGCAGCGGCTGGAAGAAGTGGCCGGTGTTGGCCTTGGCATGAAGCAGGGGAGGCGGAGCTCCTGCTAAGGCGATGGCGGCGAGTAGGCAACGAAACTTGGCGTCGACATACAGATGCAGCTCGGAGAAGCAATGACTGGACCGCGCAGCGGTGGGCGAGGGACTCCGGGACGACGCGGAGGTCGAGGAACTTGGCCGGTGGCGCGGTTTGGAGCAGATCGGGCGCGAGGAAGGTCGGAGGAGCCCGAGGCGAACGACAGAGGGGCGCGAAGGGGCGGCGCTCGGCGCGAGGGTGCAGCAGCTGCTGCTGTCGGCGGAGAGGTCGAGGAGGGGCACGTGGCCGCCGGAGTTGAGGACGCGGGGCGGCGTCGGGCGCGCAGGGCGAGGAGGAAGACAGGGCGCGGGGGCGGCGTCTCCTTGGTTCGGCGCGACGAGGAAGAAAAGAGGAGGGGGATCGAGGGAGAGAGATGAGTGCGGCGGCCAGAGGAAGAGATGGGGATCGATGGGAGGGAGAGTGGTTCGGGCTAGGGTTACGGGGAAAGGTGGGGGCGGCTGGGCCTTGGGCTTAGAGGCCGGCTGGGCTACAGGCTGCACTCTCTCTTCTCTCTCTCATTTTCCCATTTAAAACAAAACAGAAAAAGAGAAAGAAAAGAAAGAGAAGGATAGGCAAAGAATTAGCACATGCAAATAATATTCTTGGACTCACAAAAAATGCGCTAGTCCCAAGAAAATAGAAGAGGCATGATTGAAAGATTAAATTCAAACTCATTTGATTTAAATTCAAATGATTTGAATAGGAAGTGAGGTTTGGGAAGGTCCAAAAATGTTTGGATTTTTGGTGGAGCTCCGGAAAATGATGAAATAAATATTGGCAAGGTTGGAGACCAAACTTGAAGCAGAAAAGGAATGAAATTATTTTGTAAGTGTGTTTTGGTGATTCCAAAAATGGAATATTTTATTATAGCTCCCTAATAATCGTAGGAGACTTTGAATATGTTTTAAAGAGAAATCACCATGTGAATATCCCTCGATTTAAATAGATCAAAAGATCTATGCAATTTATTTAGAAGAGTTTAAAAAAATGACATGATGGCATGATGCAATGCAAATGATGCAACAAACAAAACAAATCACACGACGAATCTCGGAGTCGCTGGAAGTCTTCTGGAGCGTCGGTCTCGGGGCGTTACACAACATCAATGACTCGGAAGCCCGATGCATATGTCAAGGGGTATCATCTACTTGGAATACAATCAATGGATCTTTAAGGATCTAGCTCAATCTATTTAGATTAGGTAGTATCGGGGTTAAAACCGATGGATCTGGGTAGGGGGTCCCGAGATGGTGATCTTGGCACGATGGCAAGAGGAAGTAAAGGAACATAGTTTTACCCAGGTTTAGGCCCTCTCGAAGAGGTAAAATCTTACATCCTACTCTTGTTATGTTGATTGTGGATGGGGTACAAAGTACATGATGATCTACCTTGAGATCGTACATGTGAGCTTTCATCTCTTAAACATTGCCTCTATAGATTAAACCCCTTGGCTTATATAGGGACCAAGAATATTTGGGGTTACAAGTATGTCGGCTAAAACTAGGGATAACACGCTGATCACTTGAAAATATGCCTTGAAGTGTACACCAAGTCTTCAGAGGATTCATCTTGAGCATGCTGAGGGCCACGACCTACGTGTCCCATTCTTCATCTGTAGGTGGGTCCTCGGGTCAGCCCATGACTGGTGGGCCTACATGGTGTGCACCCCTAGGACACCGTCAGTAGCCCCTGAACTAACCTTCAAGCCAAGGACTCTAGTCATTCCTCGGAATAGCTTCAACTTCTAGTCTTCGGCTTCATTCCACGTCGGCTTCTAAATCCAAGTACTTCAGCATGAATCTGAATAGTGATGGTCTCATCGGATACGAAGACTCCCGGTCGAGGTTAACAAGTCTGAAGTTATCTTATGCTGCGATTGATTCCTTATGAGAGAACTTTTATTCTCCGAGGCTTCATGATGAACTTTGGCAGTCTTGTGGTCCCACTCCTCGACATACTCACTTAAAAGTGAGTTGTGGTGGGTCCTCAAATCTGATATTAATGGCACTTTCTTGATTTGTGTTCCCAAACAAGGCATGACGCCTGGGGAACTTGCGGATTAAACATTAAGGACTTCAGACGTCCCGTTGCATCATGTCCCATTGTGGCAAATATAAGGCCAAGGAGAAATAACTTTTACCCTTCACCCTGACTGTCCTCCTCTAATGCCCACACAATTTACCCTCCCCTTGTGGTTCCTAGATCTCAACAATGGCAAATGCTCCTGGCTCATCAAAATGTCAGAACGCCCCCCTCAAAGGAGATTGGAAAAGCTACTCCGTTGCTCGAGCACGACTTGATTGATTCACCACCCAGGGGTATTTACCTGATCTAGATTTCACATCTGCTTGCCCTGGGCTGTAGGTCAAGGACATAGGGGTCATTGACGACAATTATCCCATGCCTCATGGAAAGGAGTGAATCTACTCCATCGCCTTCCTCCTTCGAGGTCTCGGTTCCCCTATTGATCCCTTCCTCAGGGGCATTTTGGAGTTCTATGGGATCCAGACCCACCACCTTTCCTCAAAATCCATTCTCCATAGAGCAGGCTTTGTCACCCTTTGTAAAGCCTTCCTGGGCTGCGAGGCCCACTTTAGGCTGTGGCGTAAGTGTTTTTTCCTAGCACCCTGCTCTCGAGATGGTACTCTCTTCGAGGTGAGAGGTTTTGTGGTGTGCATAATTGCCAGGGTAGCAAATATTCCTGGCACTCCGGAGGAGGACATCGATATGTGGGCGACCGAGTGGTTCTATATCACTAATGTGTTGCTCAAGGACCCTACTTGGTGATACGTCTCCAACTTATCTATAATTTTTTATTGTCCCATGCTATTACAGTATCAATCTTGGACATTTTATTTACATTCACAAGCAACTTTATATCATTTTTTGGGACTGACTTATTAACTTAGTGGCCAGTGTCAGTTGATGTTTTTTACTTGTTTTTGGTTTAGCAGAATATCAGTAGAAAACGAAGTCCAAATGCCACGTAACTTTTTGGAGATTTTTTTGGACATAAGGGACACTAGAAGATTTGGGAGAAGACCAGACATGGGAGCATGGGCCCACAACCCATCAGGGAGTGCCCGTCCTGATGGGTTGTGGGGCCCACATGGATTAGTTTGACCTAACTCTGCCTCTATAAATACCCATAAATTAGGAAACTGGGGAGTCCACGAAATACTTTTTCCGCCGCTGCAAGCCTGTGTTCTTGAGAGATCCCACATGGGGACCTTTTCTGGCACTCTGCCAGAGGGGGAATCAATTACAAAGGGGTTCTACACCAACCTTACTGCCCCTCCGATGATGCATGAGTAGTTTACCACAGACCTACGAGTCCATAGTTAGTAGCTAGATCGCTTCTTCTCTCTTGATGTTTCTCAATACAGTGTTCTCCTTTTTGTTCTTGGTGATCTATTTGATAATAACTTTTTGCGGTGTGTTTGTTGAGATTTGATGAATTGTGAGTTTATGGTCAGATCTATCCATGAATATTATTTGAGTTTCTTCTGAACTCTTTTATGCATGATTAATATAGCTTCGTATTTTTTCTCCGATTTATTGCTTTGGTTTGGAAAACTAGATTGATTTATCTTGCCATGGGAAGATGTGCTTTGTAATGGCTTCAATCTTGCGATGCTCAATCCCAGTGACAGAAAGGGACATGTCAAAGGACCGAGAAGAGGTGTCTAGAGGGGGGGTGATTAGACCCTCAACAAATAAAGTTGGCAGCTTTTAAGTTTTTCAAGTTGAGGTGGTAGATTAACAAAATTTCAAGCAAGCATGCAAAGAGTATATGAGCAGCGGAAAGTAAAGCATGCAATTTGCAAGAAAGTAAAGGGATGGGATCGGAGTGTGCAAACGCAATTGGAGACACGGAGATTTTTGGCGTGGTTCCGATAGGTGGTGCTATCGTACATCCACGTTGGTGGAGACTTCAACCCATGAAGGGTAGCGGTTGTGCGAGTCCACAGAGGGCTCCACCCATGAAGGGTCCATGAAGAAGCAACTTTGTCTATCCCACCATGGCTATCACCCATGAAGGACTTGCCTCACTAGGGTAGATCTTCACAAAGTAGGCGATCTCCTTGACCTTACAAACTCCTTGGTTCAACTCCACAATCTTGACGGAGGCTCCCAAGTGAAACCTAACCAATCTAGGAGACACCACTCTCTAAAAGGTAATAGATGGTGTGTTGATGATGAACTTGTTGCTCTTATGCTTCAAATGATAGTCTCCCCAACACTCAACTCTCTCTCATAGATTTGGCTATGGTGGAAAGATGATTTGATTGGAAAGCAACTTGGGAAGGCTAGAGATCAAGATTCTTGTGGTTGGAATGGAATATATTGGTCTCAACACATGAGTACGTGGTTCTCTCTCAAAAAATGAACGCTGGAAGTGTAGGCACGTTCTGATGGCTCTACTCATAAATGAAGAATGTGTGGAGGGGTATATATAGCCTCCACACAAAATCTAACCGTTACACACAGATTTCCAAACTTGGTGCGACCGAATCATCAAACTCGGTCAGACCGATTCAGGTTAAAATGTGAACGTTAGAGTTTTCGGTGGGACCGACAAGGTCAACTCGGTGGGACTGATGTGCAAGGGTTAGGGTAAAACCTCAACTCGATTTGAACGATTACTCAAACTCGGGGAGACCGATTTTGGTAATAAGCAAACAGAGTATTGGTCAACCAAACTCGATGGGACCGACTGAACAAACTCGGTGGGAACGATTTTGTTGCAATAGGTCATAGAGAATTTGCAAGCCCATCTCGTCGAGACCGAGATCCCATCAATGAGACCGAAGTGACTAGGGTTTGGCAGTGGCTGGATTAGATGAAACTTGGTGGCGTCGGATAGACAAAATCGGCGGGGCCGACTTTGACATTTAGGTTTAGGACATATGTGGATGTGAGAAAGTGGCTGAGGGTTTTGGAACAAATCACTAAGTACTTTGAGCAAGCATGCTATTAAGCAACACCTCATCCCCTTTTAGTGGTATTGGCTTTCCTATGGACTCTAAGTGATCTTGGATCACTAAAATGAAAATGTAGAGTCTTGAGCTTATTGCCAATATGTGTCCTTAGCACTTTGAAGGGGTTCCACATCCTCTTGTCCATGTCCATGCCACTCCAATGTTGAACTCTTCTGAAATATAAACAGTAGAAATATTAGTCCAGCAAGAGATATGTTGACATAAATTTCCAAAATCACCCAGGGAGCACTTGTGCTTTCAATCTCCCCTTTTTGGTAATTGATGACAACATACATCAAAACTTTAGATAAAGATATAAGGAAATAGCAAGTAATGCTTTGGAAGGACATGCAACATGCATTAGCTCCCCTTACATGTATGCAATGATGTGATGATAAACCATAAGAGTATGAGAATGCATAAACATGTCAGAGCAAGCAATGAGTTGCATGTGTCTTGGCTATATGCAACAGGGCAAACGGTATAGATACTGGAAATATACCTTCAGGTTTGTGAATCTCTCTTGAAAAAAATGTACCATAGCAAGAGATCTTCATGCACATGAGTGTGATGCATATACTTACCTTGTGGTCTTGAGCTAGCTTTAAAGAAGATGTACCTAGGTAAACAAGGTTAGATAACACAAGAACATCTATTAGACAAAACAAGAACTAAAGAACACAAGAATACCAAGACTTGGGATGACATGTAGAGAGTGAGTACTAGGTACTCTATTTGGTTATTGACATGTCCCCAAGAATAAAAATATGCAATGAATTCCAAATATTTTCTTCTCTTGGGATTGAGCTCTTTCCCCTTGAATCTGACATTGGATAATGGGAGAAGATAGGGTAATAGAAAATCAGAGCAAACAAGAAAATCAGAGGAAGATAGAATCATAACATGTACTATCATGTCTTTCCCTTCTTAAAGGATAGGAGCTTCAGGGGAATCTTTTATGAGTGCATTCTCTCTTATGTGATAGGCTTTGATGTGCTCTCTCTCTCTCCCCCTTTGGCATCAATTTCCAAGAAGGAATTTTTGGAGCATGAGTCAAGTAGGTTCGGTCCTTGAGTCACATTACAAAGCCACATGTGATATAGGATGCTGGTAGAGGACGAGTTACAAAGAGTGGAGCTGGGACAAATATGCAGGATACAAGTGACACAGATTTTGTCTCAGGACTGAAATCGGTAGCACCGAGTCGTTATTATCGGTGGCACCAAGAAGGTTCGGTTTGGCCGAAAATATCAATCCGGTGAGATCGAGTTCAATCCAGAGAGTAAATACTTGTCACCTCAGCCCACTAGGACAAATAAATCTCACAATGATATGCAAGGAATTAACTGAAGGATTTGCAATGAATTGGATGCAGGGAAAAGCAGAAAAATAAAAGAAAAGAAAAGGAATCTAGATGAAGTTTTTTCAAAAAGGGGAACTAGCATGCATGAGACAAATGCAAGAGCACAAAAAAACAACAGAGAACTTCATCTAGAAAAGGTTGGCGACAAAGTCACCTATGTTAGAGTATATTGACTTAGGAGTCAAGTGAGGACACTTGATCATAGGTCATACTCATCGTTTAAGCTCAAAATGGGGTTCCCATTTGTCGTTTAAGCATCTTGATGTATTCACCTCCTGTTGAGTTGCCCTGACCCATGTCTTGGGGTAAAGCTTCTCTAAGATGGAATGACATACCTTGGGTGGTGGTGTTGAACTTTGTCATGTAGTTGAACTTGTGTTGGGTGCTCAAATTGAAGTAGATCATCAAGAGATGGGAGCACCACTTGTAGTTGAGGTTCATCTTCCTACATGGGTTAGTCTTGTAAGGAAGAGCACTTGTGTATCCAAAGTGACAGACATGAAATTTTCATACCAATTGAAATTTGATATAAGGAATTTTTCAAAGCATATATTGAATGGATTCGTGCTTCCTTGTCTTCATCCACCATTTTGTAGAGACTTGGAGATGTAGAGATTGCATAGAATGTGATTGAGTTGCAATCTCTTAGAGTTGGGTTTATCCAAGTACCTACAAGGGTTAGATAGCATGCAAGAGTACAAGAATATACAAGACATATCATCATCATCATAAGAGAATCATCAAGGATTAGTTATAGTAAGGCTCATGCCTTGCATGCATCCACATGGAGTTTCTACTCCAAATTTCAAGCATCAATGATGTTCAATTCACCTCTCAACCTGCAAAACACTTTCTCATCAAGTGGTTTAGTGAATATATCTGCCAATTGCTTGTCGGTACGAACATGCTTAAGTTTGATATCTCCCTTAGCAACATGATCTCGAATGAAATGATGACGAACTTCAATATGCTTAGTTCGAGAATGTTGCACGAGATTATGAGCAATCTTAATACCACTCTCATTGTCGCAAAGCAATGGAACATGTTTCACATATATCCCGTAATCTTTAAGAGTTTGGGTCATCCAAAGTAATTGAGCACAACATGAACCAGCGGCAATGTATTCCGCTTCGGCGGTGGATAAGGATACCGAGTTTTGTTCCTTGGAGGACGAAGACACAAGAGATCTACCAAGATATTTACAGGTACACAAAGTGGACTTCCTATCAACCTTGTCACCGGCATAGTCCGAATCGGAGTAGCCAACAAGATTAAAAGAATACCTCTTAGGATACCAAATGCCAAAATTTTGTGTATGAATTAAGTATCTCACTATCTGTTGGGGATATAACTACTGAGCGTAAACCGCCCAGGATGGGCCGGTTCACCTTCAAATTATATTGAAGCCCACGAAGACCCGAAAGATGGCACATTACTCATGAAGCTTAGAGGCCCGGAGCCCAAAGGCGGAGTAGGGCCCATAGTGGTAAACCACCAGGGTTATGTAACTTGTATTGTAAGTTAGGAAAGGAGAGACCGAGCCGGACACTTGTATGAGTCTGCCTCGGGACTCTGTAGACCGGCCGGGCATCAACCTATGTATATAAAGGGACGACCCGACGGCGGTTCAGGGACAAGAAACAACAACTCGAGACTCAGGCAAAGCGTATTTGCTCCCTGGTCATCGAAACCCAATCAATTCCATCACAACTAGACGTAGGCTTTTACCTTCATCGAAGGGGCCGAACTAGTATAAAACTTCCGTGTCCCTTGTCCGGTTTAACCCCTTCAAGCTAACCCATCGCGATGGCTCCACGACTAAGTCCTTTCATGAGGACATCTGACGTGTTAATTCCACGACAGTTGGCGCCCACCGTGGGGCTATCGCACGATGGTTTCGAGTTCTTGAAGGGCAGCTTGAAGGACTCAAAGGGTACGCGGCCGGCCGGATGACCAAGAGTCATCGCAGCAAGCTCTACATCGACGATGAAGGATGGGGCCCCGAGGCCAGCTCAATTGAGTATGGGTAACGGGTCCCCTTTGGCGGAATTCATGTCTTCATCGGCAAGATCAGCGAACCGGGCCCTGAGCCGGACATCTGCACCGACCTTGTCGAAACAGCGTGCGAGTCCTGCCCGGGTTAAGCCCGCCATGAAGCGTGCGTTCGTAGGATGTGTCCATGGGATCGGATCTGAACCGGTGTCTGAAGGCGAGACGGCTGTTTATTCGATGGTGAATCATCCACTGGTGAAACCGAGTACCTGTACCAAATTCATGATGGTGTATTTGAAGGATATTCCGATGGCAACAGTATTCCGGACCTCCTTGAACCGCCAAGTCGGGTTGCTGTTTTTATGGCCGGAACACAGCCCACTTTGCAGTCTTCATCTACAGCAGCAATGAATTCCGGATCGGCGGCCGCTGCAGGAGGCCCGGTGCGCCGACCGGCGCAAGTCCTCTCCGGTTTGATGGATGCCTGGGCGACCTTGTTAACCACGGCAGTTACCCCGGAGATGCAGGATCAGCACAATGCGGATATTGCAAAGCTGAAGGACCAGATAACGCAGGCTAAGGAGGACCTGGCAACTAAGGATGCTAGGATGGCTGAAGAACGGGCTGCTTTGGATGCCCAGTCATAGCAGATACAGGCGCAAAATTACCGGCTCATGTTGGATCAGAATGCCTCAAACGACGTAATGCGAAGAAAGTACCGATCGCGTATGCCTCTGGTCTTCGAAGGATTGAATCTCTTTAATACGTCAGGGGCTGGGCCGAGTAATCCGGCAGCTACAAACCGGACCGATGCGCCTAGGACAGCGCCGGATCAACCACGGTTGACGGAACCACCTCGACGAACGGATAACCCGCCGCCATACGTGTCAACACCACCGGGTCACTTTTCGAGCCCTTTGGATAACATGATTGCTGCAGCATCTCGCCTGGCAGCTATTCCGATGGAGGGTGATTCACTGGCAGCGATTGAGACGCGGCGGGATAGGGATCTTCTTCAAACCGCCGTAGTGCAGCAATGGGCTTATTCCTATAGCCGAGATAGAATTCATTCGACCCCCCATCCGAGCAAAAGCTATAGCAGGCACATGGATGAACCGGAAGTGTCTAGCAGTCCACGGTGCCGCAATGTCCCTCAAGGACCTAATCCAGCGCGCGGTGAGGTAAATGCTCAAGACGTGGTGGATAATGGCAGAGCAGGAAGGGAGGCCGCTTTAGCAGCACAATATGCGGGTCGTTATCAACACGTCCCGGTTTAGCCAGTGGCGTCAGTAGACCGAGGCACCGGGCTTGCCTTCAGTTCCTGGGGTGCCGTGTCTCATTCCGTAATGTGTGACTGCCCAAGGATTTCAAGGGTCCACGTAAAGTGCGTAATTACACCGCTGATCAGCCACCTGAAGCGTGGGTCGAGAGTTATGAGATGGCAATGGAGATGCTGGATGTGGATGAAGTGGCCTGTGCAAAGTATTTCACGATGATGTTAGAAGGGACAGCCCGTACTTGGTTGAAAAACCTACCAGCCAACTCCATCGAGTCATGGGATCAGTTGAAGGACCGGTTTATAGCCAATTTCAAAGACACGTGCAAACAACCTATGTCCATTGTGGATCTGGATGCCTGTGTTCAAGGGGAGAACGAGTCAACAACTCATTGGGTGCGCCGGGTTTCAGAAGTTTTGCATTCGTCGGACCAGATTAATGCTGGCCAAGCAATTATAATGCTGGAGCGTAATTGCCGGTTGAAGTCACTAAAGATGAAGTTGGGACGGCTCAAGCGCCACTGCAATGACATGGGAACACTTATGGCAGCCTTGGTCAAATATGCCGATTCTGATAATACCAAGGATCCCGATTCTGATGAGGAGAAACCGGAGAAGGGAAAGAAGAACGGCGGTGCAAAAGGACAGCATCACAACCATGGAGGCCATGGGAATAATAGTAAGCGCAAAGCAGATAGTTCAGATTTTGTGGCTAACACCAATATGCAGCGTCATAAAGGTAAACCGCCCCAGCATGGTGGACGGATGAATCTGGAGCGTCTGTTAAACCAGCCCTGCCCAAAGCATGGGACCAAGGAGGCCCCTGCCACATATCTTTGGAAAGATTGTTATATCATGAAGGAGTTCAAGAACTCTGATCTCTTCCGATACGATCAGGGCCCGCCGGTCCGTTCAGGTCCAGGTTTTCATGGTAGCGGCGGTTCAAACTCTGGATTTCAGAATAATCAGGGCAACCAGAACAACCAAGGTGGTAATAGCCAACAGAATAATCAAGGGAATCAGTAGCAGTCAGGTTATCAAAGTCACCCCAAGCAGTTGAATGGTGGGCAGTATCATGTGTTCACTACTAGTTTGTGCAAGTGTGATCAGAAGCTTCACAAGAGAGCGGCTAATGCTGTTGAACCGGCGGTGCCACGTTACTTGCGGTGGTCCGAGCAGCCCATTGTGTGGAGCAGAGAGGATCATCTGCCCCGGGTTGACAATCTGAGTCATCTCGCTTTGGTGGTGGCGCCTCAGGTGGGAGGTTATAAGTTCACCAAGGTGCTAATGGATGGATGGAGTAGCATCAATATCCTACTATGAGACTTTTCGTCGCATGGGGTTGACAGACAAGAGTCTTAAACCGTCAAACACTGTTTTTCATGGTGTGGTACCAGGTAAATCGGCATATCATGTTGGCAAGATCGCTTTGGAGGTTGTGTTTGGAGATGAGCATGATTCCAGGTCTGGAACATTGACCTTTGAAGTGGTGAAAATCCATAGCCCATATCAGGCACTGTTTGGACGGCTGGCTTACGCAAAATTTATGGCGAGGCCCTGCTATATCTATTTACAGCTCAAAATGTCGGGTCATAAGGGGACTATCACAGTACACGGAAGTCGAAAGATTGCTTTGGATTGTGAGGAAGGTGATGTGGCTTATGCTGAGTCGGTTTGTGCTACAGAGGAGCTTAAGTTTTATAAAGACAATGTTGATCCGACAGACATGACCCCTCTGAAGAAGCCCACCACTGAGCATGACCTGACCCTGAAGTTCAAACCGGCTGATGAGACTAAACTTGCTGACTTTGTTCCTGGCGATTCATCCAAACAGTTTAGCATCAGCACCAGTCTGGATCCGAAATAGGAAAGGACGCTAATCGAGTTCATCCATGAGAACCGGGACATTTTTGCATGGAAGCCTTCTGACATTCCAGGTGTACCGAGGGAACTCACTGAGCACACTCTCAATATTGATCCCAAGTTTAAACCGGTCAAGCAATTTCTTCGCCGCTTTAACGAGGAAAGACGCAAGGCCATTGGTGAAGAGGTAGCCCGGCTGTTGGCTGCTGGGTTTATCGTCGAAGTATTTCACCCCGAGTGGTTGGCTAATCCGGTGCTCGTTCTTAAGAAAAACGGCACTTGGCGTATGTGTGTGGACTACACAGATTTTAACAAGGCTTGTCCGGCAGATCCTTTTGCTCTCCCGCGTATTGATCAGATTATTGATGCGACGGCGGGTTGTGAGTGCCTGAGTTTCTTGGATGCTTATTCAGGTTATCATCAGATTAAAATGGCAGTTAAGGACCAGGAGAAGACAGCCTTCATCACTCCCTTTGGAGCCTTCTGCTATGTTTCTATGCCCTTTGGGCTCAAAAGTGCCCAGGCAACTTATTAGTGTTGTGTGCAAAATTGTCTTCACACGCAGATTGGGCGTAATGTTCGTGCCTATGTGGATGACATTGTGGTAAAATCCAGGAAGAAGGAAACCTTGATAGATGACCTCAAGGAGACGTTCGACAAACTTCAGGTTTACAAAATGATGCTCAATCCGGACAAATGTGTTTTTGGTGTTCCGGCAGGCAAGCTCTTAGGTTTTCAGGTGTCCAATAGAGGCATTGAGGCTAATCCGGAAAAAATCAAAGCGATTACATCCTTGGCTAAACCGAAGTGTATCAATGATGTTCAGCGTCTGGTGGGTCGAATTGCAGCCCTTAGCCAGTTTATCAGCCGTTTGGGAGAAAAGGCGATTCCTTTGTATCAGATGTTGAAAAAGACAGACGATTTCGTCTGGTGTGACGCAGCTAATGCGGCATTTGAGGACTTAAAGCGGTAGTTGGTTGAACCACCGGTCCTTGCTGCTCTGGTTGATAAGGAGACCTTGCTATTGTACGTGGCTGCCAATGCCCGTGCGGTCAGTGTGGCAATTGTGGTTGAGCGTAAGGAGGCTGGGAAGGAATATCCGGTTCAACGGCCGGTTTATTATATCAGCGAAGTGTTGATCGAGTCAAAACAACGATATCCGCATTGGTAGAAGCTGGTGTATGGAGTTTTTATGGCATGTCGGAAGCTTAAGCAATACTTTCAAGGCCATCCCATCACAGTGGTTAGTTCTGCTCCTTTGCGCGATATAATTCAGAATAGGGAAGCCATTGGCCGGGTTGCAAAGTGGGCAATTGAGCTTGGTCCACATGGATTGAAGTATATGCCTCGAACGGCCATCAAATATCAGGCGCTTGTTGACTTCATCAATGATTGGACCGAGTTACAGGCACCAGAGGACAAACCGGACAGTACATACTCGACTATTCACTTTGATGGGTCCAGGCAATTGGAAGGCTCGGGGGCTGGAGTTGTCCTTACTTCCCCTCGAGGTGATAAAATTTGTTATGTTCTCCACTTAATGTTTCCTTGTACTAACAATGCAGCTGAGTACAAAGCCTTATTTCACGGTCTCCGCATGGCTAAGGAAATGAACTTAAGCCAGGTTCGTTGTTTTGGAGATTCTGATCTAGTGGCTCAGCAAGTTTTTGGTACTTGGGATTCTAAGGATCCACTCATGGCGGCTTATAGACGCGAGGGGGATATTGTGGCAGGTCACTTTAAGGGTTATCAAGTTGAGCACATTGACCGGTGCAAAAACGAAGCAGCAGATGCTTTGAGCCGGCTGGGATCTTAGCATAAACCGGTACCACCCAATACCTTTTTAGATATCATGCATAACCCGTCTGTTAAGTTGCCCACGGAGGAGGATTTAGTTGTTCCTGATCCAGAGGCCCAATTGGTAGCCGCTTTACATATCACTCTGGATTGGATGGTTCCATATTTGGCGTATATGAACCGGGGTGAGTTACCAGATGATGAGGTCTTCGCCAGACAGATAATCCGGCGGTCCAAGTCCATGGTTATTCACAATGGCAAGTTACACCATTGCAGTGTCTCCGGTGTATTCCAACATTGTGTTTCTCCTGAAGAAGGACAAGAAATTCTACATGAAATCCATGAAGGGGATTGTGGTCACCATGCCGGTTCAAAATCCCTGGTGGCTAAAGCTTTTCATCATGGGTTCTATTGGTTGACAGCTCATGCTGATGCAGAGGATCTGGTAAAGCGGTGTGACGCTTTTCAGAAGTTTTCACGTCAAGCTCACGTTCCAGCTCAAGAGCTACGGATGATTCCTATCACTTGGCCGTTTGCCACTTGTGGGCTTGATATGGTAGGACCTTTTAAGCGTTCCAAGGATAAGAAGACCCATCTGTTGGTGGCGGTTGATAAGTTCACTAAATGGGTTGAAGCGGAGCCAGTCAGCAAGTGTGATGCAGCCACGGCGGTTCAATTCCTCAATAAGATCATTTTCCGTTTTGGATTTCCACACAGCATCATCAGAGATAATGGCACGAACCTTTCTAAAGGCGAGATGGAGGAGTTTTGTCAACAAGAGCACATCTGGCTTGATGTAGCATCCGTGGCTCATCCCCAGTCCAATGATCAAGCTGAGAGGGCGAATCAAGAAATCCTGAAGGGTATCAAGCCCCGGCTTATGGTTCCTTTAAAGCGGACGCCAGGTTGTTGGGTGGAAGAATTACCATCTGTGTTATGGAATATAAACACCACCCCAAACCGATCTACGGGTTATACACCTTTCTTCATGGTTTACGGGGCTGAGGCAGTCCTCCCAAGTGATATTCGTCATGACTCGCCTCGGGTTGCTAATTATGTTGAAGTAGACAATGAGCAAGCACGCCAAGAGGCGCTGGACCTGTTAGATGAGAAACGGGACATGGATTTCGCTCGATTGGCGGTTTATCAACAAGACCTGCAGCATTATCACAGCCGCCGGGTTAAGACAAGAACCTTTCAAGAAGGCGACTTAGTGCTCCGGCTCATCCAGGATCAGACCGATATGCACAAGTTATCCCCACCTTGGGAAGGACCCTTTGTGGTCAGCAAGAATCTGCACAACGGATCATACTACCTCATTGACGTTCGAGAAGACTCACGCAGTTCTGAGGAGGAGACCCGGCAGCCGTGGAACATAGCTCTCCTTCGGCCTTACTACACTTGAGCCCTAGGCTTTTCTTATGTACATATTTCAACAATGTATATATTATGATCAATATAATAAACCGGCACCCTTGCTATAAGCAGGGTCTCTGCTGTTTTTTCTCAAATGTCCTTTGAGTTACATGGGGGCTTCAGCTGACAAAGCGGAGTACTACCTATTAAACCGGCTATCATGCCACAATACATCTTGGGAGCTTCACACCCACAGGGCCAAAGAGAGTCTGGATGCTATGCACAGCTCAAACATAGGCACCCATGAGCACAGCTCACAAAATTACTTGGGGGCTCTTTGTGTAAAGTAACAAAGAGTTTGAAAGGACCCTTGTAATTGGGTATCGACCCACGGCTTGGAAGCCTGGTGTATTCACCTAAAACCCCGGGTTAACCTACCTTCATCAAGTAAGCCACTCCTATCCAGGTAATCCTGGCATGACCAGCCGAACGTTTGATAAGTCAATCTTTTAAAGACCCTGAACTTGTCGAAGTTAAAACGACGATTGGTTAGTTGGAGGCCCATCTTAAAAGGCTTTGTAAAATGGTTTAACTCAGCGGCCTGGCAGCCCATGAAAAGCCTCGAATTTGGGCCTGGCAGCCCTTGAAAACCCTCGACTACATGATTTTTATTTCTTTTGCCAAGTTTTTTACCCTTTTTTAAAGTTTTTGTTGAACCGGTGTCAAATTGACCCAGTGTGGCTTTTCAGTCATCATATTAACCCGGTGTTTGTTAGCCCGGCTTGGCTTTCAACTATTAGTTGTCAGACCATCTTATCAAATCGATGTTTACAAAACCCGGCTTAGCTTTGACTATATATCGCCAGTTTGATCATCTGGTGTTCATCGTATCCCGGCATGACTTATTACACAACATCATTACATGGTGAGAGTTATAACAACTCAAGGTTTGGGTTTTCACCCTTACTACAATAAAAGTTGGTAAACCAACTAAGTGATTTCATATCACAGGTATGAGTTATTTCATATTTATTCCGCATTGGTTATTAGCCAGGCTTTATCTTGGGCATTATGACCCGTCCGGCGGTAAACCGCCAGGACGATTCTTTTTATGCAGATATCAGAATCACATGAAAATTATCAAAGTGTAATCAAGCACAACAAATATCATGACGGATCAACAACATTATGCATCAGTGCGACAGAGCAAAGTATTTTAACTAGCCTATTACAAGGCGCATTGAGGCCCAGGATAATGATTGTTTTTTACAGAACAAAGTCTGTGATAATAACCAGATTGTCGGATCAAGATTCATCACCGTGTTGACATGATGTTGATGGATCTTCAGGCATCGGTTCAACCTCCTCCTCTCCACCCAGTGGCTGGAAGTCAACGGTGGTCCAGTCAAGCCGGGTTAGAGCCTGAAATACAGCTTCTACACTTATCAGATTGGACGGTTCAACATCAGGGGCGTCAGTGTGCTTACGGATTGGCGGGATAAGGTTTTGCGCTTCTGCCACAGTCGTATCAACCCGTTGGTTCCTTTCATCATAAAAGGACTGATGAACAGTCAAGTTAGCCACTTCAGCCAGTTGACTCGACAGCGGACGCATCTCCTTTGTCAGGGATTTGAGGGCTTTGTTGTCAAAAGCTGACCCGTCTGCTTGCTCATCCAGAAATCCCTTAGCGATATCAACAGGATCCGAGTCAGATATCCATGCTTTGGCCCGAGTCAATGCCAGTAAAGCGCCAGCCCTAGCAGCAGATCGCTTCACCTCTTCTATCTGAGCCGGAGTCATGGATAATCTTATTAGTGTGTCCTTGATCAATGTTGGTGCTGGTTTGTTGTATGAGACTGCATAGATAACCCGTTGGGCACCAGTATACAATTGCTCAATCAAAGTGTATGCTGCTTTCAACTTCATCCGCATGTCTGCGCCTAGATGAGCAACGCGATAACCTAAGACGGTTTAAAAACTTAATGATAAACCAGCGGAGTTGAACAATACTTCAGGTCAGGCTATTATAAAGTACTTACCAAAAACTGCAGCTGTCATGGTGTTCACTTGATGTTTCAGCCCAGTCAGCTCTTCCTTAACCGGTTTAAGAGCTGCTTCGGCCTCTTCAGCCCGTTTCAACAGAGCAGCCCTTTCAGTTTCCCAGTTGGTGCGTTCAGTTTTGAAGCCATCCATTAATTGTTCCATGGCAATCAAAGCGCCCTTTAGCTCCTCTTTGGCTTTAGAGGTCTCTTCTTGCTGGGACTTGATGTTTTCTTGAAGGTCGGTGATTTGAGATTCTTTGATATTCTTCTCACTCTGCAAAAGTCAGAAGATGAAGTTGTTAAAGTACCAAGCACATAACAAGTTATGCACTCAGCACTTGGGGCTAATGTGGACTGCTTTTTAAAAGTGAGTATTTTCAAGTCCCAAGGCTCAATCCAGGAATTCAGCTTGGCACTTGGGGGCTAATGCACAATTGATCAGTTATAAGTAAAGGCAATTAACAAGGACAGACAGTCCCGGTTTGTCTTCAAGAGACAAACCGGCCCTTGGGGGCTACTAAGTTGAAGTGTTCTTTATATCGAAGTCCCGGTTTATCTTCAAGAGATAACCCGGCCCTTGGGGGCTACAATGGAAGAGATATACATAATAAAGTAAATTTCAAAGCGTTCTTCAAGATTACCTCATAACGTTCCTTCATCAGGTTCACCAAACCGGCTTCAAAGTCACGGCTGGTGTAAAGGCGGTTTAAAAAGCCAGAATGAAGTTCCTCAACACTAAGGTTGATGAAGTTGGATAAATCAGTCTTCCCTTTCCCCTTGCCCATAGTAGTGAATTCCTCCTTGGTAGTATGTTTTGACAAGACAACCGGATTACCAGGGCTAGTGTGACCCGTACCAGTAATAACAACATCATCATCATCACCCTTGGGTGGACTTGGCGGATTGACGGTATCCCTAACTAGACTTGGCGGATTAGCAGCTGGGCTCGGCGGATCATCAACCGGGCTCGAAGGAGTAGCATGAGGGCTTGATGGATCAATATGAGTGGTCGGGTCAGCTTCCAGCGGATTAGCTTCTGTGTTCTCGCCTTGTGGGGCAGAATCATCCATAACATCGGTAGTTCTACCGGTACCTTCAGGAGCCCTCTCCGGTTCAACTTCACCAATAGGGGCACTGGTTTTAGCCTTCTTGCTCAGACGAGCTTTGGCACTGCGATATCAAAACAAACATTAGCACGATAAACCGAAATATGAAGGAAAAAGATAAAGGGCAGTATATTCACCCAGGGACGGTTTTAAGGGGAGGCAGTTGAGTGGTTGATGAACCGCCAGACGAATTGGAAGACACCTGGTAATTTAGATCAGACGGATTGAGTGGGTATCGGAAGAAACCCTTCAAAGGATAAAGTTTTTTGGGACAACAAGTAACCTCTGGACGATGCTTCCGGGTTGGTGTATCCGGTAAACCGGAAGAGGTGACTTGCTGGCCACTGTGCCGGGTTGTGTGACGTCCTTCAGGTTGCTATGTCTTCAAAGAAATTTTTTGATCCAAATAAGCAAGAGGGTGAGAGTATTTTACTTTCTGAACTGCACGGCGAAATCTTTGAACTGGCACAAGATCAGAATCGGAGGAAAGAGAGATTACCTCTACATGGTCTGCACGGCTGGCCTCCGCATCATCCTGGGAATAATCATTGTCAATAAGATGTATGAAAAACGAACCAAGGGAGTCAAGTTCTACCTCTTGATCCGATTCGTCAATATCTTCTGGCGGATCAGACGACTCGGCAGTTTTCTTCCTGGCTGCTCTCTTTGTGACCTTGCTTTTCACACGAGGAGCCCTAACCGGTTTATCTTGAGTTTTCTGCTTCTAGAAGGAGCTATTAGCCTGTGAAATTAAAACAAAGGAGTATTAGCACATTGTTAAAGCGGAGGCGGATCAGTAAGCATCAAATTAAACTTTACCGCTGGCGGTTTGTTGGAGGCGTAAAAAGGTGGCAACCCGGTTTGGCTGCATGCGGCGATCGGTTCGTCAAGCATCTTCTTCACAGATTCAGTAACTTCATCGTCCTTCATCACTATCTCATGATATCGTTGAGGATCCTTGACGTTGCCAGTATATTCATTCATTAATCTGGGGCGGCGACTTAAAGGCAGAATACCCCAAGAAACCCAGCAGCGGACGAGATCAATACCGATCAAACCGTTGGCTAGGAGAGCCCGGAGCTTGGAGAGTTGAGGTGCATAAGTTTGCCATTCTTTGGTAGTTAATCGTTGAGGTAACGAGTGGCCATTGCTAAGCTAGTGAGGGCGGTAACCCGGCAAAGGATTTTCTCCAGTAGGGGCAGTATTCTGACAATAAAACCATGTTTGGTTCCAATCTTTGGGATGGTTGTGATGTTTTGCATGAGGGAAATCAACTTATTTTCTCTTCTGGATTGATACCCCACCAAGTTCCGTGTTGGGACCATCAGAGAACTCAGTGCGGCGGTTTAAATGGAAAAAATCCTGAAAAAGCTCCACAGATGGTTCTTCTTGAAGGTAAACTTCACAGAACACTTGAAAATTGCATATGTTGGGCACGGAGTTCAGTCCAATATCGTGTGGATGGAGTTGACAGCTCGCAAGGACATCCCGGAATTTTTTTGATCCGGGAGGGCTGAAGCCCTGGTCTAGGTTCTGCATAAAAACAATAACTTCTCCATCTTGAGGCTTAGGAGGACACTTAGGGCCAGGGACTCGCCAATGAAGGACCCTTTTTGAGGCTAAAGCGCCAGTGGTAACATACCCATTAATTTGTGTTTCCGTGATCCGGGACGGAACCCAGTTGCAAGCGGAGAATTGTTTGGTCATCTTGGAAAGCAAACTGTAAAGGTAAAACGGAGGCCGGTTTACGATTGACGGTTCATGTGCACTAATTGGTATTAAACCGGGAATTTGATCAAAGCATACATGTGAGATAAACCGGAAATTGCTATTCAAGTCAAGATGGCGGTTTAAGTGAGGGCTAATGGCATATGGCGGATTATCAATTACTAAAGGTTAAACCGCCCTTAGGTGGAAGAGCCAGAGCTGAAAATCTACTAAGTGTTGACAGAAACAGGTTTCACAAAATGATGCTATAAATTTGGATCTACCATAGTTCAATAAGAAAATTATTCTAAGCCCTAAAAATGGCGACGACAGAACACCATAAGTCCAGAAGGGAACTATCAAGGCAGGAGGAGATACTACGGCGAGGTAAACTAAAATTACAACTTTGGCCGCAGGAGGAGGATGACAAGTTCATCTAGTTCTGACAGTAAGTGAAAAGGCAGCAAGCAAAGATGAACACTTATGAACATGGATGAACGCAGAAACCCTAAAAACAAATCTAGGGTTGAGAGGAGGAGGCTTAGCAGATGCGCGGGGATAGCGGAGGAAAGCCGCAGGTTTCTGGTACGATCAGGTTGATGCAGCGGCCTTTGATGAGGCAGTGCTCGAAGGTTGAGGGCGGCGGCGGAGCCTCAGAGCTTGAGTGTCGCGAGGAGGAAGAAGAGGCATGGAAGGGGGAGAAAGAAAGGACCCCCGAGCCTATTTATAAGGCAAATGGATAAAGGCAAGCACGGGGATCGAGGAGCCTGAAGCGGCAAAAGAGGGCGTAGCTGTCACCTCGATCTTCGGGATACCATTAATGAAGGGAATATTTTTAATCTTTTGATACAGAGATGACGTCATGATGATCCGTTGATGTGTCCAGAGGATGACGTCACGGCGGTTTAACAAAAATTATAGGAGAAGACATAATGGAGGTTTACAAGAAATATAAGGAGATGTTCATAGAATTTCTTTAAGTATTGAAGATTGACATGAACAGGTTCAAATCAATCTGGGGCCTAATGTTGGGATATAACTACTGAGCGTAAACCGCCCAGGAGGGGCCGGTTCACCTTCAAATTATATTGAAGCCCACGAAGACCCGGAAGATGGCGCTTTACTCATGAAGCTTAGAGGCCCAGAGCCCAAAGGCGGAGTAGGGCCATAGTGGTAAACCGCCATGGTTATGTAACTTGTATTGTAAGTTAGGAAAGGAGAGACCGAGGCGGACACTTGTATGAGTCGGCCTCGGGACTCTGTAGACCGGCCGGGCGTCAACCTATGTATATAAAGGGACGACCCGGCGGTGGTTCAGGGACAAGAAACAACAACTCGAGATTCAGGCAAAGCGTATTTGCTCCCTGGTCATCGAAACACAATCAATTCCATCACAACTAGACGTAGGCTTTTACCTTCATCGAAGGGGCTGAACTAGTATAAAACTTCTGTGTCCCTTGTCCGGTTTAACCCCTTCAAGCTAACCCGTCGTGATGGCTCCATGACTAAGTCCTTTCATGAGGACATCTAACGTGTTAATTCCATGACACTATCCTTTTCACAACCTTAAGATGACACTCTTTGGGGGCCGCTTGATATCATGCACACATGCACACACTTAGCATGATATCGGGACGGGAGGCACATATGTATAAGAATGAACCAATCATAGAGCAGCAAACCTTTAGGTCTACCGGTTCGCCATCCTTTGTCAAGTCAAGATGTCCACTAGTAGGCATGGGGGTATTCATACCTTTGCATTCTTGCATGTTGAACTTCTTGAATAAGTCCTTGGTATACTGAGAGATAAAGGTTCCCTCATTAGGCTTGATTTGCAAACCAAGAAAGAACTTGAGTTCACTCATCATAGACATCTCAAACTTCTCCGACATAAGTTTCCCAAACTTCTCACTAAAATGAGGGTTAGTTGATCCAAATATGATATCATCAACATAAATTTGGCACACAGATAATTCTCCATTAACCCTTTTAGTAAAGAGTGTAGAATCAATTTTACCAGCTTCAAACCCTTTGCCAAGAAGAAACTTAGTCAAGCATTTATACCAAGCTCTATGAGTTTTCTTAAGACCATAAAGAGCTTTGTGAAGTTTGTAAGCATGGTCGGGTTTCTTAGGATTAACAAAGTCGGGGGGTTGTTTAACATAAACTTCCTACTCAATTTCACCATTAAGAAAAGCACTTTTGATGTCCATTTGATACAAGGTAATGTCATGATGATTGGCATAATCAAGTAAGGTGCGAATGGACTCAAGTCTAGCAACGGGGGCATAAGTCTCATTATACTCCATACCTTCGACTTGAGTGTAGCCTTGAGCAACGAGACGAGCCTTCACTACAAAAAAAATACACTTCCGTGATGATACGTGTTTGTCACAGTAGGTCGCGTTTTTGTCATGCATGTACATCCATGACAAATTTATGACAGAATCTAGATAGTCATACCTGTGCTGTCGTAGAAGTGTTCCATGACATTACCAAAATTATCATCACGGAAGTGTCCACTTCCATGACGATAAATCACGCGTCACAGAAGTGCTTTCGTCAAGGGTGACCGACACGTGGCATCCACCGTAACGGAACGCCGTTAAGCTATCGGGTCGGGTTTTGGATCCGATAATCCTTTAACAGCCCCAACCAATGGGGATTTTCCACGTGTAAAATCATCATTGGCTGGAGGAAACACGTGTCGGCTCACCGCTAGGATAGATGTCATCCGCTCATTGGACCGAAGGCGCCTATGATACGGTGACACGTGGCACGGCCCAAGAGAGGCCCATTCCTGTGAAAAGCCCGGCCCGTTTGACTTGGTCAAAAGGTGGCGGGCCGGTCCACGGAAAGCCTGTTAACGACATGTTTGCATATAGCCCATTTACAGCCCGCTAACCCAGGGCCCGTTACGCCTATCCGAATTAGGCCCAGTAGCGTCATATGGGCCGTCCAATATGATTCCAGCCCATTTTAACTTCCAGCCCATGTGTGGCCGATGAATTCTTTCGGCCCATATGAGGCCCTTTGTAACTCTTGGCCCATTAACGGCCCGTGGTGAAACTGGCCCGTAATGAACAGTGTATCACGTTATACCCATTAACGGCATGTTATTCCATTGGGCTGTTTCCAGCCCCAGTTGTCTTTCGGCCTTCTCAGGGCCCATTGATTCTTGGGCTCAATTGCAGCATTCGGTTACATACGACCTGTTACTGTCATTTTCTGCTTGTGGGCCCAACTCATCCCGTCGTTATAGTCGGCCCGTTTGCGGACCGTTAATACGTTGGGCCGTTTTCATGTAAAAAAACAGTTGGGTTGTTTTCATAGAGTTATCAAATACGGCCTATTAACGACCCGTTATGGTCCATGAATAGTATGGTCCATGATTGGCGAAATGATGATACGCCCCGTAGAAGGCCCATGGATCCTACGGCCCGTATGAGGCCCATGGATAGTATGGCCCGTAGAAGGCCCATGGATCGTACGGCCCATAGAAGGCCCATGGACACTGCGGCCCGCAGAAGGCCCATGGACCCTACGGCCCGTAGAAGGCCCATGGACACTAAGGCCCGTATAGAAGGCCGATGGATCCTACGGCCGGAAGAAGGCCCATGGATCATACGGCCTGCATGAGGCCCATGGTTACAACAGTCCGTGTGTTGCCATGATTATTTTGGCCTAGTTACGAAAATGGGCTATTGTGACTACAAGTAAACAACAAAACAAGACAATAAGGAAATAAATAAGCAAGCAATTAACGCTAGCCTATTACCGCTATTAAACATATTACATCCACTGGGCATCAAAGTTCGCCACCAGTGCAAATATAGGGAACAAAGCAGCACATTACATACACTGGCCGTCAAAATTGTCCACCAGTGCAAATAAACGTGGCAGCAAAACAAGACCATAACTGAAACAACTTCAGAAGAGCTCAAGAAACGTTATCCTGGGTATCCACCATGCTGGCAATAAGCTTAGCAAGCTGATTAGCTTTGTCTTGTTTGGCGCTAAAATCCTCCAACGCTTGCTGTTGCACCAGAAAGTATGCATCTGAATGCTCCAGGGACTTTTGCAGTCCTTCCGCTTCTTGTCGCAGCATAGCTGATTGATGTCTTTCAGCTTGTAGTTGAGACTCAAGAAACCGAACTGATTCAGACAGTGAGTTTGAATAGCTTGTGCAAGCGGTAGTGGCCAGTAACTCGAACACTAAACCAAGACAGGACTTTGGGGTTGTCTGGCTGTCTTCAAGATAGTCTTCCTTAGCTGTTTTATCAGCTTTGTTGGAGACCAACAAGGATGTGTCACTGTCCTGAACCTTATCTGCATTCCAAAAGAAGAAACAAGCAGACACATAAAAAGTTTAGCATGTACTAGTATATGAAACTCATTTCGGTGAACCAGTTCATTAGTAAGGTGGACAGGATTAAACTACCAAGTCTTCTATTGCCAAGTACTAGTACATAATAAAAGCATCAAACAAACATATATCTATGTCCTATGGTCACTGCATTGTCTTGCCAAATCAAAATAGAGACACGGTTCAAATCATATCAGTTCAAGACAAAGCAGCAGTGAAAGAATACAAAGCATGGGAAACTACACGGCACAACAAGATTTCAGATGGGTACCACGGGTCTACATGTACAACAACACTATTGGCTCTGTATCAACAGTTGTTCTTCAGGTTTAGGCACTTGTTCTACATGAACAGAGTACAGTAAGACGCAAGAATATAATACTTAAAAATAGAAAATGAGCTCATAGACCTTACCACATTCTTGGTTCGGGACCAGTACAGAACAAGGCGTTCCCAGTCATCATCCAGTAAATGTGTCTCAGGAGAACGTAAGGGAATTTGATGAGTTTCTTTACCGGTGAAGTATGTTTTCTTCAGGTAATTTCGATACTGCCACCAAGCATTCTTGAAGATAGCAGAGGTATTAGCACAGGTTACCTCATCCTGAGTTTCCAAATCGGTCCTTCTCTATAGAGAAAAATGGGAAAATTTGTTGTATTATAACCATCATGGAGGTAGGATGTATGGAACGAAGCAAAGTAATTTCCATGAATAACATTACTTACACATAACTCCTGGACAAACACCTGAAACTGGCATTTTCCTTCATCTTCAGTATAATATTTCCAAGATGGGAAGATACGCACATATGATTTAACAACATCAAATGCGATAGATGCTAAACTACGACTAGCTAGTTGTGCTTCCTCCACGGGAATAGGCGTACTAACTGGTGGAGTTGGGGTTCGCCATGATAGTACTGGCCCTTTGGGCACTGGAGCTGCCTTACTAACTGCTCTTGTTTGGGAGCTCTGTGGTGGAGATGGTGTTGTGTCAACAGGAACTGGGTTACTATCGGCTGGGGTTGGGGTTAGATTGGGTGAAGCTGGTTCTTTGTCCATCGTAGTAGGGGTACAATTTGCGAGAGTTTGGGTTATGTGTGGTAGGGCTGGTTCTTGTGCATGTACAACCGGGGTGCTATCTCCACCAAGAGGTAGCATTGTTTTATTTGAAGACCGTGTTTTTAGTCCGCTAGGTACTGGCATCGCCCGCTCCAATTCAAATGGCTGATAGTATGAGAGACAGATGCAATATATAGTGTAGAAAAAAGAGGGCATGAAATAGTTGACATGTATATTGTTTAACTAAAACGGATAGCATGACATAATTTTACATATATGATGTCTATCGAAACTGGATAGCATAGCATAACATAATTCAAAGATATGATGAATAACTAAATAGGATCGCATGACATAATTCACCTACATGTTATCTAAGTAATTAGGATCGCATCATTTAATTCACATATGTGATTTATATGCTAAATTGTCAGGACCCCGACTCAATGTCACATCGATCTAGCATGTAACACCTCATATCACTTTGCGGCCTCACGCACGGTATTCCCACGGGTGTCGCCTTACCTTTGCCCGGGACCGTTTGCGTCTTTTGGCACACGTATATGATAGTGTCGCTAGCATCCATATGATAAGGAGCCCGGGCTGACATGGCTAGTCGTAAACCCAAAGTGGCATAGACTTACAGGGACAGGCATCCATGACCCAGCATCGAACGTGTCGGTCATCAGCGAGCGAATCCAGGCTGTAGCACTGGGCTAGCAGGACTCCGGTGAACCGGGCTGTAGCGGGCTAACAGGACTCCGGTATTCATCGCGTGACATTTCCCCGAAGGGACAGACACAGGAACGAAGAAGGACACATGCCGGCCAGCCTAAGTGTTCCGGAGCAGCAGCAAGCTACCATGGCTCAGTGGAAACACTAGGAGACATTTCCCGGTAAGAGAGGCTACTAAGGATAAACAACTAGATAGCCAGATCCCACACATACCAAGCATTTCAATAACATACACACAATATGCTCGATATGTGCAAATACAACATGGCATCACAACATGACTCTACGACACAAGTAATTTATTCAATAGGCTCCGAGGAGCGAGATATTACAAACATGGGTCTCATGACCCAACACTCAGAGCATACAAATCAAAGCACAAGCGGAAGCTATCATGTCTGAGTACAGACATCTATAAATGAAAAAGGCTGAGAAGCATGGCTGTCTATCAGATCCTGTCGAGGGCACAAGACCGTAGCTGAGGTAACAAGCTAAACGTTGAAGTCCAAGCGGAACTACTAGTGAGACTGAAGTCTCTCTGCAAAAACATAAATAGGCAAACGTGAGTACAAATGTACCCAGCAAGACTTACATCAGAACTATCTACATATGCATCATTATCAACAAAGGGGATGGTGGGGTTTAACTGCAGCAAGCCAGCTTTGACTCGGTGGCTATCCTGAACTACGACTGCAAGTAACTCTTTTGAGGTGGCGCACACGAGTCCACATATTCACCATATCAATACACCACTATGGATCCGCTCCCGTCTCCCTACGAGAACGCCATCCATAGCACTCACGCTTATCTTGCGTATTTTAGGGTATCCACTTTCACTTGTCTATGAACTGATATAAGCAACCCAGAAGTCCTTTTCCGCGGACATGGCTATTCGAATAGATCATATTAACCCTGCAGGGGTGTACTTCTTCACACACGCTCTCACCACTTACCGCCGTTTACACGACATGTACTCGGCAACCTTCAAGCGGAATCCCAACGTGGGTGTCGGCCACGGCCTGCCTAAACACTCAAGTCTCTAGTCCAGGTTTATCGCCTATTCGGGTTCCATCCATGAGGAGATCCGGCCGGAGTTTCGCTCACAGCCCCAAACGATGTGAACAGGGTTCTCGAGACACCAAACGGGCGCCCGGTACACCGTGCCACGTGCCTACCGCATCACAGCCCACCCCTACGGTCAGCGCTGCGCACGGCCTCCAGCATACTACAAACACCAGAAACTACTTGCAACTCCTGGACAGAGGACAAGGGTGATCAAGAAGCCGAGAGGGTCCATTGGTTTCGGGCCCAATGCGTGGTAGTAGCTGAATCATGGATCACAAACACAGAACTCAGTTCCTGAGGACGGCTGCAATGAGACAACCCACCATGTACTCCTACATGGCCTCTCACCGCTACCTTTACCAAATCGTGTTCACACACTTAGCTCACACACAGTAGGACATGTTCACACACCTCTGATTCATCCCGGATGAATCAGACCCGACTCGACTCTAAGCAGTAGCAGGCATGACAAACAAGCATGAATGAGTAGGCACAACAGGGCTCAGACAACTCCTACTCATGCTAGTGGGTTTCATCTATTTACTGTGGAATGACAGGTCATGCAAAGGATAAAGGGGTTCAGCTACCGCAGCAAGTAACAGATGAATCGTTGTTGTCCTAATGCAGTAAAAGAGAGCAGGAGCAAGAGAGTGGGATTGTATCGGAATGAACAAGGGGGTTTTGCTTGCCTGGCACTTCTGAAGATAGCATTGAGTCTTCATCAGTGTCAACGATCACATCATCGGTATCACGTCTATCGAGAGGGGACAAATACCGGCAACACAAAAGGAAACATAATCAATGCAATGCACAATATGATGCATGATCATGACATGGCAAAATGAATGTGTTTTGGGCTAATGCAACTAGCCACAGATTAAATGAAGTTGGTTTGAATACAAGATTCAAATTCAAACTCCATATGTGATTATTCAAATGCCATTTAATGATTTGTGCTAAACAGCAGCTATAAGTTGTTCTAACATGCAGGAAAATGGTACAGATGGATTCCTTGAATTTTTCTGATAAATTTTCATATATAAATTATTTAATTTGGAGTTACGGTTGAATTTCTATGAATTATTGAAGTTTTAGCTATTATCTGAAATTTATAAATCATTTAAGATTTATTTAAATTCCAGAAAGGAATTATTGCGTCAGCATGACGTTGGCATGACGTCAGCAGGTCAACGGGCGCCGTCCAGGTCAAACTGACCTGTGGGACCCATATGTCAGCGTCACAGTTAGTTAACAGGGGTTATCTGCTTAATTAAAGGATTAGGGGGGGTCGGGGCCCACTGGGCAGCGACTAATCAGCTAACTAACCTAGGTTAATTAGTGTTAAACTAATACTAACTAAAATGTCAGGGGGGTGGCCCACATGTCAGTGACACACGGGGAAGGTCAAACCTGGGTCAACTCGCCGGAGTTGACCCGCGGCTCGTCGCCGGCGGAGCCAGAGACGGCGGAGGGGTGCGGTTTCCCTGCTCCGGCGACCAAATGGCCGGCGGAGGGCGTCTACGTGACGCAGGCACTCGTCCGCGTCGAGTAGTGGCAGCGGCTGGGCCTAAGATGGCCGGAGACGTCACCGGCATCGACCGTGGCGGTCGCCGGAGCTCGGGCGAGCTCGGGGTCGACGCTACGGTGGCCGGGGAGGCTCGTGCAAGGCACCTACGTGTTCTAGGCAGCGCGGGGAGGAAGTTGAGCACGACAGCCGGGCCACTAGGTGGTCGGAGGCACGTCGGCGGCGATCACAGGCGGCGGCGGGTTTCGGTCATCAAGGGGGCGACGGCTACGGCAATCAAACGAAGAGGGAAAGAGGGGGAAACGGTGGCGGAGCTCACAGGGGTTGCGACGGTGGCCTCGGGGAGCTCGGGGAGGCGTCGGAGGCGGCGAATCGACAGCGGCGGTCCTCGGTGGCCGAGGAGGGGGAAAACGTCGGGACGGCGCTTCGGGGCTTCTCCGGTCGCGTGAGCCGACGGGGAGGTCGAGGGAGGCACTGCGGAGCTCAGGAGCGCGTCGGGGAGGAGAGGGGGTGGTGGTGGCCGCGAGGAAGCTTGTCGGTGGCGGCGGCTCCGTTCGGTCCGGGCGAGAGAGAGGGAATAGAGGAGAGATGGGGACGAGGGAGTGAGCGGGAGGGTTCCAGGGTCGAGGCGGCGCCGAGGAGAAGGCGCGAGGTGTCGTGGTGGCCTCAGGCGAAGCAGACGAGCAGGGTGGTGGCGTGGCGAGCTCGGGCGCGTGCGCCGAGTCCCTCCTCTGCCTACTGGCGCGAGGAGGAAGGCGACAGGGAGGAGGAGGTGGGCTGGGCCGCACAGTGCTGGACCAGCACAGGAGCTGGGCCGGCTCTGGTGGGCTGCACGGGTAAGGCCAGGTAGGCTTCTGTTCTTTTTTATTTCTGTTCTGTTTTTCTTTTATTTAATTCTTTTGCCACTGTTTTGAATTAAAAAATAATAATTCAAACAATGCCAAAGCTCCTCTGAATATTTTATATTGCTAGATGGACTTTTCCAAAAGCTTATAAAATATTTTAGGGGGTATTTGAAATTATATTCTAATTATATGAATATAATTCAAATTCAAATAGCTAATGATTTAAATTCAAAGTCCCAAAAATAATTCCTTAAAAATGTTCAATATTTTGGTTGGGACCAGAACCCTTACCAAAAATTATCAAACATTTAAGAAGAGCATTTTGGAGCAATGAATGAGATTTCTAGGGTTTTTGCCCCTCTTTTATTTAAGTTTTTGAGGCTTCCAAAATTTCTCAGTTCAAGTTTCAGAAATATAGACATGATGCACACATGGAAGCAAGCACAGAACAGGCCAGAGCTAGGGATGTGACAACTCACCCCCACTAAACAAGAATCTCGTCTCGAGATTCAAGCGTAGGGTAAGGTGAAGGGGTAACGCAGACTAGTATAATCTTCACGATCCAGTTGCACTTCAAATGGACTTTGATTCGTCCACCATCATCATCTTGAAGTCTTGCTCTGAGAAATCCTGTCAACATGACATGGAGGGAAGAAGGAGACTCTAGAGGGGTCGATCTTCTCGAAGATCGAACAACTCACGGAATGAGACATAGGACCATCTCTCGGGTTGAGACACGAGATACACATCAAGAGGGGTGGAAAGAAACGGATGACAAAGGTTCACTAGGTGGACAACGATTCCACACCTAAGAAGGTGGTGAACGGTTGTCAACGTAGTGAGGAGTTGAGTTGCCATGATACCACAACGAGACACCTTCGGAACCGTGACTCGTAGATATCTCCCCTTAAGTGGCAAAAAGAATTACCTTTGATATAGAGATCATTGAGACTCTCTATATCAGCCTAAGGCAAATCACAGCAATCGATTGGCGGGGGTCGGTAGAATGGCATACTCAGACTTGGATGATGTGGATTACCTTGTTGAAGACAACGTAATGGATGATTTTGCTTATCACCGGAAATGGAAGAGACCCATGGTAGAATGACACATTGGCGGTGCAAGCTAGGAACAAAATGCAAATGCTGGGAATGATTCTGGTAACTGGGGAAGAACCCAACAATAGAGAGTGAATTCACTGTTTGAATAGGTCATAGCATTGCCGAGGAAACTGAGAGCAAACCCAGTTAGTGCCGATGATAACACGTAGCGCTTGTGCGTGCTCTCAAGAACTTGAGCATTTCCATATTCATCAGGGTTTTACCAATATCCGTGTCAAGGATCCTGGCAACACAACTTGCTACCACGATGAATGATGATGGATGATGCAGATGCAAAGGAAGATAACACTTCTCAGATTTCGTCTTAGCGAGGCCAAGGAAATAAAATCTGGATGATCGACCGAGAGACATTTAGCACTCCGCTTCTAATGTTCTCCTTGATGTGCTAGTGTAACCCATTCATAGATATGGTTTGATATCTAGAACATCAAGTAAAAGGTCGGACTTCGGGAATACAAAAATCCATAGGGGCAACGAGGGAGTAAACCCTACGAAATCCCTATGGGGAGGTGGCCAACTTCTTCAATCAAGATACTACAATAATAGGTCTTTCGGCCGGGTGTGTTGGCCACGACATCCACTTTACCGGTTATCGCGCGACCAATATTATAATTCTTGGGAAATATTCCAACCATCATATCTGCCTGAGATTCAGATCTGGTTGGTGTCAGGATATTCCAGACTCATCGAGTCTAGGAAGAAAAACGGAAGTTTGCAACACAATTCGACGAGATAACGTTGCGAGATTCTCGGGAAATGAACTACGATAGCAAACTCCAAAACATGAGTTGGTTCTGCTACAAACATGTGAACACGTTGTCCAAGACAAGCATGACCACAAAGTAGTCTTATAATAAAACACTACCGAGTTCAGGAGGGGGAACCATCAACGAGGATATCGAAGTTCTTTCATAAGTCCGGATTAGCTCTTATGAAGATACTCCTTCTCCTTGAACAAATCAGTCAGTGGCTTGGTGTGCTAGGATACACATATGGAATGAAGGTTGCAAGTCTCCAGACCACAGAATACTTTGCACGTGTGCATGACTGACTTGCGATGATTCCAGAGGAAGCAACATTGACTTTCTCGAGTCCACGGCGGCAACTTGCAACAGATGCACATGAATTAAAGGAAGTCACTACCTTCATCCAACCATATGCTTCATGAGCTAGCATGAACAAATGCTTTCAAAAGTTTCCAACACTAGCTTAATGTTCAACAAAATCATGGAGGAGATAAGGATGTTGTCAATGGGCTCAACAACAACTCATCGGAATTTCCATATCACTGGATTTCCACCATCCTGTGAACGCGGTGATAGCATTGGTCAGACCCAAAAGATATAATGGTGTATGCTCGAGGGATCAACCACGAGGAAGATAACATTACGAGCATCGTTGGTTCTGACTTGATTTGACGATAGCCCACACTCAAATCAAAGGATTGATAAAACAATAGGTCCAGCAACTGATCACAGGGACCAATCGATGAAGATATCATCTTTCTTCAACACGCACTACACAAGAATATCCCTTTGGAATGAACTAAGTCAGGCAAGCTTTTATCTTCCAACTCTCCAAGTTGTTGTTTAGCTTATCCAACTGGCTCAAGGTATCCAACACGGATTCCCGGAGAAAGGGTGGTTTAGAGAAATAAACCAACTTGATCACGAACTCAACATAGCGGTCAGGTGACAACTTGGTAATACTTCTGAGAAGATATTCAGAAAATCACGAACCACCGGTATGTTACTAAGCTCGAGAACAATCTCGCTTTTGAGGGCAAGACGATATAATCAAATGAGTGAGGACTTGACAAGATCCTAACTCATCAATCGAAGGGTGCACCGGAAATAAGGACTAGGTAGCACGATCAGTCTTAGAAGGATGATTCAAAAACCAACATGCTAAGAATGAAATTATTATCCTTTAACTACCAAGCAACGAGGTTGCTGGGAGTATTGATTTCACACACCATGATTCATTTGTCGGCATTCCGGTGACAATAACACAGGAACCGAGGAATGAACAATGATGGCAAGAAGTATCACTGTACCAAGAGTTCATAGGATGGTGTGCAATTCCTATAACAATCTCGATATAAAATATGTAATACTCCAAGGTAGAGCAGAACAAAAGCTGGATTAGCAATTTGTTCTGCGGAGCACAACTTCTTTGACCCAATACTGGATATGGAAGAGGTAATGGAGTTTGTTTCTCCTAGTCATTCTGGAATAGAATGGCTTGATGGACCACAAGAGTAATAGGCATCGATGAACGAATGCACACATAATCTTGACTATCAATTGAGAGACGAGGGTCAGAAGACAACTAAAGAGGGACAACTCAAAGGAACATACGATTTTCTGAGTTGTGGATGCATGGTTTAGCATGTCGAACGAATTCCACATATTTCTTCCGGATAACCCATGCAGAAAGGTAGAACTGGCAGAGTCACAATGTAGAATCGAGAACCCATCGAGAGCACTCTGATTGTGATCTTTCGATCAGCGAGGAACATCTGCCATAAGCGGTTCATAGTATTTGGAAGAAGGAAATACCACGGACCTCGAGGACTATCGCAAAGTTACTAATATCCTGAAGGAACTAGCAAACACTATCAACATGAAGTAAGTAGAGTGAATCTCGGGTTCAAGAACCCAGGAATAGAATACCTACTACTAAGTAGCATCACGGGATGCTTCCGAGAATAAAGGCCAGAATCATCACACTGGGAACACAAATCATGGCTAAATTACTAGATGATCCTCTAAGACACCTAGGGTCATAATAATATCTCCAACATATATGTCAAGGTAACGGAGTACCTCAACTCACTGATTAGTGTGGTTAATCTGGCCCATGGGAACATTGAAACGGGAAGAAAGGATTTGCAAATGCATCAGACTACTTAGAAACCTGGGATGACTCGGACAGCATAACGGCTGTAAATGCTCAGAAAAGATTTGAGACATTCACAAAAATGGTGGCATAACCACTCAGAAGCACAATATCAAGGTTTCGAGATCAACAATTAACATACGGAAGTAGTAGAAACTGAACTCAAGCTTAAATCCAACAATCTTATAAGTCCACTGATTAGTAACACGTGATCCTAATAGAAAGAAGAGATAGCCTAGTTCTTAATCCCCGTAGAAGAGAAGATGATGACTCAGATCAGAAGGCCATGAGGTATAAGGAGTAAAAAGAGCCTTACGTTCCATCCCACAATCAATTCCCTTACATAACTAAAGAATATCTAGACTCAACTTCGACCAGTTTGGCTTGATAACCCTACAGGCAGTCAAGCTCTGATACCAATGCTGTCAGGACCCCGACTCAATGTCACATCGATCTAGCATGTAACACCTCATATCACTTTGCGGCCTCACGCACGGTATTCCCACGGGTGTCGCCTTACCTTTGCCCGGGACCGTTTGCGTCTTTTGGCACACGTATATGATAGTGTCGCTAGCATCCATATGATAAGGAGCCCGGGCTGACATGGCTAGTCGTAAACCCAAAGTGGCACAGACTTACAGGGACAGGCATCCATGACCCAGCATCGAACGTGTCGGTCATCAGCGAGCGAATCCAGGCTGTAGCACTGGGCTAGCAGGACTCCGGTGAACCGGGCTGTAGCGGGCTAACAGGACTCCGGTATTCATCGCGTGACATTTCCCCGAAGGGACAGACACAGGAACGAAGAAGGACACATGCCGGCCAGCCTAAGTGTTCCGGAGCAGCAGCAAGCTACCATGGCTCAGTGGAAACACTAGGAGACATTTTCCGGTAAGAGAGGCTACTAAGGATAAACAACTAGATAGCCAGATCCCACACATACCAAGCATTTCAATAACATACACACAATATGCTCGATATGTGCAAATACAACATGGCATCACAACATGACTCTACGACACAAGTAATTTATTCAATAGGCTCCGAGGAGCAAGATATTACAAACATGGGTCTCATGACCCAACACTCAGAGCATACAAATCAAAGCACAAGCAGAAGCTATCATGTCTGAGTACAGACATCTATAAATGAAAAAGGCTGAGAAGCCTGGCTGTCTATCAGATCCTGTCGAGGGCACAAGACCGTAGCTGAGGTAACAAGCTAAACGTCGAAGTCCAAGCGGAACTACTAGTGAGACTGAAGTCTCTCTGCAAAAACATAAATAGGCAAACGTGAGTACAAATGTACCCAGCAAGACTTACATCAGAACTATCTACATATGCATCATTATCAACAAAGGGGATGGTGGGGTTTAACTGCAGCAAGCCAGCTTTGACTCGGTGGCTATCCTGAACTACGACTGCAAGTAACTCTTTTGAGGTGGCGCACACGAGTCCACATATTCACCATATCAATACACCACTATGGATCCGCTCCCGTCTCCCTACGAGAACGCCATCCATAGCACTCACGCTTATCTTGCGTATTTTAGGGTATCCACTTTCACTTGTCTATGAACTGATATAAGCAACCCAGAAGTCCTTTTCCACGGACACGGCTATTCGAATAGATCATATTAACCCTGCAGGGGTGTACTTCTTCACACACGCTCTCACCACTTACCGCCGTTTACACGACATGTACTCGGCAACCTTCAAGCGGAAGCCCAACGTGGGTGTCGGCCACGGCCTGCCTAAACACTCAAGTCTCTAGTCCAGGTTTATCGCCTATTCGGGTTCCATCCATGAGGAGATCCGGCCGGAGTTTCGCTCACAGCCCCAAACGATGTGAACAGGGTTCCCGAGACACCAAACAGGCGCTCGGTACACCGTGCCACGTGCCTACCGCATCACAGCCCACCCCTACGGTCAGCGCTACGCACGGCCTCCAGCATACTACAAACACCAGAAACTACTTGCAACTCCTGGACAGAGGACAAGGGTGATCAAGAAGCCGAGAGGGTCCATTGGTTTCGGGCCCAATGCATGGTAGTAGCTGAATCATGGATCACAAACACAGAACTCAGTTCCTGAGGACGGCTGCAATGAGACAACCCACCATGTACTCCTACATGGCCTCTCACCGCTACCTTTACCAAATCGTGTTCACACACTTAGCTCACACACAGTAGGACATGTTCACACACCTCTGATTCATCCCGGATGAATCAGACCGACTCGACTCTAAGCAGTAGCAGGCATGACAAACAAGCATGAATGAGTAGGCACAACAGGGCTCAGACAACTCCTACTCATGCTAGTGGGTTTCATCTATTTACTGTGGAATGACAGGTCATGCAAAGGATAAAGGGGTTCAGCTACCGCAGCAAGTAACAGATGAATCGTTGTTGTCCTAATGCAGTAAAAGAGAGCAGGAGCGAGAGAGTGGGATTGTATCGGAATGAACAAGGGGGTTTTGCTTGCCTGGCACTTCTGAAGATAGCATTGAGTCTTCATCAGTGTCAACGATCACATCATCGGTATCACGTCTATCGAGAGGGGACAAATACCGGCAACACAGAAGGAAACATAATCAATGCAATGCACAATATGATGCATGATCATGACATGGCAAAATGAATGTGTTTTGGGCTAATGCAACTAGCCACAGATTAAATGAAGTTGGTTTGAATACAAGATTCAAATTCAAACTCCATATGTGATTATTCAAATGCCATTTAATGATTTGTGCTAAACAGCAGCTATAAGTTGTTCTAACATGCATGAAAATGGTACAGATGGATTCCTTGAATTTTTCTGATAATTTTTCATATATAAATTATTTAATTTGGAGTTACGGTTGAATTTCTATGAATTATTGAAGTTTTAGCTATTATCTGAAATTTATAAATCATTTAAGATTTATTTAAATTCCAGAAAGGAATTATTGCGTCAGCATGACGTTGGCATGACGTCAGCAGGTCAACGGGCGCCGTCCAGGTCAAACTGACCTGTGGGACCCATATGTCAGCGTCACAGTTAGTTAACAGGGGTTATCTGCTTAATTAAAGGATTAGGGGGGGTCGGGGCCCACTGGGCAGCGACTAATCAGCTAACTAACCTAGGTTAATTAGTGTTAAACTAATACTAACTAAAATGTCAGGGGGGTGGCCCACACGTCAGTGACACACGGGGAAGGTCAAACCTGGGTCAACTCGCCGGAGTTGACCCGCGGCTCGTCGCCGGTGGAGCCAGAGACGGCGGAGGGGTGCGGTTTCCCTGCTCCGGCGACCAAATGGCCGGCGGAGGGCGTCTACGTGACGCAGGCACTCGCCCGCGTCGAGTAGTGGCAGCGGCTGGGCCTAAGATGGCCGGAGTCGTCACCTGCATCGACCGTGGCGGTCGCCGGAGCTCGGGCGAGCTCGGGGTCGACGCTATGGTGGCCGGGGAGGCTCGTGCAAGGCACCTACGTGTTCTAGGCAGCGCGGGGAGGAAGCTGAGCACGACAGCCGGGCCACTAGGTGGCCGGAGGCACGTCGGCGGCGATCACAGGCGGCGGCGGGTTTCGGTCATCAAGGGGGCGACGGCTACGGCAATCAAACGAAGAGGGAAAGAGGGGGAAACGGTGGCGGAGCTCACAGGGGTTGCGACGGTGGCCTCGGGGAGCTCGGGGAGGCGTCGGAGGTGGCGAATCGACAGCGGCGGTCCTCGGTGGCCGAGGAGGGGGAAAACGTCGGGACGGCGCTTCGGGGCTTCTCCGGTCGCGTGAGCCGACGGGGAGGTCGAGGGAGGCACTGCGGAGCTCAGGAGCGCGTCGGGGAGGAGAGGGGCTGGCGGTGGCCGCGAGGAAGCTTGTCGGTGGCGGCGGCTCCGTTCGGTCCGGGCGAGAGAGAGGGAACAGAGGAGAGATGGGGACGAGGGAGTGAGCGGGAGGGTTCCAGGGTCGAGGCGGCGCCGAGGAGAAGGCGCGAGGCGTCGTGGTGGCCTCAGGCGAAGCAAACGAGCAGGGTGGTGGCGTGGCGAGCTCGGGCGCGTGCGCCGAGTCCCTCCTCTGCCTACTGGCGTGAGGAGGAAGGCGACAGGGAGGAGGAGGTGGGCTGGGCCGCACAGTGCTGGACCAGCACAGGAGCTGGGCCGGCTCTGGTGGGCTGCACGGGTAAGGCCAGGTAGGCTTCTGTTCTTTTTTTATTTCTGTTCTGTTTTTCTTTTATTTAATTCTTTTGCCACTGTTTTGAATTAAAAAATAATAATTCAAACAATGCCAAAGCTCCTCTGAATATTTTATATTGCTAGATGGACTTTTCCAAAAGCTTATAAAATATTTCAGGGGGTATTTGAAATTATATTCTAATTATATGATTATAATTCAAATTCAAATAGCTAATGATTTAAATTCAAAGTCCCAAAAATAATTCCTTAAAAATGTTCAATATTTTGGTTGGGACCAGAACCCTTACCAAAAATTATCAAACATTTAAGAAGAGCATTTTGGAGCAATGAATGAGATTTCTAGGGTTTTTGCCCCTCTTTTATTTAAGTTTTTGAGGCTTCCAAAATTTCTCAGTTCAAGTTTCAGAAATATAGACATGATGCACACATGGAAGCAAGCACAGAACAGGCCAGAGCTAGGGATGTGACATAAATAGAGGGCATTTGATATGATGTCTGAACTAAGAACATGGTGTTGAATATTTTGTATATGATGTCTAAACTATGCAACGCAAGACACCGTATACATGATATGAGCAGTATAACCATGCCAAGTTAGAGCATACACCTTAGTGGGGGAATAGGACCGGTCATCTGTCTCTGAATCCATCTCTGAGGAGCTATCGGGACCCAACAAGAGATCTGCTTCAACAGGTAGCATTGTCTGCTCTGAAGGCCTTGTTTTCACTCCAGATTTTTCCATCTCCCACCCAAATGGCTGATTCACAGGAAGAGTAGTTTAATGTACAAACATTATCGACAAATGGAAATGTAATGAAGAAAAGGATGGGCAAGATATCATTCAAATATATGATGCCTGGTTAAACAGGATGGCATTGCACATTTCACATATATTATGCCTGGCTAAAAGACATGGGACTGCATAATTCCCATATATGATATAGAAACTAAACAGGTGGCATTATAGAACATGTCTAAACTAAGCAGATGACATATATGATGTCAAAAGTAGGCACTGCAAGGCAACATATGCATGATATGACTAACATCATCATGCCAAGGTAGAGCAAACACCTTGGGGGGTAAATAGGAGTGGTCAGCGGTGTCTAAATCCGCCTTAGAACAGATATCTTCCTCTGGATTACAATCTGGAGAGGGGTGGGGAGGGTTTGCCATTAAACCCACCATGGAGTGATGTCTGCATGACATTGTATTGCCGCGCAAAACTCTTCTCTTTTTCTCTACATGTTCAGCATGAATGTGTACAATATCTGACATGCATACGAAAAAATATGGTGAGATTATATAAGGAGAGCATGCAGAAATTTAGAGTGATGGTAACAACCAGTGGATCGACGTTTTTCTATTGAACCAAAATAGCCATAATGGATCGACGTGAATGTATAGTAATAAGTGATGCAACAAGTGTACAACCTCTTTGCCGTAGCCGTGTCGACCTCAACATCATTGGGTTGGTCGCTGAAGTAGTTGAGGCAGAGGTGGCTATCGGAGGTGTGGAGGAAGATCTGAGGAATCTGTAGACGGCGTCCAGGGCACTGCTCTGTTGTGATGGATCGTTCTGTCATTGGAGAAGCTTCGGTGAGCCGTAAGACGTCAAGGTTAAAGCAGCACAAGACAGACATCGTCAATCTCAAGTGGGATTCTAATAGCATCTCCAGTAGATGATGTAAAATGGATGTAAAATTAACATCACCAAAAACCACCTGACTACAACAGATGAGGTAAAAACTGTTGACTCTGAACTTAACTGTCGAATCTGAAATTTACTGTGGAATCTGAATGCTACTCTCGAAACTGAACACAATGGTAGCAGAGAGGCACTTGACATGTAGTTTAGGGAGGGCCTGCTGTTCATCTTCAACCTGCACCCCCCCTGAGCCGCCAGCCACCACCGGCCGAACAGCCGGCCCAAGCGCCGCCTCGCTGCCCCAAAACAACTCGCCACCACCGCCCCGGACAGCCCTCTAGGCCCCCCGCCCCCTGCCCTGAACCCTAAGATAGATAGTGGGGTACGTCTCCAGCGAGCCCCCTGTCCCTGCTGCGGGTGGTTCTTCCTTAACTCCGG